>NC_082708.1:112052030-112378530 GCF_030144855.1 Hypanus sabinus | reverse complement strand
TTTTGAAATGAATGCTAACATTCATTTCAAGTCCTTGTATATGTGATGCACTTTAATATAAAAGAAAGTCTTGTATTTATACAAAGTCTTTCAAATCATTTTCAGAACTTACCAAAGCACTTTATATTCATTGAAATATCTCTTCGGGTGTGTTGTGCCCAGTTGTAATGTAGAAAATACAAGTCAATTGTACACACAAAATGCAGGAGGAGCTCAGCATGTCAGGCAACATTTATGGAAATGAATAAGCAGTCAACATTTTGGGCTGTGACCCTTCTTCAGGACTGAAAAAGAAAGAAGACACCAGAATAAAAAGCTGGTGGAAAGGGAAAGGAGGCTAGCTGGAAAGTGATAGTTGAAGCCAGGTGGGTGGGAAATGACAAGGGCTGGAGAAGAAGGAATCTGATAGGAGAGGAGAGTGGACCATAGGGAAAGGGGCCCAGAGTGAAGTAGTAAGCAGGTGTGAAGAGGTAAAAGGTCAGAGTGGAGTAAAGGGGATGGGGGTGTGTTTTACCAGAAAGTAAAATATCAAGTCCTATAAATAGCCCTACGATAATGCTCAGATGACCAAGTTAGTAATATTGATTGAGAAATTAGGAACAGACTGAACACCATGAAGAATTTCTTGAAAAGATTTTGAGAAATCATCCAGAGAGTGGTGAACCTGTAAAACATTCCACCACAAATCGTAGTGGAAGCCTTCTTGCTGGATGTATTTAAGAATGAGATAGATTTCTAGACAGAAAAACATTAAAGTGGTAGGGAAAAATATTGCAAATATGATATCAAGATAAAAGATAAGCAATGATCTCATTGAATTATAGAGCAGCTTTGAGGAATTGCTGACCTATTCCTTTTCTCTATGTTTCTATATTTTTCCAAAAGTAAAAATGAAAAGTTAAACTAAAAAAAATTGTTCACTTGGGCAGAATGAGTTAAAGTTCAAAGTACATTTATGATCAAAGGAAACATATCACCATGTACAATACTGAGATTTACTTTCTTGCAAGCATAATCAATAAATCTATAATAGAACAATAACCATAATAGAATCAATGAAAGACCAGATCAACTGGGTGTATAACCAGAGTGCAAAAGACAACAATCTGTGCCAATACAAAAGAAATAATAATAATAAATAAATAAAGAAGCAATAAATATCAAGAACATCAGATGAATAGTCCTTGAAAGTGAGTCCACAGATTGTGAAAACATTTCAATGATGGGGCAAGTGAAATTGAGTGACATTACCTCCCTTAGTTCAAGAGCCTGATGGTTGAGGGGGTAATAATTCTTCCTGAACCTGGTGGTGTGAGTCTTGAGACTCCTGTACCTTCTTCCTGATTGCAGCAGTGAAAAGAGAGCATGATTCTTGATGATGGATGCTGCTTTCCTGCGACAATGCTCTGTGTAGATGTGCTCATGGTTGGGAGGGCTTTACCCATCACGGACTGAGCTGTATCCACTACTTTTTCATGATTTTCTTTTCAAGGGCTTTGGTGTTTCCATACCAAGCTGTGATACAGCCAATCAATATATTCTCCACCATACATCTATAGAAATTTGTTAAAGTTTTAGGTGTCAAATTGAATTTTCACAAACTCCTAAGAAAGTAGAGACACTGCCATGCTTTCTTCATAATTGTGCTTATGGACTGGGCCCATGACAAGTCCTCTGAAATGACAACACCGAGGAATGTAAATTTGCTGACCCTCTCCAACTCTGATCATCTGATAGTTCCTCTTCCTGAAGTCCTCGGTCTTGCTTACATTGAGTAAGAGATTGTGTTGTGGCACCACTCAGTCAGATTTTCGATCTCCCTCCTGTATGCTGACTCATCACCACTTTTGAGTCAACGGTGGTGTCTTCAGCAAACTCGAATATGGCATTGGAGCCATGCTTAGCCACACAGTCGTAAGTATTCACCTGTTCTGATGGTGATTGTGGAGGAGATGCTCTTGTTTAGCTCAATGCAATCAAAATGACTTTTTGTCGTGCATATGTATAAAATGTGCTTATTAACATTATTTTTATAATAGCATCACAGCTACTCCAAAATAATTTATCTGTTAATTTCTTATGATTTTGCTATCACAATATGCAAGCCAGATCTTACTGAATTATATTGAATGAATTTGGCATTAAACAAATACTTGTATTTTGTATAAATATATAAATGTTTGGGGATATTTTGGTTGGGAATGGAAATATAACTATATTTCTTGCCTGCTGTTGATACTTCAAATTATTTGATTCTCTGAATATTTATTGTTTTTGGAAATTTACATCCCATTTAATTTCTGCACTCCTTTCAAACTCACTACAAACATATCTAAAGTAAAAGGCTTTTCATGCATGATATTAGTCAATCCCAATGAGAAATAAATGTCCTTTGAAGACTTCTTGGAATCTTTTTAAAAATATTTCTGATTTGTTATTATATTCAAACATTTTAATCAGATCAACAGGAAATGTTAACTAATCTCAAAAAATATTATTTTTCCAGAGGTGGTTCAATTGAGTCTGGCAGAAGATCAGAAAGTGAGTGTAACTACGGCAACAGTGGGGCAGAGTGCAGTCCTAACATGTTCAATTCAGGGAATCCTCAGGCCACCAATAATTTGGAAACGCAACAATATTGTTCTTAATAACTTGGATCTGGAAGATATCAGTGTAAGTGATGTTTTTTGTTGAGGTAAATGCTTCTTTATCTTATAAAACTTTGAATTTAGTTTGCGATTTAGACTGTTTTTTCAATCATAATTATCTCAGGGTCAGATTCTTATTTATTTATCACATGTTCATTGAAACATACAGTGAACTGTGTCAATTGCATTAACAACCAACACAACCTCGGAATGTACTGAGGACAGCCCACAAGTGTTACCACACATTCTGGTGCCGACACAACATTCCCACAATGTTCAGCAGAACAACACAAGCAACACCAACAACACAAAACCAGAACAAACCGCTTTACCACCTTCACACACTCACACTCCAACCCCAGCACTGGGCACCTCCATGCCTCTGGCCTCCAGTGCTTAGCCCTGGACACTTAGACTCACAGGCATCAGTTCTCTGACATCCAGTTCCTGGCCTGGACTCGCAAACTCACAGGCATCAGTCCTCCAGAAAAATTTCATCCACATGTTGCTGGGCAACTTGACAATGACGTGTGTCTGCCCATAATCTCCAAAGCTGGCTGATTTGCTGCTGTCGGTTTACTTATGTCTTCAGCATTGATAACCAGTTCTTTAGGAGAGGGATTTTCATTTCATCACCTCATGATCAATAATTTGAAAATATTGTCAATGTATCATGCAAATTTTTATTCCACTTTATAAAGAGTTATGTGTGAAAAAATGTAATGAAATCTATCTCAAAAATGGTGAATAATGCTCAGAAGTTAGTATTCTAATGACTACCTATGTGATTTTCCCATTAGTACCATCTAATATCATGGACCTTTATCAGCTTGCCCACATATATAACAGCCTGCCCACATATATAACAGCCTGTCTTGAGAGTGATCAAATGCGCAAAATTATTGCACATGCCATTCATGTCTTTGGCACACTGATTAGATCAATGTGTTAAACAATTTGTATCCTAGCCCCTCTGCAAGGTGATTCTTAAAGTTCATGACAGCACTCCAGCTGAAACTTCGAGGAAGTTAATTTGACAATATATATTCATTACATTTCATGCAACTTGGCGAAGAAAACTGCACAAGCAATGGGACTATAAGGAGCAAAAAGCCAATTGCCGGAGAGTCATGACAAAAGGATGAAATTGGTAGGAAGTGTGGCAAATAAAATTTAATATGGAGAGATGTGCATCTTGAAAATTAAGCGGGAGAGCGATAACATAATTTAACCTGATACAGCAGCACAAACCTTGGCTTATGTTCACAAATATTTGAAGGGCAAAACAAGTTTTTGTCTGTTAAAGTACATTTATGTATTTGTTATATGATGATCACTGGCAGGCCCTATATTCCTTGTCCATCTGCAGCATGTAGGATTGTTGGCAGCCAGGCAAGGCATAATATTTACAGGGTACCCGAGCAATTTTTTGGCAAGCCTGCTGAATTTGACAGCTGGACCTATGGAAATAGTCTTGCACTTCCTGCTATAAGCACTTCATTACTTATGGCTTCTATAGATGTGCAACTGAGAGCATCCCACATGGTATAGAAACTGCACTGTGTCAAACAGGAGGACTCTGCAGCAGGTAGTTAAAACTGCCCAGTGCATCACCAACTTCTTGGTAGTGGCTACCCACCACCAAGAAAATAGAGTGTACATAGAAAGGTGTCAGAAAAATGCCAGCAATATCACGAAGGATCCTACTCACTCTGCCCATGGACGGTTTCCCATCAGGGAAGAGGCTATTCAGCATCCATGCCGGGATCCCCAGTATCAAGAACAGTTTCCCCAAGCTGTCAGGCTGATGAACACCTCCACCCATTAACCCACCCTACTACACCTTATATACAGATACTTCTGTACCTTGCTCCTGTCACTTTGTGTACATACTGTCAGTCTATGTATATAAGCTATTTTATGTATTTATATTTATTGTGTTCTTTATGTCTGTGTTTTTTATGCTGCATCAGATCAGGAGAAACAATGATTATGTTCTCTTTATTCTTGTGACTGAAGAATGACAATAAGCCATCTTGAATCTTGAGGATGACCAGATTTATAAGCTGGCTGTCCATTGAGCAGAGTTCAACAATGGGGTGTTCCTGATGTTTCTCAAAGGTTTGAGGGCTGATAAACAGACAAAGCTCCCGGTGATGATCCCAGCAGAAGGTAGAGAGGGTCACCACTGGTTGGGCTTCTTTGGGGTATTGGGAAGGCACTGCTCTTTTTACAGGCCAATATGGGACACACTGAGATGCATTGACCTTTAAACAGGTCAGCAATTGAATGTGGGAAATATATTTAATCTTCTATAAAATGCCCCTCTTCTCAGAACACCTGCACTCCAAACTTCCTGATTACAGAAACTTTTTCAGAGGTGCAGTCACAATAGTTTTTTATCACAAGATTTAACTTGTTGTAATGATGTCTGCCTACTTGTAGGGAGAGTAGATGAATTAATATTGAACCTTTTCAGCACAGAAGCAAGGATGTTTTCATATATATGTATAACCCCTTCAGAAGGATGTAAAAACCCTGAATACTACAGAGGAGATGTGGAACGATGCTACCATCTGAGGGGCTTTCATTACATGGAGGAACTGGAGAAATGGAGTTACTTTCTTTAGAGCAAGGAAGGATAAAATTAAATTTTACTGAGTTCAGGATTGTGGCAGGATTTGGTTGGAGTTGACAGAGAAAATTCACTTCTACCACCAGGACATATAGTGTGTGTAGAAATTCTTTGCGGAAGTAACAGACAGGATAGAAAACGGAGAGTCACTGACTGTTGTTTACTTGGATTTTCAGAAAACCTTTGTCAACGTGCCACACACATGAGGCACTTAGCAAGACGAGTGCCCATGGTGTTACAGGAAAGATACTAGCATGGATAGAGCATTGGTTGTTTGGCAGGAGGCAAAGATTGGGAAAAAGGAGGCCTCTTCTGGTTGGCTGCCAGTGACCAGTGGTGATCCACAAATATCAGTGTTGGGAACACTACTTTTCACTATATATATATATCAATGACTTGGGTGACAGAATTGATGGCTTTGTGGCTAGGTTTGTGGATGATATGAAGATAGGTGGATTGGCAGATAGTGCTGAGGAAGCAGGGTGTCTGTAAAAGGACTTAGACAGATTGTGAGGATGGGCAAACAAATGGCAGCTGGAATATAGTGAAGGGAAGTGCATGGTTATGAACTTTGGTAGAAGAAATAAATGAATAAGTTTAGGACCAAAGGACACAGCTTCAGAATAGGACACGCATTTGGAATAGATATGAGGTGGAATTTCTTTAACCAAAGGGTATATAACCTGTGGAACTCATTGCCACAGCCTGTTGTGGAGCAAGTCATTGGATATAGTTAAAGTGGAATTTGATAGATTCTTGATTAGTCAGAGCATCAACGACTATGGGGAGAAGACAGGAGAATGGGATTGAGAGGGATAATAAATCAGACATGATTGAATGGTGGAGCAGAATCGATGGGCCAAATGGCCAAATTCTGCTTCTATGTCTAATGGTCTTATATTTAAAATAATTGACAAATAAATTTAATGTGGAAAAAAATGGACAATTTTACCCAAGTAATTATGATTTAGAATACACTCACTGAAATGTCAGTGATGGTTTTCAAAAGTGAATTACAAAATGTTTTCCAGAAATAATTGCTGGGTTAAGAGGCAGGATCAGAGGATTATTGGATTATTCTTTCAAGCAGCCTCATGATGGATGCAGTGAGATGAAAAGTGTCCTAGTGCTGTGCTCGGAAAAAAGCCTCTCATGCTTCTAAAGCCGAAGAAATATGGTGAGGGTGATCAAGTTCTGCCCTGCTGCTTTCAACTACTATAATCTGGGTACTCATCTTGATTGAACCACACCAGGTGAAAGAATACCTTCTTCAGAAACAAAGTGGATACAGACTGTGGCAAACAGCATGGGAAAGAGATTATCATGGCTATAGGGATACAAGAGCTTGTGGCATCAAACAGCACTAGCCTTAGCACTTAGCTTTTAGAAACATCTGCAATGACATCACATTAACAAATAAGTCACAGTAATATACTTCAGCTGAGCACAAAGATCTGAGCTGCACAGTGTCAGTATTTAAGTAGACTTCTCAATAATGATGAGCATATTTTATTAATGAAAGCCTCAAGATTTTTCAGTGTTTTCATAGGCTTAAATCTTTTTTCAGTTGTTTAAGATAAAATGAATAAACCTTTAAAATTATGTCAGAGTAAAATTAATATTCTCTTTAATTTTGAATTGATTCTTCTGAATTCACATATCAGTCTTAGTAATTATTTAAATTACTCCATGAGCAGAAGTGAAATGGATCAAAAACTTCTGCTTTCTGTGGTAATGAATACTGCAATCGGGAGGCGATAACACCTTTAGAATGAGGTATTAAGCCAGGACTATGAACCTGTCTGAGGTGATGTGTGTTTTGATGTGTGCTGACAGATGACTGAACCCAGGTGTGGGTGATAAAACAGATTCCCATGTGGAGACAGAAACAAGAGTTCATTCATATCAGTTCAAACAGATTGGTGGCTCGACCGAGCGACACTGCGAGACAAATCATTCCGGAAACACAATGACCCTGCGAGGAGCGCTAATCAGGAGTCCCTTTAAATAATCACAGTACACAGAAAACGCTTGCCAGTCAAAATAAACTTGACAAATTCAACAGAAGGCACAAGGGCTTAATGCCTTTAGATAAAACAAGAATTAACAGACAGAGGTCCACAGAAACGCGAGACTCAATATCTAAGATCCCATTGCAGTATTTTGAAGTTCAGAAAGTTATACATGTCCATTGCTTGGATGACATTTGCCATAAATTACATTGTTCTTCGTGAGAGCTTTCTGGCTGCAAGTTGTTCGGATACGAGGGGTGATCAAACTTATTCTTTCCATCAAGGAAATGGATGATGAGTCTGCAGGCATAATTAGGAGTCAGGTGGTGTGCTGCTGGGACAACACACGAGAGCACCCTGCCAGAGGACAAGGTACTGCAGAGCTTTGCCTCTGTCAAAGCTTGGGAGGTTTTCTATCTTTGCCTTTAAATCTTTAATTTTGAGGGCTATGTTCAAACTATTGTAGCAAGCGCAAGTAGGAACATAAGAATTTAGAGTAGGAATAGGTCATTTTGCCCCTGAATTCTATTCTGACAATCATTAAAATGGTGGTGACATTCCACCTTGGTAGCTATTTTCCTGTCCAAAATCACTTGATTCTTTTGTTACTCAGAAATCTCTCAGAATCAGTTTTGAATGTAATCAGTGGCTGAGCCTCCATGGCTCTCTCGGGCAGCAGATTTAAAAGATTCATCACCCTTTGAGTTAAGAGATTGCCCCTCGTTAAATTACCTACCTTTAAGCCCTAATTTTAGACTCTTCAGTCAGAGTCTCTTCATCCTCTCATACCTACCCTCTCTCAAGCTCTCTAAGTATTTTGCACATTTCAATGAGAGTAGCACTCATTCTTCTAAACTCTCAACTGGAGGCCTAACCTGCTTAATCTTTCCTCATATGACAGGCCTGTGATCTTAAGAATCAATCTGATAAATGTTTGCTGCAATTTATCAGTAGGAAAACATAAAATTATTAATTATTTAAAACATTATAAAATCTGCAAATTTAAAATTAAAACATTCAAATAAAATAAATGAAAAACAAATGACTTCTTTTTTCCCTCCCAGTCTTGAAATCTCATTCAGTTGAATGGGAACTTGATGGCTAGCTGGTTTAGAATTGGTAAGTGGACTCGTATACAGTGAATCATATACAAGTGGATTCGTATACAATGTGAGCATCAGCTGTTACTCAGCAAGACTAGGTTTACTACATTTAGTCACACACAGAGAATTCAAAGCTTACCAAGATTTAAACATACCCGACTCAAATGCTTTAAAGTCATAATTTTGATTGGAATCCAACAACTGCAGTCAGGAGATTTGTGGTGATAATACAAATCCACAGATATTATATAGATAAATGAATACATAAAATATGTATGGAGGCACGGCTGGCATTTGGCATCTTTCCAATTACTTATAAACATAACATTCATGCAAGAAAGGATAATACATTCCTATCAACATACTGTATACAGAGTCAGTTTTATGCAATTGTATCCAGAAAAGGTTGGTGATTTGCACAGCAAGACAAAAAAAAATCACAGCAGCAATTACAATTTTTCATTTCCCTTCTGAGCAGTTTGCTGTTGCTCTGGAGAATTTGTGCTTTTTATGAGTCTCACAGAGCATTGAAGGTGTAGCAGGATGCATCACACTGAACTCCAAAGGTCTGTCAATTTTGTTACATCAGTCTGCCATGGAACAATCAGCCTTGCAATGGTGGAAAAGGGATGCTTCAATAACTCAGAGATATGTGTGTATTGATTGTATTAATTTTGAGCGCTGAGGCAAAAGGATCATTCTTTCTATCTGGAAGAATCCAAGGAAAGGCTGATGGGAAGGGTGGAAGTACAAATGAAAGTGGTGAGAAAAGGAGGGCAATGGCATTGCAGAACGAGGCACAGAACTGGTGTCTAATATGTGCAATGAACAACTCAGTTTGCCTCTTTGTTCATTGGTGTAGATAATTCAATCAAAGGAGAGAAAAAAAGGCAAGATGCATTTTGCTGTTGTCAAAATATCTTAATAATTTCTTAAGAAAATTATCTATACTTAAAAACATTTTTAAAATGCTCACATGCCATGGAATACTTTTCTTCCTATTTCTCCCTTCAGTATTAGATACAAGAGACATTCATTGTCCTGCCCCTGGATGGTGGCACAGTTCAGGAACACTACTCTCCATCCTGAACCTTGGCCAAACTTTGCACCAAACCCTGAGATCAAAGTTAGGGCCAAGCATTTTCAGTCTTCTGTTGACTCAATCCTCAGAGCTACTGCTAAAAGAAATCAGTGAACATCTCATCTGTTATTAGACTTTTCTTTAGGCTCTTCTTACATGCTGTACAGGACAAACCAATTTTCTTGGGGCAGTCGTTTGTTTGAGAACTTCACAGAAAGAGGCGGTGAAGTGTGAAGCAAGCAGTTTGAGACATAGGTAATGTTCCAGGGCCCTACTATCAACATAACACCCCAACACACTTCCTTACCCAGTCATTCACCCTCCTTACTAGGATATTGAATCTGTGCCTATTGCAAGTACATGTCCAGTCATATTCATTGAAGCATCGCCTCGTAATGTATTACCTTCAACCCCATACCTCGATACAATGCCTCGCCACTGAACTAACAAACCTTTCACTTCTGATGGGAAACAGTTGCATGTCTATTGCAAAATATTTAGAAACATAGAAATCTACAGCACATTACAGGCTCTTCGCCCACAATGTTGTGCCAACCATGTAAACTACTCTAGAAACTGCCTAGAATTTTCCTACCACATAACCTTCTATTTTTCTAAGCTCCATGTACCTATCTTATAGTCTCTTAAAGACCCTATTGTATCTGACTCTACCACCTTCGCTGGCAGTGCATTCCACGCACCCAATACTCTCTGTATGAGAAACTTACCCCAACATCCCCTCTGTACCTACTTCCAAGCATCTTAAAATATATCCCACATCGTAGACATTTCAGCCCTGGGAAAAAGCCTCTGGCTATCCACACAATCAATGCCTCTCATCATCTTATACACCTCTATCAGATCACCTCTCATCCTCTGTCACTCAGAGGAGAAAAGGCCACGTTCACTTAATCTATTCTCATCAGGCATGCTCCCCAATCCAGGCAACATCCTTATAAGTGTCCTCTGCACTCTCTCTATAGCACTCACAACCTTCCTGTAGTGATGTGACCAGAACTGAACACAGTACTCCAAATGGAGTTTAACTCAGGTCTTGTAAAGAATAGAATTCCCTTTTGGCATAAAAATAACTACTGTGCTGAAATTTTGTCTTGCCACTTCAGTATTAAACATCATCTCAGTGAATGATATTAATGAAGACCCATAGCATCAGTTACAGAATCAAACTGTTTTTTCATATTTCTTTACAACACACAAGGGGACCAACTGGACCATCAGAGTAATCACAGCATTCCTGGTCACCAATTGTTTTACTGGAAGCCATTCTGTCACTCATGCCCTTTAATTCCCTGCTGATTCTCTTGCCACACAAGGGCCAATGTACAGCAACCAATTATACTGTGAACAAGTACCTCTTTGGGATGTGAGGGGAAATTTGACTCCCAGGGAAATGCATGCAATCACAGGAGAATGTGCGAATTCCAGACACCTAATGAGTCAGGTATGACCCTGCCACAGGTTGCTGGAACTGTGAAAGCAGCATAAACTGACAGCTTCCACTGAAATCCTGTTCTGTTTCTTTGCACCTAATTTTCCATAAGATATAGGAGTAGAATTAGGCCATTCCGCCCACTGAGTCTGCTCCACTCTTCAATCATGGCTGATGTTTTTTTTTCAACCCCATTGAGCCCGTTACACTTCTCCCCATAACACTTAACCCGATTGCCAATCAAGAACCTATCAACTTCTGCCTTAAATACACCCAATGATGGCTGCACCACCCTCTGTGGCAACAGATTCCACACATTCACTACCCTCTGGCTGAGGAAATTCTTCCTCACAACAGTTTTAAAGAGACATCTCTTTATTCTGTGGCCGTGCCATGAGATCCTAGACTCTACTACTATTGAAAATAACCTCTGCATGTCCACTGTATCCAGGCTTTTCCGTATCCAGTATTCCACTGAGAGGCCCCCTCATCCTTCTGATCTCCCTCGAATATAGGCAAACGGACATCAAACATGTTCCTTTCTGTGCTTTAGTCAAAAACTTAAATGTAATATTTATCAGCATGTTGATCATGTTTTATAAAAAATTTGCGAATTATATGTAGCTGCAAGACGTCTTAGACAAATAAACATTCACTTGCCGATGATACTAAGGTAGGAGGTGTTGTGGATAATGAGGTGGATTTTCAAAGCTTGCAGGGAGATTTATGCCGGTTAGAAGAATGGGCTGAACGTTGGCAGATGGAGTTTAATGCTGAGAAGTGTGAGGTTCTACATTTTGGCAGGAATAATCCAAATAGAACATACAGAGTAAATGGTAGGGCATTGAGGAATGCAGAGGAACAGAGAGATCTTGGAATAACTGTGCATAGTTCCCTGAAAGTGGAGTCTCATGTAGATAGGGTGGTGAAGAGGGCTTTTGGAACGCTGGCCTTTATAAATCAAAGCATTGAGTACAGAAGTTGGGATGTAATGCTAAAGTTTTACAAGGCATTGGTAAGGCCAAATTTGGAATATTGTGTGCAGTTCTGGTCACCGAATTATAGGAAAGATATCAATAAATTAGAGAGAGTGCAGAGACGATTTACTAGGATGTTGCCTGGGTTTCAGCAATTAAGTTACAGAGAAAGGTTGAACAACTTAGGTCTCTATTCATTGGAGCGTAGAAGGTTGAGGGGGGATTTGATCGAGGTATTTAAAATTTTGAGAGGGATAGATAGAGTTGACGTGAACAGGCTGTTTCCATTGAGAGTAGGGGAGATTCAAACGAGAGGACATGATTTGAGAGTTAGGGGGCAGAAGTTTAAGGGAAACACGAGGGGGTATTTCTTTACTCAAAGAGTGATAGCTGTGTGGAATGAGCTTCCTGTAGAAGTAGTAGAGGCCAGTTCAGTTGTGTCATTTAAGGTAAAGTTGGATAGGTATATGGACAGGAAAGGAATGGAGAGTTATGGGCTGAGTGCGGGTAGGTGGGACTAGGTGAGATTAAGGGTTCAGCATGGACTAGGAGGGCCAAGATGGCCTGTTTCTGTGCTGTGATTGTTATATGGTTATATGGTTATATACTTCAGAGCCAGCATCCAAAAAAGCCAAAACAGTCACTATTGTCACATTCACTGCCAGAAAATTTTTCAATCGATAGTTGAAGTATTGTTTTGGCATCTTAACACAGAAGTAAAGCTCTGGAAAATACTGCTGTGGCACAGGTTTTGCTGGACAAAGCTTGCCATTTTGAGCATGCTGTGTTTATCAGTCTGATCCCAAGCACCAGTTTGGAAGTTGAAGCTGGACGCAGATGATTAGTGAGGTCCTTTAATAAAGAGTACGCTGTGCTCCCTGCAAAGACAGGGTTGCCCTTTCTAAAATAATTGTACTAAGATCTATTCATCAAGTGTTATCTTTAACAATAAGAAACTTGTATTTATATCTTTCAGCAACCCTCAGTAAACCATGCTGTATGATGAATAACTTTGAACTTCAGGTGGTAACAAAAAACAGTTGATGTATACGGCAAGATCCCATAAACTCCATCAATTGAATGATCTGTTAATTTTGTTTTATTTCAGTCTTGTTTTAATGAGGAGAATTGGCCTGACCATTTTCCTTCACTTCAGTTTCTAGCATGGTATCGTTCATATTCATCTCCTCAACTACTAGAAGGAGCAAGCCCTTTGAAGAATCTTATTCTAAATGTTGTACACACTCAACAATGGAGCCTTGGGTTTAAGTCCAGAGTAGACTGGAGCTGAATATGTAATATGTAATACTGGGGACTAGTAGCCTTGGCCTGAACTCCAACACTCACAACTAAGCCCTTGACGGTCCTGTGAGCCCAGAACTCTGGCAAATAAGCACAGGATCTGAGCACAGGATAATCAGGCTAGGCCCAAGATAGACCAGGTTTGTGCCAGCCAGAATGGAGTAGATCTCAGTCCAGACACTAAAAATTAAATTTGAAACATACTAGGTCTAAGCCAGACTCTTAAATCTAAGCCTGGAATAATATGGGTCTGAGCTCAGACAAGATAGAACCAAGATTAAATTATCTGCAGCTGAGTTCAGGCAATCAGTAGTAAGCCTTGCATGGATGCATTTGAGCCCAGGCATGCAAGAGTAAGCTTGAATTGACCAGGTGGCAGCCATGTTAGATTCCCCTTCAGTACTTTAGATTCACCAGTTTCCATTGGCATGGTCTGGATCGCTGATAAAAAAGCCTGTCTGCCAATTACAGAGAAGGCCCTGTCTGCCCGCTAATCACAGAGAAAGTCCTGATTGGATCAACAGGAGGATAATTTGAACATAAACAAAAGGGTATCTATGCTCAATTGTTTATTTACCTTTAATAAACAGAAGTACACTCCAGCAAGAATGAGAGTAACTTCAGAGTATTAAAAGATAGCCTTGGTTAATCAGCTTTAAAGTGGTGGTAGTCTAATTTTTACTTTCCTAAGTTATTGTGTGTTATGTGCACTACTGTGCTTTACACCATGATCCAGGGAATCATTGTCTCATTTGGTGATAAACAACATATATAGTTAAATGACAATAAACTTGACTTGACTTAACTTGACAACAGGAACTAATATGGATGATGCTGAAGGAAATTCTGCTGAATTAAAAGTTTCTCTACAAAACAATACAGTGTAGCATGCTTAAGAGAGTACGTGGAGGATGCATAGAGTAAGGCTGGAAGAGGTGGTTTGTGGTGAGGAGAAGAGCTCTCAGCAGAAGCTATATCTGATCAAAGTACTTAGGGTGTGGTGGATAGGGGCCTTTCTTTTTTGACAAGCTGAGATTTCTAAACACAGCAGCTGACATTTGGAAAGATCAAAATGTTGTTTTTGAGTAAAGTCACCCAAGTGGCAGAGAAAGAAGTATAATTGTAGAGTGCTGTCCAGGCTTATTAGGAACGGTCCTGGAACATCACAGAGCATGACACAACACCATATCATTATAAATTCCTCTCTGCTCCTGTAGTTTATTCTCACCATTATCTCAGTCTACGTTCAACTCCTCATAAGTCAATTTCGTCCATGGTTTAATACTCTGTAGGAAAATGGTTTCTCCATTCTCTCTGAATTCATGCTCAGAATAATAAAGCTTTTGTATGGATCCCAACCCCATCTCATTTTAACACCATCTGTTATTACTTCAGTTTTATGAAAATAAACTGGTAGAACTTCATAGTATACTTTACAACACTCACAAGATTATAAACAGTTTGTAAATATGCCAGAATATATGCATGAGAACTATGGTTTTCCTTTAGAATGCCTGCTTAATAAAATTGAGTTTGTTAAAGCTAAAGGAAAAATGCTGGAAACGTTAATCAGAAGAAGGAAATCTGTGGAGGTTAACACCTTGAGTCAGTAGAACTATGACAAATCAGAAATCAAAGAGACTTTGCCATGCAGATAGAGGGAAAGGAGAACATAAGGGGTATCAGTGACAGGGTGGAGAATAATGGACATGAGCAACTGTGGTTGTGCTGGCTGAGAGATGGCGATAAAAGCTTATTAATCACAATTAATCTCGCTAAATGAGATGAATTTAAGTGAATTGTAAAAGGAAATTACTGTAGATATTGAGATAGGTTCTCCCCTGGATCACATCACCTACAAGTGATTTGAAAGTTGGTCACCAATAGTTCATTATTTTTATTGATATAAGCAATGGGCAAGCATAATCTGAAAATAGTGAAAAAAAATAAAATTGCATTAAAAATATTCTTCATATGAATGATTTACTGTCAAACATTTACAGTTCTGCATATCTCTTCTGGTGATATATATTCATCATGCTGAGAATTAAATATTCACAGCTCCTACTTGGCCTTTAAAATTGAAATAGAAATTATCACTCATCTCATAGCAGCCACATATATGACAGTTATTAATACAAGGCATTGTTGACCCTTTTTAAAACCTTTGTATTGTGCTTTAGCTATTTTATTGTTTAAGAAAATAATATTCTGCAGTTTGTTGCTTAACATTGATTTGCATCTTTGACAATAAACTTATGCAATGATTATAAGTATCATTACATTAAATGACAAAAGATTTTTATGGGATTTATTTAGTTTTAACAAATATGTGATTTATTTTCGAGGGTCAAAATACAAGGTTTATCTTAAATCAATTTTCACTAAAACTTTATCCCTTAGGATTTTGGAGATGATGGCTCACTGTATATAACCAAGGTAACCACAACTCACATGGGAAATTATAGCTGCCATGCAGATGGTTATGAAAAACTGTACCAGACTCATATCCTGCAAGTGAATGGCAAGTATAATTCATTATTATTATGACTATATAAATTACCTAATTTGCCATGATGTTATACTAGGCTTTCCTTTTTAGAATGTGTTTGTTTCTTCATGACCAAGTAGTAGTTTTACTATTGATGCTTTTTCAAAGGATGGAAGAGATGGTGCAATGGTAAGCAAGCTCTGGACAAAGGCTAAGAACATGTTTTGTGATAAGAAGTATTAACTATACCATAGTTGATTAAAATCACAGTTTTTTTTGGAAGGTAGAAAGTGCCTGGTTAAAAGAAGGAGTGGTTTTCAAGCACTGCATCACAGATTCCCACTGAGAATAAGGATGAAGGACAGTAAAATTCACCAGGAGGCACACTGTTCTCCTGATACGCAAAGCCCACTTGATGTCGTTTTTTTTTTATCCCAGACTTGTAAGTGGGTGAGCAACTCTGGTGGGAGCTGGTTTAAATATGCTAATCTCTCTTACTTATTAGATACTAGTGTACGTTTTCAGGCATTGCTCCCTTCACTTCTGACAGGCATTGTGCAGTTTAGTTTTACAGTGCTTAACCAAAAGCAGATCATGGAAGACCACAAAAATATGTTGAAATTATTAGTTTGGTCGTGCGCACAAAATAAATGTCTAAATCACTGAAGTTCTCTAGGCTTGACCTGATAGGTGGCTTTTCTATTTTCTATCCCCACTCCCCTCT
Organism: Hypanus sabinus; assembly: GCF_030144855.1. Lineage (NCBI taxonomy): Eukaryota > Metazoa > Chordata > Chondrichthyes > Myliobatiformes > Dasyatidae > Hypanus > Hypanus sabinus. Next base: position 112,362,107 of record NC_082708.1, on the reverse strand, counting down.
CCCACACACAGACAGGACAATGCTTAGCAACCACAATTCACTGGCTTTGGCCTCTCGGTGACTTTAGGTACATAGGAAGGCCACAGCATGAACTTCCTGTACATCAGTGCAGAAAGTCAAAAAACATCTATGAGGATCTGAATGACTCAAATGTTAATATCCCATTGAAGTTGAGTTAAGCTCCAAGATGCAAACATCTAGAGTTAAACATTTCTACAATCCTATGTACAAAATATTTCAATTAAGTAGAGTAATCTCTGTTAAAAGGAGCATTAAAAGGCTCCTCACAAATATTGGCAAGAGCCTTTTCTCTGATGGAACTGAATTTATTTTGCATTTGAATGCAGCTAACTGTAGAGCTTTATTAACATCTTCAGTTGATCATACCATAACTCTTTCACCAGCTTGGTATTTTAGTAATTTAATGAATTGAATTTTGAAGCAAAAGCCTTTTGTTGAAGATGACATTGACATTGAAATCTGGTTATATTAATAAAGAAATGAAAGTTTCTAATTTGAAGATAATTCTGATTCATATTCTCTCAGCAAAGCTTCTAAAGTTGTGCTCCTATGAATTATAATGGATTCCTTATTTCTATGATATACTGTATGCATTTAGAGGTTTTATACATTTTTCTTTCATATAATTTCTGATCCTTGTCTTCATTATGATAAGTCTCCTTTAGACTTACTTATTTTCTATGGAGTTCAGTTGTATTTTATTTAAAACAGATTTATGTAAGAATATCAATATTCCACCGTTAAATATTTATTTCCATCAAAAAATTGAAAGTCATTTTGGCAAAAGGGTTTCTAAAAATTTCTGAGCAACAAATGAAAATCTCAAAGCCATGGGATACGTCCAGTAACCAATGGACGATGTCATTGTCTTTTGGAGCCATTAAGCTGAGTTAATAGACAAGAGACATGATGTTTTGTGGACTGTAGTTTTGATGGTCTCTGGATCAAAGACTCTTTGAGAGGAGTCTCTGCTGTTGCTTGCATGGTGGGGAGGTGGGGGTGGCCAGTGCTTCTGCCAGCATGAATGGGAGGGTCAATGCATTTGCCACTGCTCATGCAAAATGACAGGGAGGGGGATTTCAAGGCGTTGATGTTTCTGTCAATCATTCAATGTGGTTCTTGTTTTGTGGATGTCCGTGAACAGTACGAATTTTGGGTTGGATTACTGCATACGTTGTCTGATATTAAATGAACCTTTGAATACACTCATCATACAATGAAAAGTGTTTGTGCTGTGAATAATATTAATGGGAATCTAGTAAAAGCACCAAAGAACTGCAGATGAGTATTAGATGAAGTTGTCTTGTTTAGGTCTGCCTTACTGCACACATTTCAGGGATGAACAATTCATTTAAATGATATAATGATTTACAGAAATATATATTTTCTAAGTGATTGAATACAATAATTAAATGCGAAGACCGAAAATGTGATACAATATTGTCCCAAGGATGATATCCATAGCATGCATTATTATAGAAAATGTATCTCCCAGTCAAGGTGGTGCTGAGCTGCAGTCTCCTTCAAGGTCATGGCTCAAACATCTTCTTCTTCTCCATTACTGACTGTTATGCTGCTGCTGTTTAACGCAACATTGAAGGTCCTCCATCTCTAGCAGTGTTTAGGGCTTCCTCCATTGTGCCAGTGGCTTCCTCTCGGTTTTCACTTCAAGCACATCCTGGGAGAGACTCAGGAATACTGCCACACTTGGACGCAGAAGAATGCTTCATTGCTGTTTCCATAACAATTTTGTTTTACCAATCAGGGTTGTTAGTCCTGAGCTAAACCCACAAATCTGGAGAACCAATCTTAGTTTGTTGTCTACCCTCGGACCTGTTTGGCATGGGTGATCTTACCAAGAGCCAAAGCATAAAGCCCCGACTCTAGCCACCATAATTGTCTGGGTCTTTGAGACAGACAAGCCTCCAAACCCAACAAGGTTGTGGTCCTCTGAGGTGGCTAAACCTTAGTTGATCTTTAAGTTCAAAGGGATGATTTTTGGGACAGGGAGAGGAATTAGGGGTTAGGTGAAGGTTCAGACCCAGGTATGTGAGGGAATTAGAGAGGTCAAATCAGAGTCTAGGCCTCCAATCGGTGTACGACTGCCAGCAACATGGATGGGTAACAAAGGACACCTGTGGTCAGATATCAGGCCAGCCGACCAGCAGGAACAAGGGCTGGTGCCCTCTTCCCTCAGGTCAGTGGGTAATCAGTGGATTTCAGGATCAGAATTCTGAGCAGGCATGAGGTCCAGAGACCCCCTGGGTAGATCAGTAGGTAAGGTCAAGATTAATGTGCGGGATCCCATCATTGGCAAGTCCAGAGTTCAAAACCTGGAGTTCAAAGTCCTCATTCAGGTACATACTTGTCATCATTGGTGAGCCCTGGGATCAACAATGAAGATCAAAGCCCTATTGATTGGAGGTCAAGGCACAATGGCTGAAGCCCTTCCCACATGCCCACTGGGAAGTCAAAGGCTGATTATTTGCAAATCAACAAGTCCCATGGAAACTGTAGGCTCAGAGATGGCCTGTCCTGAGGTTTGAGGATCATCTATGTGCATATGGGTGAGTAGGCAGTAGGGGAATAAAGGGCTTGTTTTGTTGCTGTTGCTTGTGTGTACTGCAAACATGGTGCATGTTCTGTGTTTTCATTGGAATGCGGGGCGACACTTGTGGGCTGCCCCCAGCACATCCTTAGGTTGTGTTGGTTGTTGACACAAACATCACATTCCACTGTATATTTCGGTATATATGTGATAAATAAATGCATCTAAATCTGATTTGAGATTTTTTTCTCACAATTCAGGTCAGTGCAATATTTTAAAAGTTGTTCTGTTCTATGCATTCACAGCTTTCCGGTATTTTTGACAACTTGGCTCTAGAATTAAGACGTTGTGCTTGTCTACATGCAGACACTTTGAAACCACAGTTACATTTTCTACCAGTAGACCACAGGAACAGACCCTTCATCCCACAATGTTGTGTCAAACCAATTAAATTTAGCAATCAAATGGCTAACAAAACTAATCTCTTCTGTCTATGTCCTTCCATTTTCCTCACATCATGTGCCTATCTAAACATTTCTTAAAATTCACTAATGTATCTGCCTCTACCACCACTCCAGACTGTGCATTCTAGGCACCCACTCCTCTGTGTAAAAAAAAACTTGCCCCTCACATCTCCTATGAAATTATCCCCTCCCACCAGGCATTAGACATTTCAACCTTGGGCTGGAATTTTCTACCAGGATCACCACAGAGCTACTACAAAATTGCACTTCCCATTTTTTTTTACTTTTTATCTTCTACCATAACTCAGAATGTATAAATTGTATTCCAGTACAGTTTTTTTTGTACCTTATTAAAGCAGCCACTGTAAAAGAAAGTACTTTTCTCATAATTATAGGTTTGGCTCAGAGATAGTTCAATTTATTTGATGTTTTTTTTTGTTTGTTAGGTTTTTTTTGGTTTATACAGTTCTGTTTAGGAGTTGAATTATACATTGCTATCATTAGTGTAATGAAGTACCACACACTGTAATGATCACACAAAGATGATACTCTCAGCAAAATCTGACTAAGCTATTTATGTAAAATAAAAAATAACCTATATTTAGGTTGATCATAAAAATTAGCAACTTAATGACTCCTCTTAAATTCTGCAACTCTTCTGGAAAGAATCTTCCCTACAACTTGCAATGGCCCCAAATCACAAGCTATTATAAGCAGTATATAGTATTAATGGTAAGACTCTTGGCAGTGTGGAGGATCAGAGGGATTTTGGGGTCCAAGTCTATAGGTCGCTTAAAGCAGCTGTGCAGGTTGTCTCCATGGTTAAGAAGGCATACGTATTGGCCTTCATCAATCATGGAATTGAATTTAGGAGCCGAGAGGTAACGTTGCAGCTATACCGGACCCTGGTCAGACCCCACTTGGAGTACTGTGCTCAGTTCTGGTCACCTCACTACAGGAAGGATGTGGAAACCATAGAAAGGGTGCAGAGGAGATTGACAAGGAAGTTGTCTGGATTGGAGAGCATGCCTCATGAGAATAGGTTGAGTGAACTCGGCCTTTTTTTCCTGGAGCTATGAAGGATGAGAGGTGACCTGATAGAGGTGTACAAGGTGATGAGAGACATTGATTATGTGGATAGTCAAAGGCCTTTTCCCAGGGTTGAAATGGTTGCCACAAGAGGACACAGGTTTAAGGTGCTGGGGAGTAGTTTCAGAGGAGATGTCAGGGGTAAGTTTTTTACTCAGAGAGTCATGAGTGCATGGACTGGGCTGCCAGCGGCAGTGTTGGAGGCAGATACAATAGGGTCTTTTAAGAGACTTTTGGATAGGTACATGGAGCTTAGAAAAATAGAGGGCTATGGGTAAGCCTAGTAATTTCCAATGTAGGGACATGTTCGGCACAACTATTTGGGCTGAGGAGCCTGTATTGTGCTATAGGTTTTCTATGTTTCTATTCTGCGCTTGGACTCTTTCACAGGACATCTCCAAAGGTGCTAAGCTAGTCAATCATTCCCTCATTCCCATGTTGGAAACATTGCCCCTGTTTCCTATCCTAGGAACAAAGTACAGAAGCCTGAAGGTACACACTCAGCGATTCAGTAACAGCTTCTTCCCCTCTGCCATCTGATTTCTGAATCGATATTGAACCCATGAGCACTGCCTCACTATTTTTTTTATTTCTATTTTTTGAACTACTTATTTTATTTAGCTATTTAATATAAATTGATAAATTGCTGCTACCTTATTCCCCTTCTCTACTATACCAAGCTTGTCACCATTCAACTCCTGTACTGATCCTCTGTTTCTGTTCCTCTTCTGTTGTTGTCATATCCCCTTCCATGCTTTCTCCTAACTTTAGCTTGTTGGTAAGAGCCATCCCTTACTTACTGATCATGTATTTAGCATTCTGCTTTCTTTCCTTGCTTTTGTTCTAGCTGGTACCATAATTGGTTCTCCTTCTCTTGTCATTCTTCTCTTCTGTTTCAAAACTCCTGGCATTACCCACATCCTTTTAAATATATCCTCAACACTACTGACCATGTAAATGACCAGGCGCCTCCTACCCCTTTGTCTTGTCCAGAAGCTCAAATGTGTTGTTGCTCCATGCCCATCTTTCCCACAAATTTCAGTCTGGCTTCCTGTCATTAAGCTTCTGCATTGGAGCAGCCCCAGTCGAAATCTTCAACGGCATTCCGTCTTCATCTCTCTGTATGTTATTCCATGTTACATCATACACAGGACTGCAATCAACTTATAAATATGTGCTCATGAAATCTAACTCTGTTACGCCATTGATTAGACAAGTTAAAAAGTAGCAGTCTGCTATCCTAGAGTATAGAGAATAGGAATGAAAACCCAAGAATCTTTCTCACATTCAGCCAGTCCTCTATAGAGCTTCCAAATGCCATAGGACTGAAGGAAGCCAGATATCTAGAGGAGACCACAAGAACAGTTGCACAAACAGCAAGATCAGAGGAAACCGATAATCAGTGTAAGAATGTTGTTTGGTTAATAAATATTGTGAAAAGCAGCAGGGAATACTGCTCACTACCACTTCCAGATAATGTGGCAAGCACCACTTGAAAGACTAGAAAGGATCTTTGTTTAACTATTCATTTCAAGAATGGTACTTATAATCATCTGGTAGTGTACTGGAACACTAGTGAAAGATTTGTACTCAATTCTCGAAAATGACATTGAAACACCCAACCTTCTGACTCAGAAGTAGAATGCTGGCTTACAACCAAATGAACTAGGGTCTTTAAAGAAATTCAGTGACATGGTGGAATTATAGATACTCCTTCCACTGGGGAAGTTTAAGATGCACTTGCATTTATCAGTAATCTTCAGGTTGGAATGGCTTAATAGATTTCTTGAAATTGAGTGCTCTACAAGAACTGCAGGATAGGAAGCACTGAGCTATATGTTTCAATGGCAGTCCTCTCATACATAAAAAGCACTTTAAAATAAAAATCTTGCAAAGTGTAACATTGTTCTAAGCTACTTAAAAGGCAGCACGAGTTGATTGAATTACTCTCTGAAGCCTCAGTTAGCAGATAGGAGATTGTGGGTCCCTGTCATACCATGGTTGCAGTTAATAATGAAGGTAGCATTGCATTTTGAAGCTGAATATCATTGGTGATTTTTTTCTGCTACATCTTCAAGCAGCAAAAATTTGGAAGTGGCAAAGTTTAACATTAGAGATTATGCCAACAACATTGTCCTTGAAGAAAAAGACTTTGTTACTACACTTTTTCTAAAGGTCAGACTTCAGAAGCAATCTGTACTGCAATTACCAAGCAGATACATGGAACAATTGAGCCACTGTGAAGTGAAGTGACAAGAATACATAATATAACTTGCTTGTCTCTAAAGTCATTGGAATCACCCTCTGGTCCTTGCTTCCCTGTCCATAGCCAATGAAGCATGAATAAAGTCCTCATAGTATGCTTGACGCTTCTGCTGAAATTTATCTAGAAACACTAGCTCACAAAAACCACCTCTGGTAGCATGGTCAGTTCCGTGGAGGACACTCTGATAACGCATCATCACATTTGCTGAAAATAACCACTTTTACTATTTTATAGATAGTTTGAAAACTATTGCATTTAGAATAAAATTTCTGGCATTTTGAATATTCTGTAATACAAGAATCAAACTGGGTTGACCAACTTCCACACCTCATTATTGATCTAGAATCTTTAGTTATTATTAGAATAATTTTTGAACTTCAGCATGAGTTGGTTTTGTAAAATTATACTACTCCGAGTGGAAATAAAATGCAAATATGGCCAAATATTCTTTACCATTCAGTCTTCAATCAGAATATCCTCCTCCACTCCACAAGATCACATTTGCATTTAGCACCAACTCTAAATCAACACTTTAATATCTTATTCTCAAAGTATAGTTAGCTCAATACTCTGAGTAGGTAAAACAATAGATTGACATATCACTCCTAGCTGTGACAGGGAGACCAGCTCTGGAATTTTCAGCAATATAACTGTGAATTAACACTCACCTTTCAATTTACGAATCTTAACAAAAATTAAATCCATTTAGATGGGGGGAGGGACTTTGTTTTGTTGTGACCTTCATTTGTTCAAATGCATGTTCATTACAGAAACATGTCATTTGAATAATAGATAGAGATAAAATCTCCAATTATTTAGCTAAAAAGATCTAATTAATTATCTTCTGCAAAGGCTGCCATCCAATTGATTTTAGATGCAAAGAGGTGAGCTGTGATTGACCATGTCACTGTTCTGTCAATACTAATACCCAACAAGAGAAAATTGGCAGCTGATAATTGTAGAAAGAAATTATTTTTATGTTCATTCCTTAACCACACTTATGAAGTTAATTCCCAAATTAATTTTGTTTGAATTAGCATTATAATTGGTTATAAAATAAAACTGGAATTGCATTTGATGACAGTTATGGGTGTTAATTGGCTGAAGGTATATTTGAAACATTCTGCTCCTTATTGTAAAGTGTAACTACAAAATCAATATTTGTCTGCCCTATAATGTGTAGTACCATTTTCAAAACCGAATCATAGAGCATTAGAGGAAACTGATGGTACATACTTCACTTACTTGCTTCAAAAATTATAATCTTGAAAAAGAAAATCAATAAGCTGTAAAAAGAAAAAAAATAAGTGATTATTTCTGACAAGTTTAGTACTTAATGCCCAACCCAGAATGGCCATGAAAAGGTACTGTTTCAACCTTCTCAGCCCTCCACCTGATCAAAGCACTTCTCGATGCTGTTAAGTAGAGTGGTCCATGATTTTGATCAAATTGTTAAGTATTTCCAAGCCATGGTGGTACATTACAGAGGAACAATGGCAGATTGTGGTGTTTCTTTGTGCCTGTAGCCTTTGTCCTTCCAAGTGATAGCAACCAACAGATGCCACTGTAAAAAAGGCCATCAGGAGTTGCTGCAGTATATTGTGTGGATATAGGCAGCATCAATGGAAATAAATAAATAGTTGACGCTTCAGGCTGAGACTCTCCTTCAGGACTGGACAGGATGGGGTAAGAAGTCAGTCCTGGCAACATCCTCATAAATATTTTCTGCGCCCTTTCCAGTTTAACCATATCTCTCCTATAGCTAGATGCCCACAGCATTCCAGGTGCAACCTCACCAATAACATAAACAACTAAAACATAATGTCCCAGCTCCTATACTCAGCGCCCGGACAGATAAATGCCTTTTACATCACCCAGTATACCTTGATGCTGCTTTCAATGACATGCAAGTGTCCATAGTGAACAAATATATTTTGACTTCAGAGTGGAAAGATGGCCGTTGATAAAGCAAATAAATACCCAAGTATTTCCTGCACTGATGTCCTTCAGCTACCATTATGGCTTGAACTGCCACAGTTCCCTTCTGAGCTAGGTGTGACTCCAGACATTGGAACATCCTTCTCCTGATCCCAATTGACCTCACTGCATTCAATAGCAGTGTCATTAAAGTTCTTTGAAAGTACGACTACACAGCATTCTATAACTGTGGCATTAGAAAGAGAAGTCAATATATTAGTCCATATCAGGCCAGTTGTTCAAGAGCTTAACGTGGAGAATTTTGAAGTACTAATATGAAAATTGGTGACATCATAAAAAACAGTTTTCTGCCTCAAAGTTCATAGGTTAATGAGTCAGAAATAGCGTTCTGTCACATGCGAGGATGACATTGTGAAGAAAAACTTACAAATTTGGACCTGTTCTCAGAGGTGGCAAGCTTGTGCAATCCCCAATTTTTACAGGCCAAAGTTGATAAAAGATATTCAAAGAAAGCAAAATTTAAAAAAAAAAGCCCTTAGAGTTGCAGTACTGTTGGTAAACATGAGTTTTGGATGTAGCAATCTGTCAACAAGAATGGAAATTAAACTGCACTACCATTTCATTAAATTGACAATTGATCAGCATACTGACTACAGCTCAGTGTTTAACACAATCATTCCTACAATTCTGATCAAAAGCTCCAGAACCTGTCCCCTGTACCTCCCTTTGCAACTAGATCCTCAGCTTCCTAGGCAGAAAACCACAATCTGTGAGGATTGGAAATATCATCTCCAACTCACTAACAGTCAACACTGGCCACCACGGGAACGTGTGCTTAACCCACTCGCTCTACACTTACGACTGCATGGCCAGGCACAGCTCCAGTGCCATCTATAAATTTTCTGATGATACAACCATCATTGGCAGAATTCCAGATGGTGACAAGAACTGGCTGAGTGGCATTGCAGCAACAACCTTGCTCTCAACATCAATAAGACCAAAGAACTGATTGTGGACTTCAGAAAGGGTAAGACAAAGGAACACACATCAGTCCACATAGAGAGATCAGAAGTGGAAAGAGTCAGCAACTTCAATTTCCTTTCTGCCAACATCTCTGAGAACCTAACCTGAAGTCAACATATTGATGCAGTTACAAAGAAGGCAGAACAGTGGCTATATCTCATTAGGAGTTTGAAAAGATTTGATATGTCACCTAAAACACTTGCAGTGTCTACAAATGTACCATGGATAGCATTTTAAATGGCTGCATCACTGTACAGTAGGTATGGTGGAGGGGGGGGGGGGGGGGGTGGTAGTGTGGGGGTGGCTACTGCACAGGATCGAAGTAACCTGCAGAGAATTGTAAACTTAGTCAGCTCCATCATGGGCTTTAACCTCCATAGTATCCAGGACATCTTCAAAGAGCAGTGCCTCAGAGAGGCGCCGAACATCATTAAGGATCTCCATCACCCAGGACATGCCCTCTTCTCAATGCTACCATCAGGAACGAAGTACAGGAGCATGAAGGCACACACTCAACAATTCAGGAACAGCTTCTTCCCCTCTGCCCTTTGACTTCTGAATAGACATTGAACCCATGAATACTACCTCACTACTTTTTATATATTTCTATTTTTGCTCTATTCATTTAAGTTAATTATTTAATATATATTATAGATACTTAAGTAATTCAGTTTTTTTTCTATTATTGTGTATTGCATTGTTCTGCTGCTGCAAAGTTACCAGATTTCACAGCTTATGCAGGTGACATTAAATCTCATTCTGATTCTGAATATCCCTTCCTAACAAATGTGCAAAAGCGTGAAAAGACCCAATAAGTGATTAGGAGTGGAAAACGCATGAGCAGAGGAAGAAGAGCTGAGAAAATGATAGCAAAGATGGGAAATATTTTTCTGCATCTTTAGTAATATGAAGCACAAGATGTTGCTTATTGGACGTACCATTTTATAACAGCAAGAGCACTTCCTACCTATTGCACAATGCATAGTGTTGTTACTGCATTAGTTCCAATGGCTACATCAGAGGACTGAAGTAAATAATCAAGTTGTTGCACCTCAAATCCAGAATTCCAGAGTTTTTATTTCTTTCCTTCTGTGTGAAACAAACCACAACTTCCTGAGGTGCAACTTAAATCCTGAAGCATGGTGGTTAGCTCTCAATGCATCTGCTTCACAGCATTTGGGACACAATTTCAATCCTCGACTTGGGTGCTGTCTGTGTGCAGTTTGCACTTTCTCCCCTTCAGCAAAGAGAATTTTCTCCCACATCCTGAAAAGCTGTTGAAAGTTTAATTTAATGCTGCAGTGAAGTGGCAAAAGAATCTAAAAAAATTAGTGGATCCCCTAGTGGGTGATCATATATACATATATCCTTCTGTCTTTTAAATAAATCAGACATTTTGCTCATCCCACACTCACAATGAGTAGTAGGGCACTGAAGAATGTGGAAGAAGGGAGGGATCTGGGAATGCAGATCTATAATTCAGTGAAAGAGACATCACAGGTAGGATCATAAAGAAAGTTTTTGGCATATTGGGCTTCATAAATCAAAGTACTGAATACAGGAGTTGGGATATTATGTTGAAGGCATTAGTGAGGCCTAATTTGGATTATTATGTGCATTTTTTGTAATTTACCTGCAGGAAAGCTATAATTAAGATTGAAAGAGTGCAGAGAAAATTTACAAGGATGTTGCCGAAACTGGAGGGCCTGAGTTTTTGGGAATGGCTGAATAGGTTAGGCCCTTATTCCCTGGAGTATAGGAAAATGAAGGGAGATTTGATTGCGGTGTACAAATTATGGGTGGCATAGATAGGATAAAAGCAGACAGGCTTTTTTCCATTGAGGATGGGTGACACTAGACTAGTGATTATGGGTTAAAGCTGAAAGATCAAAAGTTAAGAGAAACATGTGGTTTGGAATTACTTCAATCAAAGGTGGTGAAGCTGTGGAATGAGCTGCCAGCAAAAGTGGTAGATGTGGGTTCAGTTTAAACATTTAGAGAAATTTGGATAGGAATATGGATGGGAGGGATATGGTGGGCTATAGTCTGGTGCAGATTGATGGGACTAGGCAGATCAATGGTTAGGCATGGACTAGATGGACTGAAGGGCCTGTTTCCGTGCTGTAGTGCTGTATGACTTAATGGCTCTATGACCCAACCCCTTCACTCTCGAGGCACTGTTCCTCCTGTATCTTCAGGAGGTGTAACACTTATCCTTATATTACCAGCCAGGGCCTTAAACTACCCTTCCAGCTGAGACAGTCTCTCACACACACACCCTCCAGTGTTATTCATTGCAACAGATGCTTGCTTGTGACCGAGCAACTAGTTACTGTTTGCCATTCTCCTTCTTGTACTTGGTTGAAATTAATAGAAATTCTCAAAAACTCAACAATGACGAAACCAATTCAACTACCCACAGAGGACATCTATAACAAACCCAATAGCACCAATATTAGTAACCACCAGGTTAGATAAAATATGGCCTTGTGTTCTTCAGAATTCAGTTTGATCATCTTGCCTATGGCATTTTACCGTCATAGTCTTACAATGAACAATATTCCATTAATTATTTCAATACTGCATTGGAAGCTCTGAATTGTATTTTTTGATCTTTTTTGACAGTGCCTCCAGTTATTAGGGTTTACCCCGAGAGTCAAGCTCGTGAGCCAGGTGTGACCGCAAGTCTCAGATGTCATGCTGAAGGCATTCCGAATCCCATGATCAATTGGTTGAAAAATGGAGTTGACATTATGCCCAAACTGTCAAAGCAGCTTACTCTGCAAGGTAATACTGCACTCATGTCTATAAATACTTAACTTGTAACAAGGAATGTTTGTTTATCAAATGATATAAAATACTAGAAGTATTGCATGGAATACAGGAACCTTGAAAACAGACACGCTGTTTATTTAGAAAATGTAAAATCTTGAGGTCTTTATATTAATCTGGTATAGTATTAGTATGTAGTTTTTATGCATCTTTTTGTTTTCCTTTTGTTAACATTTTAAGATACTTCATCCCACCTACTTGAACAGCTTTGTGATCTTGGAAAAAGGTTTCAGCCCATGAAGGATATTTCAAAACCTTGGCAGAGTTAATATCTGTTCTTGTTGCTTTCTGCAGAACTCGGGAGTATCTCAGAATGATTTATCAATCTCTACTCTATTTATAACTCTAATGCAGTAATTTTCCTATCATTGTGTTTCCCAACACATTATTTCTCAATCTTCAGTGCTTCCCCGCTGCTCTGAATTTAATTTCAGTATTATAGAACTTACCAAAAAATAGCATGCCAGGCAAAGAGATAAATTGCACATTCCAAAAATAAAGTTCTTTTCAAAGAAACTTATTTGATAGGATTTCTGCTCCTATCTAAGATTGAGAAGGCATCAAGTCAAGATCAGACAATTAGACAACTAGTTATCACACACAAAATGCTGGAGGAACTCTGCAAGTCAAGCAGCATCTATGGAAAAGAGTACAGTCAATATTTTGGGCCAAGACCCTTTTGGCAATCCTGCCGAAAGGTCTAAGCCCAACATGTCAACTGTACTTTTTTCCATAGATGCTGCCTGGCCAGCTGATGTTCCTTGGATTTGCAGCATCCTCAGAATTTCTCTTGTTTGTAACTAGTTATCCTTACAGTTCAACTACCAGCAAGCTTGATGGGCTGAATATTGGGTAGGGTTTGGAAGTAAGTTACCAATCTTTTCTGAGTTATTAATAGCTATGCAGAGTTATAGAAACATGAATAACAGTCATATCCTGCAAGACTCGGTGATGCTTTGTAGGCATCAAATATCAATACTAACTATTCTATTAATTACACCTTTTGTGGACTATGATCACTGCAACCACATCCTACTCTTTGCGAGCTGTGCTTTCAAATCGTCTGCACGGTCTTGCATTTCTGTGGTATCCTGAAAGACTCAGTGAACCGGACTCTCAAGAATGCAGGTACTGTCACAGCTGCCAATGCTGGACTGGACTTTGGGCCAAGTTGAAGTGGCAGAGCCTGGGCCCGAGAGCACGAAGGAACTAACGTTCAGCCATTACTGGAATGGACGAGGGGCCGGGTTGAATCAGCAGGATCCGGGCCCATGAGCGAAAATCAAATCAACATTTGGTTGACTTAAATGCTGACCAAGATTAAAAAGCTCAAGGCTGAGAGCAAAGGATGAGCCGATGCTCAGCTCACTATCTTGTGAGGCTTTATTCACCTCAGCGCTGAAGTGACTCTGCAGTTGTGGCCTGCAGTCATCAGCGCTCACCTCAGTGCCAAACTGTCTTCGTGGATGTGGCCTGCAGCCATCGGGCTCCTAAACCAACTTCACTCACCTGAGCACTGAGCTGTCTTCATGGCTATGGTCCTGCTATCAGGGTCTCTCTGGATAATGTTCTGTGCTATTTGTTTACTTTTTTATCACTGTGTGAGTTGTTCTTTTTTATGCTCGTTGATTGTTTGACGGTCTTTGTTGTGTGGGTTTTAATGGGTTTAATTGTGTTTCTTTGCCTGCAAGAAGATGAATCTCAAAGTTGTTTATAGTATGAATAATTAAATAATAAATGTAATTTGAATTCAAAGTTTGAACTCCAGGAAATTAACATTTCTCATTGGTGAGGTGATATTTCCAGTTACTCAAGTGCCCATTCTTTCCCTTAGCAAAATAATCTGGTGCCGTTGATGACTTTTGAGCAATCATGGTACAACTCGCAATAAATCATTTCATTTACATCTGATTTGTGCCTTGTGGATAACAAAAAAAAAGTTTTTAGGTGTCAGGAGATGAATCATTTGCCTCAAGACATTCAGCTTTTTGCAAAACTATCTATTTATGTGGCTAATTCAACTGAATTTCTGCTGGGAGGTGACCCTGGAGGATATGGGTCGTGGCAGATTCAATAATGGAGATGCCATAGTCAGTGAGGTGGCGAATCTGTGTTTAAGTCCATGTTTAGTTGTCATTCAACCGCACATTAATACTCAAGAATACAGTCAGAAGAAACAGCGTTACTCTGGGTCCAAGGTGCAACTCAGCAAAAGGCACAGAGCACATCTAAGATATCAGTAAAATACAGTCACAATAAAATTAAATAGTTCAAGACCCTGAGTAATGAATGCTGCAGCATTCCGCAGTTAAAGCTTGTCTTCTGCCGAGCAAACGCTGGGGCAACTATGACATGTGTGCCGAAGGCAGCTCATGCAGAAAAGTTCATCGACATCGAGCATGCAATGTGACCTTTGATCCTTTTAGCCCCACCCACAATACAAAGATATACACAGGTGATCGTTACGGCCAGATGAATCAGTAAATGGCCCGAAAGCAGTGTGATGTGTTTTACAGGAAGTGTCTTACACTGGCTGTTCTGAAATCCTCACTCACCCCATGATGCACATGAGTATTTGGATAGCAAACAGTTGGGCAGATGGCATTGGCCTCACTCTGCTTATATTCTTTCTTCTGTTGCTTGTGAGTGCACACTGAGTATTCAGTGATGATAATGCTAAATACTGGATGTAGTTTAGTGCCTTCATGAGTATTTATTTTTTATTAGAAATAAAATAAGCATTTTATTTTTGTAAGTGAAACTACATTATTTAAAGTTATTATTGAGATATTTTTTAAATTGTGTAAAGGAAGTGGCCCAATCAGGTAACAAATTCAGGTTGCTGGGTTGAAAGTCAACTGTACCACTGAGGATTGAGAGTAAACCCAATTGCAGAAACCATGAAGCAAACAGGAGGTGATATGGTGATTCAAAAGCAAGTTTCGTTTTCTTTTAGCCAAGATGGGCAAGAAACAGACAACCAGCCCAACTCAAGAATGCAGTAATCCAAACACAAATATAATAATCAAAATTCTTGATGCAATAATAAGACCCAGAAATGGTAGGAATTAAGCAGACATATAAAACACACACAGAAAAGACTCAAAAAAACGCACACAGAGGCTCTTGCTAATTACAAAATCACACTTTAAGACCGATCAAACTAAGGTATAGCGAGCAGTATTTAAATACACAGACAGTATGGGAACATGATCAATAACAAGAGAGTCCAGTTCTGAAAAAACCACTATGCCTGCACCGGCTGACCAGCCTGGAGTCCTAACACTTTTCAACTTGTTCAGAATGTCAGATACACCAGCAAAAACACAGAAATGATGGGAGTAATAGCAGAGACGTTCAAGAGTAATGGATTGAAGGATTTGGCATGATTAAAAAGATGATAAAGCATTATACATTTTATGTTATGAAACAGTGGTGTGCAGGACTTCCTCTGTAAAGCAGCATTATGAAACTGTTCATAAATGGCTTTGAAATAAAGTTAACAAGAACAAAAGTAACACATTTCTTGAGAAATCAACATCAAAATTTTCAGTCGTCAAGTCAAGTCACATTTTATTATCACTTCGACCTTAACTGCTGAAACGAGACAACGTTTTTCAGGACCATGACACAGTACAAAAACTACACTGAACTACACAAAAAAAACACAGAAAAAAAATACTATACCAGACTACAGACCTACCCAGGACTGCATAAAGTGCACAAAACAGTGCAGGCATTACAATAAATAATAAACAGGACAATAGGGTAAGGTGTCAGTCCAGGCTCTGGATATTGAGGAGTCTGATAGCCTGGGAGAAGAAACTGTTACATAATCTGGTTGTGAGAGCCGGAATGCTTTGTTCCCTTTTCCCAGATGGCAGGAGGAAGAAGAGATTTATGTGGGTCCATGGGGTCCTTCATAATGCTGTTTGCTTTGAGGATGCAGCGTGTAGTATAAATGTCTGTAATGGCGGGAAGAGGGACCCCGATGATCTTCTCAGCTGTCCTCACTATCTGCTGCAGGGTCTTGTGATCCGAGATGGTGCAATTTCTGAATCAGGCAGTGATGCAGCTGCTCAGGATGCTCTCAATACAACTCCTGGAGAATTTAATGAGGATGGGGGGTGGGAGATGGACTTTCCTCAGCCTTCACAGAAAGTAGAGACACTACGGGCTGGTGTTGAAGGAACAGGTGAGATTCACCGCCAGGTGAACACCAAGGAATTTGGTGCTCTTAACAATCTCTACCGAGGAGCTATCGATGCTCAGTGGGGAGTATTCGCTCTGTGCCCTCCTGAAGTCAACAACCATCTCTTTTGTTTTGTTCACATTCAGAGACAAGTTGTTGGTTCTGCACAAGTCCGTTAGCCGCAGCACCTCCTCTCTGTAAGCTGACTCATCGTTCTCGCTGATGAGACCCACCACGGTCGTGTCATCAGCGAACTTGATGATGTGGTTTGAGCTGTGTGTTGCAGCACAGTCGTGGGTCAGCAGAGTGAACAGCAGTGGACTGAGCACACAGCCCTGGGGAGCCCCCGTGCTCAGTGTGATGGTGTTGGAGATGCTGCTCCTGATCCAGACTGACTAAGGTCTCCCAGTCAGGAAGTCTAGGATCCAGGTGCACGGGGAGGTGTCCAGGCCCAGTAGGCTCAGCTTTTCAATCAGTTTCTGAGGGATGATTGTGTTAAATGCCGAACTGAAGTCTATGAACAGCATTCGAACGGACATTTTTTTTTTGTCCAGGTGGGTTAGGGCCAGGTGGAGGATGATGGTAATGGTGTCGTCTGTTGAATGGTTGGAACAGTATGCAAGCTGCAGAGGGTCCAGTGAGGGGGGAGCAGGGTTTTGATGTGCCTCATGATGAGCCTCTCGAAACACTTCATGATGATGGATGTGAGTGCAACGGGACGGTAGTCAATGAGTCAGACACTGAAGACTTCTTCGGCACAGGGACAATGGTGGCGGCCTTGAACAACATTGGAACAGTGGCGCTGCTCAGGGAGATGTTGAAAATGTCAGTGGGAACACCTGCTAGCTGATCTGCACATCCTCTAAGCACTCTTCCAGGAATGTTGTCTGGTCCAGCAGCCTTCCGTGGGTTGACCTTGCATAGGGTTCTTCTCATATCGGCCACGGTGAGACACAGCACCTGGTCATTTGTAGGAGGGGTGGACTTCCTCGTTGCCACGTCATTTCCCGCCTCAAAATGGGCATAGGAGTTAGTCAGCACATCTGGGAGGGAGGCATCACCCGCACAGTCAGGTGATGTTGTTGTCCTGTAATTGGCAATGTCCTGGATGTCCTTCCACATGCGCCGCATGTCACCGCTGTCCTGGAAGTAACTGTGGATTAGCTGGGCATGTGCACGCTTTGCCCCTCTGATGGCCTGGGACAGTTTGGCCCTTGCTGTTGTTAAAGCTGCCTTGTCGCCTGCTCTGAGGACAGAGTCGCAGGACCTCAGCAGCGCACGCACCTCTGCAGTCATCCATGGCTTCTGGTTGGCACGTATAGTGATGGTCTTGGACAGAGTAACATCATCAATGCACTTGCTGATGTAGCTGGTCACTGATGCTGTGTACTCCTCTAAGTTGGTAGAGTCGCCATTGGTTGCAGCCTCCCTAAACATGTGCCAGTCAGTGTGCTCAAAGCAGTCTTGAAGAGCAGAGATAGCTCCTACTGGCCAGGTTTTCATCTGCTTCTGAACTGGTCTGGAGCGCCTGACCAGCGGTCTGTATGCTGGGATTAGCATAACAGAGATGTGGTCTGAGTATCCGAGGTGGGGGCGGGGTTCTGCCCGGTACGCGTCAGGGAAGTTTGTGTAAACCAAGTCCAACGCGTTCTCCCCCCCTCATTGCAAAGTCCACATACTGATGAAATTTGGAGGGCACTGACTTGAGGTTTGCATGGTTAAAATCTCCGGTGACAATAAACAGTCCATCAGGGTGTGCATTCTGCAGTTCACTAATAGCCCCGTACAGTTCACAGAGCGCCTCCTTAGCATTAGCGCTGGGGGGAATGTAGACACTGAATATAAGGACAGAGGTGGCAAATAAAGTGGTCTGCAACAAACTGCCACAAACTACACTAAGGATGAGCAGTGTCTGGAAACCAGCACAGAGTTCTTACACCATTCCATGTTGGTGTAAACACACAAGTCACCACTGTGAGTCTTACCGGAGAGATCTGCATCCCTGTCTGCTTGAAATAAGGTGTGCCCATCCAGCTGAACGGCGGCATCTGAAATTCCAGCAATGAGCCACGTCTCTGTAAAAACATATGCACAGCAGTCTCTGTACTCCCACCGAGTATTTCATTGGAGTCGGATGTAGTCCATTTTATTGTCCAGGGAGCGGACATTATGAGAGCAGAATGGACGGGAGAGCCGGCCGGCTAGGGTTTGCTTTGAGTCTGGCACGGACCTCTGCCTGCTTACCTTGCTTCCGCTTTCTCGCACATCGCTTATGACGTTTCCATCTCCAGCCACCAGCGTCAGGCGACTCCGAGGAATGTGGGCCCGATCCTCTCCACAAGCTGAGGTCACATAATTTAACCAGCAGATCTTCGTGAAGGTTTGTTTTTGGGCAATCTCTGTATCATAGTAGTATCTGGCGATGGTAGATAGCCGCTCTGTTATCCATGTGCCCTAATCAAAAATTGTGTCTCAAACTTAAATTAGAAAATTGAATTAAAGTAACACCAGGTCTGAAAGGCCGTTGCTGCCGTGCTGTGTCGTGTATTCAGGTATTTCTATCCTAGTTATTGGTAGTTTTGAGGCTTCAAAGATTATTGAATAACACAGTGAACTGCTCAATGATGGGGAAAATGTTGAAAAATCATAGCTAAATTGTGCTCCTTGGCTTTTTGACAGTTTTCCAGAAAGAGAACAATATATTAGCGCATTAAGGATTTGCCCGTGAACAGAAACACAGTAAAAGATAGATTATGGAAACAAACTTAACAGACCAACTAACAAACAATGTTAGTTCATGTAAATTTATTTCTATTTGTCTTGATGAAAGCTCTGATATGTGACAGTCAAGAAGGGGAAAGTGGTTAAGGAATCAGTGCATAGTACTCCTGTGGCCATCTGCCTCAACAACAGGTGTATTACTATGGATACTGTTATGGGGGTGGGGAGAGGAAAATCACAGTGGTTGGGACTCTGGCATTGAAGAGAAAAGGGGAGAAGACACATGCTGTGGTGATAGGGGATACATTAGTTAGGAGCTTTGAGCAGAAGAGATTCCCGGATGGTATCTTGTCTTCTGAATTGAGTCCTCACCATTCTTAAGTGGGAGGATGAACAGCCAGAAGTTGTGGACCATGTAGGTACCAATGACATGGGTAGGACGAGTGACAAGGTTCTGCATAGAGAGTTCAGGGAGTTAGGTGCTAAGTTAAAGAGCAGGACCTCCAGGGTCATGAAGTATGAGGAGTTACCATTACTAGAGAGAAGGTTCTTGGGAAACTGAAAGGTATGAAGGTAGATAAGTCACCTGGACCAGATAGTGCATACACAAGGATTCTAAAAGAGGTGACTGAAGAGATCATGAAGGCAATAGTAATGATCTGTCAAGAATCACTAGATTCTGGAATGGTTCTGTAAAACTGGAGAATTGCAAATGTCACTCCGCTCTTCAAGAAGAGGCAGAGATAGAAGAAAAGCAACTAGGACAATCACAAACAAGAGGAAATCTGCAGATACTGGAAATCCAAGCATCACACACAAAATGCTGGAGGAACTCAGCAGACCAGGCAGCATCTATGGAAAAGAATACAGTCAACATTGTGGGCCGAGACTAGAGGCCAGTTAGTTTGAACTCAGTGATTAGGAAGATCTTGGAGTTGATTATCAAGGATGAGGTTTCAAGGTACTTGGAGGTACATGATAAAATAGACTGTTGTCAGCATGGTTTCCTCAAGGGAAAATCCTGGCTAGCAAATCTGTTAGAATGCTTTAAAGAAACAACAAGCAGGAGAATTGACAAAGGAGAATTGGTTGATACTTGGATTTTAAAAAAGGTCTTTCACAAGGTGCCACACATGAGGCTGTTTAATAAGCTATATGCCCATGATATTACAGTAAAAAATAAAGTTAAAGTCTGTTCTGAGCCTTATAGGCTCATCAGACCAGTGTTTATGCTGGTTTCCATGCCGGACTTCCCCCCGGATAGGATGCCAGTCTATCGCAAGGTTAACCCCCAGCATTTTGCCAGTACCCATTTTCAGCTGGGTGGACTGGAGCAGTGTGGTTAAGTGCCTTGCTCAAGGACACAACACGCTACCTCGGCTGGGGCTCAAACTCACGAATTTCAGTTTGCTAGTCCAACGCCTTAACCACTTGGCCACACGCCACAGCACAGTAAAGATTCTAGCATGGATAAAGGAGTGGCTAATTAGCAGGAAGCAAAGAATGGAAATAAAGGTATCCTTTTCTGGTTGGCTGCCGGTGACCAGTGGTGTTCCACAGGGATTTGGGACTGATTCTTTTTATGTTATATGTCAATGATTTGGATAATGGAATTGATGGCTTTATTGCAAAGTTTGTAGATGATATGTAGATAGGTGGAGGGGTAGCTGATTTTGAAGAAGTAAAATGGCTACAGAAGGACTTAGATTAGGAGAATGGGTAAAGAAATGGCAGTTGAAATACAGTGTCAGGAACTGTAAGGTCCTGCACTTTGATAGAAGAAATTAATAGATTGACTATTTTCTAAATGGAGAGAAAATACAAAAAAAACTGAAGCACAAAGTAACTTAGGAGTCCTTGTGCTGGATTCCCTAAAGGTTAATTTGCAGGTTGAGTCGGTGGTAAGGAAGGCAAATGCAATGTTAGCATTCATTTCAGGAGGACTGGAATATAAAAGAAAGCATGTAATTATGAGACTTTATGGAGCATGCCTTAGCATCACTTGGAGTATTGTGAACAGTTTTGGGCCCCTTAACTTAAAAAGGATGTGCTGAAACTGGAGAGGGTTCAAAGAAGGTTTACGAAAATGATTCCAGGATTGAGGAGCGTTTGATGGCTTTGTGCCTGTATTCACTAGAATTCAGAAGAACAAGGGGTGACCTCACTGAAACTTATCGAATGCTAAAAAGGCTTTAATGGAGTGGATACGGAGTGGATGTTCCCTTTGGTGGAAGTGTCTAAGACCAGAGGACATAGTCTCAGAATAAAGGGGTGTCCTTTTAGAACAGAGATGAGGAGGAAGTTCTTTCACCAGAGAGCTGTAAATCTTTGGAATTCATTGCCACAGGCAGTTGTGGAGGCCAAGTCTTTATATATTTAAGTCAGAAGTTTTTTTATTATTATATAAATTTTTATTTGATTTTTAAGATAATTACAGAAATAGAATAGTGAAATAATGATATATATAATCATATATATCATATAAGGGGAACCCTTCCCCCTCCCCTTAACCCTCTCCCCCCCCTTACATCCCTATCTAAAAAGAGGAGAAAGAAAGAAAGAAAGAAAGAAAGAAAGAAAGAAAGAAAGAAAGAAAGAAAGAAAGAAAGAAAGAAAGAAAGAAAGAAAGAAAGAAAGAAAGAAAGAATGAATGAATGAATGAATGAATGAATGAATGAATGACTGGATATCAGAAGATCCCCACATGCTCCATGGAATTCAAAATAACTTTAATATATATAGTTATTTTCACCAAATGACTAATAACTTTATCTTCAGAGCACCTATATATTTAATCCTATTTTTTGTAAATAAGGGCACCAAATTTTCAGAAAAATGTCATATTTATTTCTTAAATTATAGGAGATTTTTTTTCAAGTGGAATGCAGCTAAAAATTCATTATTCCAATAGTCCATAGTTAAGTATGAATCTGATTTCCAAGTAACTGCAATAGTCTTTTTG
Source organism: Hypanus sabinus (assembly GCF_030144855.1). Taxonomy (NCBI): domain Eukaryota; kingdom Metazoa; phylum Chordata; class Chondrichthyes; order Myliobatiformes; family Dasyatidae; genus Hypanus; species Hypanus sabinus. Next base: position 112,340,051 of record NC_082708.1, on the reverse strand, counting down.
GCTACTGCCAAAGCAATTTTTATAAATTCTTTCTGATATTTGTTCAATTTGAGTTTTGGTTTTATCTCTTCAATATCACCTAATAAAAATAATATTGGGTTATGTGGAAGTTGTATTCTGATAATTTGTTCCAATAAAACTCTTAAATTTATCCAAAAAGGTTGAATTTTGGCACAGGACCAAGTAGAATGTAAAAATGTACCAATATCTTGATTACATCGAAAACATCGATCAGATAAATTTGGATTTAATCTATTTATTTTTTGTGGTGTAATATATAGTTGATGTAAAAATTATATTGTACTAATCTGAGTCGGACATTTATTGTATTTGTCATACTAGTAAGACATAGTCTTGACCGATTTTTTTCATCAATTTTAATATTCAAATCAGTTTCCCATTTTTGTCTTGACTTATGGATTCCTGGTTTAATTGTCTGTTTTTGAATCAAATTATACATACAAGACATAATTTTTTTAATTTTTCCTTTTTGATTAAAGTTTCTATTTCATTAGGTTTTGGCATTAACATTGTATGACCCAGTTTATCTCTTAAATAGCTCTTTAATTGAAAATAACAGAAAAGAGTATTAATTGCTATTTTTTATTTATTCTTTAATTGATCAAATAACATCAATATACCTCCTTCAAAACAATCTCCTATATATCTAATCCCTTTTTGAAACCAGTTATATAAAAGTTGATTATCCATTGTAAAAGGAATGAGTCTATTTTGAATTAAAGGTCTCTTTGCTAATAAAGATTTCTTTATCTCATCATCAACATTTATCTTATTCCATAAATTAATTAAATGTTTTAATATAAGGGATTCTTCCTTTTCCCATATCCATTTAGAATCCCATTTATATATAAAATCTTCTGGTATATTTTCTCCTATCTTATCTAACTCTATTCTAATCCATGCCAGTTTATCTTGATCAAAAAAAGACAAAATGAATCTAAGTTGATTTGCTTTATAATAATTCTTAAAATTTGGGTGTTGTAACCCTCCTAGATCAAATTTACATGTCAATTTTTCCAATGATAGTCTTGACATCTTACCTTTCCAAAGAAACTTCATCATAACTTTATACAACTCTTGAAAAAATTTCTGCAGTATTTGTATTGGTAGTGTTTGGAATAAATACTGTAATCTAGGAAATATATTCATTTTTACAGCATTGACTCTACTTACTAATGTTATTGGTAACATCATCCATTTATCAAAATCTTCCTGAATTTTTTCAATAATGGCATATAATTTAATTTATATAAATTCTTTATATCGTTATCAACTCTTATACCTAAATATTTTATACCATTTATCGGCCATCTAAATTGAGTTACTAGTCAACGTTGACTAATCTCGTTAAGTAAGGGGTAAAATTTCACTTTTATCCCAATTTATTTTATACCCTGATATTTTCCCATATTCTTCCAACCTAAAAGATAACTTATGCAACAAATTTAATGGATTTGTTAAATAAATCAGAACATCATCAGCAAATAGATTAATCTTATATTCTTCCCGATTAACTTTAAAATCCATAATATCTGAATCAATTTGAATTAATTCAGCTAAAGGTTCTATTGCAAGTACAAATAGAGCAGGTGATAATGGGCATCCTTGTCTAGTTGACATTGTTAATTGAAATGATGCTGAAATTTGGCCATTTGTCACTACTTTAGCTTTAGGACTAGTATTTAAGGTTTTAATCCAGTTTATAAAAAATTCTCCTAATCCATATTTTTCCAATACTTTAAACAAAAAATCCCATTCCAATCTATCAAATGCTTTTTCTGCATCCAAAGCAACTGCCACACTCATTTCATCCCTCTTTTGTGCCATGAATTATACTAAGTAACCGAGTTACATTATCTGCCGATTGTCTATTTTTAATAAATCCTGTTTGATCCGTATGTATTAATTTTGGTAAATATTTAGATATTCTATTAGATAAAAATTTTTCTATTATTTTATAGTCCGTATTCAACAAAGAAATAGGACTATATGATGTTAGTTTTACATGATCTCTGTCTTTTTTTGGTAATAGTGTTAGAATCGCTGTCGAAAAAGATTCTGGAAGTTTATGTATTCTTTCCGCTTGATATATTAACTCCATAAAAGGAGGGATTAATAAATCTTTAAACTTTTTAGAAAATTCAGGTGGAAAACCATCCTCTCCTGGAGATTTATTATTCTGAAGTGTTCCTAGAACTTCTTCAACATCTTTTAATGTAAAAAGGCACATCGAATCCCTTCTGTTTTTCCGAATTCAATTTTGGAAGGGTTATTTGTAATAAAAGTCTTTCTATCTCATCAACATCATTTTGTGGTTCAGATTGATATAATTCAGAATAAAAATTTTTAAAGGTTTCATTAATTTCTAAAGGTTTATAAGTAATTTTATTTGCATTTGTTCTAATTGCATTTATCGTTTTGGAAGCCTGCTCTGTTTTCAACTGCCAAGCAAGAATCTTGTGTGATCTTTCATCTAATTCATAATATCTCTGCTTAGTTCTCATAATTGTTTTTTCTGTTTGGTATGTCTGAAGTGTATTATATTGTAACTTCTTATTAACAAGTTGTCTTCGTTTTTCTTCTGTCATATATCTTTGAGATTCTTTTTCTAATTTTACAATCTCTTTTTCCAATTGATCCATTTCTAACATATATTCTTTCTTAATTTTAGAGGTATAACTTATTATCTGGCCCCTCAAATATGCTTTCATTGCTTCCCATAATACAAATTTATCATCAACTGAATATGAATTTGTATCTAAAAAAAACTGAATCTGTTTTTCCATAAAATCACAAAAATCTTGTTGTCTTAATAATATTGAATTAAATCTCCATCTGTAAATCAATTCTTCCTTATCCATCATTATCATTGTCATTATCAAAGGGGAATGATCTGGCAGTATTCTTACTTTGTATTCCATACTTTTCACTCTATCTTGAATATTCGCTGATAATAGAAAAAAATCTTTTCTTGAATAAGTTTTATGTCTATTTGAATAAAATGAATAATCTCTTTCTCTTGGATTAATTCTTCTCCATATATCAATCAAATTTAAATCTTTCATCAATGAGACAGTTAGTTTTACTACTTTTAATTTTGTAATAGCCTTAGTTGATCTATCTAAAACTGGATCTAAACAGAAGTTACAATCTCCACCTATTAATATTTTATCATGTGTATCGGCCAAATTCAAACAAGTTTTTTGTATAAATTTTGTATCATTTTCATTTGGTGCATAAATATTCATAAGAGTCCATAACTCCAAAAAAGTTTGACAATGTGTAATCACATATCTCCCTACGGAGTCAATGAATACATTTTGTATTTTAATTGGTAAGGTTTTATTAACCAAAATTGCAACTCCCCTTGCCTTTGAATTGAATGAAGCTGCAATAGCATTCCCGACCCAATCTCTCTTTAATTTCTGATGTTCTATCTCTCTTAAATGTGTTTCCTGCAAAAATGCTATGTCTACTTTCATTTTCTTAATGTATGTTAGAACTCTTTTTCTTTTCACCGGTCCATTAAGCCCATTAACATTAAAACTTAAAAAAATTCAGTAAATTAGTCATTGTTTTTAACAAGGTTACTCCAATCTATAACAGTATATAATATCTCTGCTCTTATAGTACCTTGGGGAATCTCTTTAAGATTCTCCATGTTGCTATATGTCTCCCCCCCCAATCATCCAGGCAAAGAAAAAAAAGTAGAAAAAAGATAAATTATAAAAAAAATAACAAAATACCCTCCTACTAATGTTGTGAATAGAAAAAAATCACAACATTACCCCCCTCAGTTTTACGGGTCATGGCAATCACCAGGATTACACATGTGAATTCCATAGCAATCAATCAGAAGTTCTTCCAGCTCCCCGTAATAGAAAAAAACATATATAAGAGAAGAAAAAAAATTAATATCACTACTCCCGATTAATAAATTTTTACCTTCATCTCCTTCTATCGAATAGTTAAAATATATTTATATATTCTTCTACCCTTAAATGTCCATCAAATCCATTCCCAGTCTCAGTCTTCATCTTAAATCCATTTTGTTTCCATAAGTTCTTTATTGTGTCTAGCGAATATTTGGAAGTTCTTGTGCAAACTCCTCTGCTTTCCGATAATCAGTAAAAAATCTTCTTTCTTCATCATCCAAAAAAATTACCAGCATTGCTGGGTAATGTAATATAAATTTATAACCCTTTTCCCATAAGATTTTTTTCACTGGGTTAAATTCCTTCCTCCTCTTCAAAAGGTTATAACTTATATCAGGATAGAAAAAAAAACTACTCTTTTCCCTTCTATCACCAATGGCCCATTTCTCTTTCTGGTACCTTGAGCAGCTGCCTTCAGAATCCTTTCTTTATCTTGATATCTTAAGCATTTTATCAAGATTGATCGTGGATTTTGATCTTGTTGGGGTTTTGGTCTTAAAGCTCTATGGGCCCTTTCGATTTCAACTAACTGACCTCCTTCTTCCATTTCCAAAGTCCCCGGGATCCATTTTTGAAAGAATTTTATTGGATCTTCTCCCTCTATGCCTTCTTTAAGACCAACAATCTTAATATTATTTCGTCTGCTAAAATTTTCAAGCACATCCACTTTTTCCAGCAACTGTTTTCTTTCTGATGTCCAGGCAAGGATATTATATTCCATTTTTTTTTCCGTTCTGTCAGTGGTGTCTCCCGTTATTTGTTCCAGCTTTTTAACTTTCTTATCCGTTTTCTCCTGTTTTTTTTCACAACTTTATCAAGCGTAATCTTTATTGCTTTTAATTCATACATTATTTATATCAAAGCTTCGCTTATGTCTTCAGAAGGTCCTCTCTTTTTGATTTCTTCCGGTTCCTCTTCTTCCTCACCTGTGTTGTCCAGAGACTCCGCTTCTACTTCCAGTTCACTTTCACTTTCAATTGCAGCTGGAACTTGTAGTTTGGTTTGCATCTGTTTGCGCATACCCTTTTCTTCACGCATGTGCAGTTCCTGCTGCTTTTTCTTGGAGACTGTTGATGTTGTCGCAGTTTCCTGTTCCTCACTGCCAGTGGCTAAATGCATTTCACCGAAAAGGGGTCTAACCTGAGCACAGGGCTCCGTCATAATGGTCGGGCCTTGTTCTTTTCCAACTCGGCTGTCTTCAAAGTAGAAGTTCTCTTCTGCTTCTGTTTAGGAGGCATGTCTAAAACTGATCCTGAATAGCTTATAAGTAGTTTTTAGAAAGTATTTACTAACTTTTCTTCACTTAAACACTATTTTACTAGTTTTTTACGCGAGAGCTGGATTTCCACGTCTCGATCCTACGTCATCATGTGACGTCCCCTCGTTGATAGATTCTTGATTGGTCAGGGCATGAAGCGATACAGGGAGAAGGCGGAAGATTGGGGCTGAGAGGAAAATTGAATCAGCCATGATGAAATGGTGGAGCAGACTCGATGGGCCAAGCGGCCTGATTCTGTTCCTATGTCTTATTGTCTTATGGACTTATCATCAGCTGGGCTATCCATTATTGCTTGATCTTGTAGGGGTAATGAAATACACAAATAACTGGTTAATGCTACCTGAATATACCACCAGGGTTGAAATATGTAAGGCGGTACTTCAACAATTTTCTGGTTGACACATTAACCCTTCAATATTAGTTTCCATGTTAACCAAAGATCCACCCAGCATAGTTGGTAAAAAAAAAAACAGGTGTTATCAATCTGTTTGCAAAATATGTTGGGCTTCCACTGACAGACTTTCATTATATGGCTTTGTGTGCAAAAGCTGGCCTTAAAAACTTGAAGAAATGATGTAAATTGTAACCAAGGTAATTAAATTTAACTCTGGGCATGCTTTGGGAAAAAAAATTCAGAATATACTGAATGCATTGTGCCCAGGACTATTTATGTACAACAGTGTTTGTAGGCTTAGTAGAGATTCTGTCCTTAAATGATTGAATATTTAGCTGAAATATGTCCATTTTTGATGAACAAAAAAATTTTTGTCAAAAATTATTTGTCATTGTGTGGATTTGTAAATTAATGTTTTTTTGCAGATTTCGCTACACATTTAAGTGACTTGAATATCAAATTACAGGAATCTGGTAAAACACTTTACGTTATGTTGGAGAATAAAAAAACCTTTGAAATAAATTATGATTTAAATATGACACCAAAATGGTGTTTTTAAATATTTCCAGATCTAAAGAAACACATAGCAGATATTGAAATTTTCCAAAAGGCAGACATTCAAAACCTTCCAAAGCAATTTTTAATCATCATTGGTTCAACTACTGAACAATTTCCTTAACAATTTATTAAAATCCAAGCCATGTGAAGAAGCTGCAAAGTTTGTAAAGTTTGCAGAAAATGTAACAGTAGATGAACTGAATCTGGAAATGTTGCAGTTGATTAATTTAGAAAATTTTTAAATGCAATTGATTGATTTAGAAAGTAGCTCAAATTTGGAGGAAATAATCTGTTAATTTAAGAGCTGAATTGGAAATTGAATTGAATTGAATTGAATTGATCTTTATTGTCATTATACATAGGTACAATGAAACTCTGTTTGGCTTCCTCTCAGGCAATTAAATAAAGTGGTAGATAAAAACAAGACAGTAATAGAAAAACAGTATTAAATAGATAAGTAGCAGAAAATAAGTTGTAGCAGCACCAGAATATCACAAAGTGCAGTTAGTGCAAGTATTTGAGTCCTTGCGTGTGCTCACAGCTTCAGTCATTGTTCTGTGGGAGTGGTGTGATGGAGGCCACAGCTCTGGGGTAGAAGCTGTTCTTCAGCCTATTTGTTCTGGCTTTTAGTGTCCTGAACCTTTTGCTGGAAGGCAGCGGGTCAAACAGGGAGTGGCGGGGGTGTGTGGTGTCTCTGGTTATGCTGATTGCTTTCCCCCTGTGTCTGCTGGAATAGATGGTGTCCAGTACTGGGAGTTCTATCCTGACAATTTGCTGGGCTGCCTTCACCACGTGATGCAGGTCTTGTCACTCAGTGGCTGTGCAGCTGGCATACCACACTGTGGCGCTGTTGGTCAGGATGGTTTCAATTGTGCTTCTGTAGAAGTTAAGCAACAGCTTTTGTGGGAGTTTGGCCTGTTTCAGCTTTCTGAGGACAAAGAGTCTTTGTTGTGCCTTTTTTCTAAGCAGTGAGGTGTTGGTGGTCCATGTCAGCGAGGTGTTGGTGGTCCATGTCAGCGAGGTGTTGGTGATCCATGTCAGCGAGGTGTTGGTGGTCCATGTCAGCGAGGTGTCGGTGGTCCATGTCAGCGAGGTGTCGGTGGTCCATGTCAGCGAGGTGTTGGTGGTCCATGTCAGCGAGGTGTTGGTGATCCATGTCAGTGAGGTGTCGGTGGTCCATGTCAGCGAGGTGTTGGTGGTCCATGTCAGCGAGGTGTTGGTGGTCCATGTCAGCGAGGTGTCGGTGGTCCATGTCAGCGAGGTGTTGGTGGTCCATGTCAGCGAGGTGTTGGTAATCCATGTCAGCGAGGTGTTGGTGGTCCATGCCAGCTGTTTTGACAACATAACTCCAAGGAACTTCAAGTTTTCCACACTTTCCACCACCTCTCCATGTATATGGAGGGGGGTGTGTACTCTGTCCTTTGATCTCCTGAAGTCAATGATCATCTCATAAAAATATTGGAAGAGGTTGGTTAGTGAGTCAAAACATAAGTCAAAACATAACAATCCAGACAATGAAGTTGTGAGACCCTGCAATCAATTCCTGAAGCTTTTAACTGTCTGACAAATCTTGCAATGGTAATATTAATAGTATTTTCATTGATATGATTTTTCTGAGGCATTTTCAGTGATGAACTCAGTCAAGTCTAATTATTGGAGTAAACTTACTGATGAAACTAATGCTTTGTATATTACAAGCCAGATATAAAATATTTGTCATCATTAGTGAAGCAACAATAGTGTTATGGAGTAAAGTGTAATTATTTTCCTATTCTTAACCTTTTATGAATATACACCAAAGCTTCTAATTTCAAGTTCACACTTTATGTTATATATGAGGTACCATAACAATACCCTTTAGAAATATTTTTTCACCTGTCTTTTTAAAAGATTAATAATCATTTGAACAGGTTTTCTAAAATGCTTCATTTATTTCTATCTGTCTTCATTATACTCTTATTAATAGCATTACAATGAATACACATAAATAAGCAACAGGAATCATCCTTTTTCCTTAAAAAAGGTTGTAATTATTGTTACTAATTCATTAATCAATAACAATCTCTGCTCAAAGTTACCATGGCATGTGAGAGAATTTTTAGAAGATTATTAGCAACTTGGGTATACATTCTTAAAAGGTTTTCTATTGCTGCAATAGAATGAAAAAAGCAGCAGTTTAGACTTGATTTTGAGATAGTTATTGCCTGATACTTCAGTTGTGTGGATGTATTTTTGCCAAATATCACACCATGCCTGAGTGTTGTTAACCTGTTGCTGGGTGCAGGCATGGGCTACTCCATTTGTCAAAGTATTATGAATGAAATAAATATCTTGCAAACTTTAAAAAATAATCCACTTCTAACCTCATGATAGAAGGAAAGTCAAAGCTAAGAGTGCCCCCCCCCCCACCACCAACTGCTGCAGTAATATCCTGGGGTAAGAATGAATGATTGTTGTCCGGAAACTGCCGTCACCTTTTTTTATGTGAGGTATGACTTCAACCATTAGTGTGTTTTTGCTGTGGTGTCCTTTTGCTAGTTCCACCAGGAGTCCTAGAGGCTGCACTCAATCAAATGTTACTTGGATGTCAAGGTCAGTAGCTCCCAGTTTGTCCACCGAACTCAGTACACCTATCCATGTTTTGGACTTGTGTAAGTCTGTGATGAGGTCCAGAATGGAATGATCCTGGTGAACACAAAACGGCTATCCAGGAACACTTCTGGGTGAATAAATGCAGCTTAGTAGCAAATGCAGTGACGTTTTCCATTATGTAGCTGATGATTGAAATAGACTAATTTGCTGATTTAATTTGGCCCAATTTTCTGGTCAAAATGTACCAAGGTAATTTCCTTTAGTAATTGAAAAGAGGAAATTAAAACAAAACTATATGTGAATCTGAAATTAAAAATGAGAATGGTGATAGTACTCAGCAGGTCAGGTAGCATTTGCAGAGAGAGAAGAACAGAGTTAGGAATGCGGCATTCTTGTGAAAGGTCAAGGATCAGAAATGTAAACTCCAGTTTTATCTCTACAGAGGCTGCTGACCTAATGCGATAACCTCCTGTACATCAGTGAAGCCTGACATCAATGGGGGACCACTTCATCGAGCATCTCCACTCCATCTGCCACAGATGGGACTTACTGGTGGCCTAACATTTTAATTTCCATTCCCATTCCCGTTCTGACATGTCAATCCATGGCCTCCTCTTGTGCCAAGATGAGGCCACTCTCAGGGTGGAGGAACAACCTTATATTCCGCCTGAGTAGCCTCCAACCTGATGGCATGAGTATCGATTTCTCCGTCGAGTACACAAATTTCTTCCCTCACCCCTTCCTCTAATCCCCACTCTGACCTTTCACTTCTCACCTTACTATTACTTCCCCCTGGGTCCCCACCTACTTCCCTTTCTTGTATGGTCTACTCTCTTATCAGATTTCTCCTTCTCCAGCCCTTGACCTTTCCCACCCACCTGGCTTCACAAGCAACTTCTAGCTAGCCTCTTTCCTCTCCTCCCACCTTTTTATTCTGGTATCTTCCCTCTTCCTTCTCAGTCTTGAAGGGTGTTGGCCTGAAATGTCAACATTTTACTCTTTTCCATAGATGCAGCCTGACTTACTGAGTTCCTCCAGCATTTTGTGTGTGTAACCTATTGAGTATTTCCAGAGTGGTAAATGAAATAGTACAGAGAGAAATTTCTAATTCTGGAGAGTGGATCTTCAATGCCACAGCTAAGATAATGTCTGATCTCCTTATCTTTGCTATATCCAGTACCTTTGTTTCTTGATATCATATAAAGTGAATCAACTTGGCTGAAGGACCACTTTCTGTAATGGTGGAGGAAGCTGAGATGGATCATCTAATCTGCACTTATGTCCAAACATAGTTATGAATTTTTGGCTTTTGCCTTTAGCACTCGTGATAGGTTCTGCCATCACAGACGAAGGGGATATGCTTGGAATCTCCTGCTTAAGAGAATATAGTCACTCGATGTGTTAGAGCCATGGAACTTTGATCGTTTCCATTGGTTGTGTTTCAGAGGTTCACAAGCTCAAGTTTTCCAAGTCACTGAGTCAATGTGGAATTCCCCAGAAAGGTGTTTGCTCATGCTCTTTTGCCTGGGCTTTTCGTTCCATGGAGACCAAGTTCACCTTGATTCTGAGTTTCCTCACCAATTGATTGTATCCATATCTCTGTGCTCTCTCCTGATTTTCAGCTCACCACCCATTAAAGGGATCACCCAGGTGCACCTCCATACACTTTGATCTAAATGATGACCAGGAGACATTGGGATATTCCAGCTTCCCATGAACGCAGGCAGCCATTGAATGCACATTTGACCATAAGGGCCATCATTAATAATACAGATATTTTCCTCAACAAATGCTTTCATGTTCAGGGCGACCAAGGAGGAAGCAATTTCCACAGCCGGCATTGTCTGGAGGGATAGATCCTAAAAGGAAAGTGATGCCATCTGCTTCCCTGTTTACTGATTCTTATTCACAATGCAACAGAAGCTCTGTGCTGCAGCATTGTAAACCATATAAATAGCATAAGTGTTATATAAAATACCGGTGATCTTCTCATGAATGTGATCCTGGAACGCGATTATCAAGGGTAAGTCCTAGCAGAGTGGAGGGTACAGACATTATTGTATGGCTGTAAGTGATATTATGATAAGAAAATGTTTTTTTTTAATACGGAGCTTTGCCAGAATGAAAGGGAACCACCACACCCAATGAACATAGCATAATCATAGCACAATCAACATAGCATAAATACGCAGCCGTGTCAATCCACATGATATTTCCTTACAGAAATTTTCAAATGAAGGGATCTCTGATTGAGTTGTTGAACTACAGTTCACCTTGATATATATTGTGAGAACATGAAACTTATTTCTTCCATTTATTGAATAAATGAGGTTTCTCATACCTGGAGGGAATTGCTGAAGCCAATTTTGCCAGTTTCCTCTACAAATGAACACACAGGGCCTCCATTTTCCCCTGCAGTACAGGGCCTCTCTCCTTCATTCGACTTCACTATTAAGGTCTTCATGTCCCTTTCAGTGATCATAGGTTTTCTCTCTTATCTCTTTTGTAACTTCTGCTTCCTCACTGGCAACCATAACGTAGCTTGTTGTTGAATGAATGCATGTGTGGTGAGTGTACTTTTAAGGCAAGAGTTCCCAACCTGAGGTCCATGGACCACTTGGTTAATGGTAAGGCACTGTGGCAAAAAAAAGGGTCCGGAACCCCTGATGATACCCTTCTCTGCTTGCTACATAGGAAATTGTCAGAAGCTGCATTCAGCTAAGTCTGATCCCATTGGGAACTGTGTAAGTCCTGTTTTGCAACAGGTTTCTGGGTGTTAGTTTCTAGTGTATTTTGACCCTGTTTCCAGTGTATTTTGGCCATTTCCATAATCGCCTGAAAGGGCATTAGTCTTTTATGCAGTGAAGTTTTAGCATGCCAAAGTATTGAAATATCAAAAATCTAGATAGCATCTTTTAATGTGATTGTACAGTAATGGAAATTATGAAAATAAATAGAGTGACATCTGATTTTCATTTGTAGCAAATGGAAGTGGAGTGCACATTAGCAATGTGCGCTATGAAGATACTGGAGCTTATACTTGCATTGCCAAGAATGACGCAGGAGTGGATGAAGACATCTCATCTCTGTTTGTGGAAGACTCAGCCAGAAAGACACGTATGTTAAACCTCTGACAGCATTCCCGTGATTTTTATAATCAGCATGAATCTTGTATGTTTCCAAGACTGTGAATGGATTCTGTTGTACATGATGTTCTTGTACAAACTGAAGTGCAAAAAATTCTAACCCATATCCTGCAATATTTATACTATGAAGTTGGTTTATTATTAATAAGATTTAACAGGTGTTCATACAATGTTCCAATAAGTAAAGCTAATCAAATATTTGCTACTGAGGTATGTTAAGAGAATGCTGATTGGAAAAATAAACAATTAGGATTGATTTCCAAATGTATTTTCATTTACTCAAAGTATACCAGAAAACGGAAGGAACCCAGAATTTAAGAAACATTTTATATTTGGAATGATTACTACGTTTTCAAAAAGTTTATTAAAGAAAGGTTTGATAATTGAATATTTTCTAATCAAGGTCCATCTGTACATTAAGCAGACACAATATTTCAAGAGAATTATTTTATTAAATCAAGAAGATTGGACAGTGAAACTTGCACAACAAGCATCTCATTTTAAGGATGAAGAATAATGATTTCAAGGAACTAAGTGGCCAATTGGTTTAGAAAGCTTCTTTGAGACAGTCATAATTGCATTTAGTTCAATTCTCAGAGCTCCCAATAAAAAGAAATTAAAATGTACAGAACTATAATAGCCTGGAATCAAACCCAAATCCACTGTTTCATTGTAAATCAATGAAGAAATTTCTTTGTGAAAGTTTCACTCAGAAAGACATGAAAATTAATTCTCTGTGGTCATTTTTATCAGTGTTACTTATCAGAATGAACTCTTGTGTTTCCAAGAAAATGAATAGATGATAAAGTGGCTTTAAAGTTATGAACAACCACTGTACTGCCATTGTTCAGCACATTACAATGAGTTTCCAGATGCTTCAGTGCCAAGATCATATGTAGGTGCTGCTAAGTAGAGCACACTTGTTCACCTAAGGTAGGGGTTCCCAACCTTTTTTATGCCATGGACCAATGACATTTAGTAAGAGGTCCATAGACACAGGTTGGAAACCCCCATGTATGTTTTTAGTTTAATGCCCTGGTTAAGATCTCTACTGCTATGCTGTGAAGTACTTTTATTTTAGCAGTTTTCTGCAGAACAGTGTGTTCTGCTAGTAGAGTCTTGGCCAAAGATAAAGAGCCATGTTGTCCAAGTTAGGAAAGTTGCATCAGCCAGTTGGGGTTGTCTTGTAACTTACAGCCCAGTGGAATGACAAGGAACATTTGAGAGGACTGGGTGAAGGACAGTGGTTTGGTTTGGGGCCTTTGGCAGGAGCTACGGAATGGGGCACAAGAGAAGATGCAGACTGCCACTCGAAGGAGAGACCCTGTTGTAAAATGTGCTTTATGTAGATGAATAGTTCTAAGGAGGTGGTGCCAATACTCTTGAGTTGGTGCCTTTAACACAGAATGTGGGTTCAGCGCGTAAGTAAAGCGATATATCCCAATATTCCAGAAATGAGTTCCAATGCTTATGTGCACATTGGACTTGTTTAACTGTAATGGGCCCTTTTATCTTGCTTTTTTGTTAATTGTTTGATAAAGTTGAAAAATTGTTAAATATCCTTTCTTTATAATTTTATGCTGGTGTACATCCTGTCATTTCTTGGTGACTGATAATTATGTGTGAGCATTATTTAGACAGTATTCATGACAATCAATATCCCTTCATTGGAACATCCCAACTTTTGTGCTTCATTGAAAACCAAATCATACCAAACCTAGATGTATATAGTTTATGAAGGGTGGTGTTCTCACCGCTGAGTCACGTGGCTGTTAGCAGAGTTAGTTAAAGAAACAAGTTTGCAAACAAGCCCCAATTAGAGGGGTCGTTCTTACCCCCAACCCAGGGTATAGTTCTTATTTATCCCTCGTGTATGTTCTTTGTTTTACTTTTAGCAAGATGTGCAAGTGTCACGGTGGCATAATGACATATGCCATGCATGTGTGTTTACATATGACCCATAATGAATTATTTAAACAACAAAAGAATGTTTAATCAAATAATGTATTTACAATATTACTCAAATATTACTGAAATATTAAAAATATAATGCTCATCTCTGCTTAGCTATGAACTCCAGCTCAATATAAAATGCTTCTCAACTTGTATACACATATAAGCATATATTTATGTTTGTGTGTGTGTGTGGATGTATACACACACATGCACCACAAACACTCTCTCTCTCTCTCTCTCTCTCTCTCTCTCTCTCTCTCTCTCTCTCTCTCTCTCTCTCTCTCTCTCTCTCTCTCTCTCTCTCTCTCTCTCTCTCTCTCTCCCTCCCTCCCTCCCTCCCTCCCTCCCTCTCCCTCCCTCCAGGTCCTCAGGTCTGATCTTGCACTTCCTTAAAGCATTCTTCATCTGATCCTTATAGCGCTTCTTCAGCCCTCCAGCTGAGCATCGACCATGATGTAGCTGGCCGTATAACACTCTGCGGGGTAGCCGACATGGGGGCATCCTTATCACGTGCCCCAGCCACTGCAGCTGAAACTGGGTGATCATGGCCTCAATACTTCTGCAGTTGGTCTTTACAAGTATTTCAGTGTGAGGCACCCGCTTGTGTCAGGTAATTCCCAGGATGTGCTGAAGGCAGCTTATGTGGAAGCATTCCAAGGACTTGATGTGACGGCTGTAGGTTACCCAAGCTTCACAGCCATAAAGGAGGGTGGTGACACAGACCTTTGTGGAGGGACGAAGGCTTCTGATCTGAAAGACTCTACACCGAAGTCTCCCAAAGGCAGCTGATGCCTGTTTAATGCGGCTCTGGATGTCGTTGTCAATGCCGCTATCCTCAGAGAGAATGCTTCCCAGATATTTGAAAGATGGCACTACTGACAGCTTTTCATCACCAACAGTGAAGGCAGGTAGGGTGGGTGGGACACTGGTATTCCATTGGCAAACCACTTCTGTCTTGGAGGTATTGACGGTCAGCCCCATCCTGCCGTACGCACTCACCACCACAGCAAGGACAGTCTGAAGATCCTCCGGAGTCTGGGCCACAAGAGCACAGTCACCTGCATACTGCAGCTCCAGGACGTGTTCTCCATGGAGTTTGGTGGTTGCGTGGAGCCTCCTGATGTTAACGAGGTTGCCATCTAATCTGACGTCCACTGTCACACCGCTGCTGTCCTCAATCTCATTGTGGAGAAACTTGGTAACACACAAGAGGAAGATGTTAAAGAGCACTGGCGCTAGTACACACCCCTGCCTCACCCCAGTGCTTACAAGGAAGGGCTCAGACTCTTGACCTCCTATGGTCAGCCGAGCAGTCATCCCATCATGGAACTGGCAGAGGATGTAAACAACTTTATTGGGACGGGCTAACCTGAGGAGGACATCCCATAAGAGCTCTCCTTGCACAGTATTGAATGCTTTGGAGAGGTTGACAAAGGCCATAAACGGGTCCTGATGTTGCTCCCAGCAATTTTCCTGAAGCTACTGGGCTGTGAAGCTCATGTCAATCATACTCCTGGTCTTCCTAAATCCACACTGCGACTCAGGCAGCATTGACTCAATGATGTACAAAAAAGGGTCCTGACAAAGGGTCTCGACCCGAAGCGTTGACTGCTCCTTTCAACGGATGCTGCCCGACCTGCTGAGTTCATCCAGCTTGTTTGTACGTGTTGATTTGACCACAGCATCTGCAGTGTACTTTGTATTGACTCAGTGATGTTGCTGATGAGCCTCTGAAGCAACAACCTTAGCCAGGACTTTTCCAGCAACGGAGAGGAGTGATGTGCCTCTACTATTGCCACAGATGGCCTTGTCACCCTTGTTCTTACAAATGACAACGATGTTTGCATTTCTCCATTGATGTGGGATGTTCTCATCAGTCCAGGCCTTGGTGATGTACTGGTACACATGCACATATACATGTACCCTCCGTTATTCAGTAACTCAGCAGGGATATTGTCCGTGCCAGGGGACTTGTTGTTCTTAAGGGAATAGACAGCTGATAGAATCCCTGGTGGTAGACTGAGGTCGTGGATAGGAGGAAGCTCAGGTTGTTCGTCCAGGCTGGTGGGGTCTGCGTCAGAATCCTGATTAAGCAGGGTGTTAAAAAGCTCAGCCCACCTCAGCAGAATGGTATTCTGATTCTTCAGAAGTGTTTGACCATCTGCTGTTTTCAGGGGAGTAACACATCGATTTATTGGGCCGTAGATGGTTTTGACAGCATTGTAAAAATCATGCATGTCATTATTATCAGCAAAGGACTGGATTTCATGTGCCTTTTCAGTCCACTGCTCATTTGATATGGCCCGTATTGCCTTTTGCACTTTCCTCTGAGCCGGTGGATGAAGGGTTATCTAAAGTTGCCCAGTGTGCCTTGTGCATGTCCTTAAGCAAGTTGTGGATGGTATCTGAGTTATTGTCAAACCAGTCTTGGTTGTTCCTGATCTTATGGCCAATGGATTGGGCTGCTGCCTCACAGAGCGCAGAGCTGATATAGGTCCACTGTTGTTCCATGGTATCTTCTGAACTCAGTCAAGGTTCCAGCTCCCTCAGTTTCTCATCTAGGATGCGTCAAGACTCACTTCTTGCTTCTGTGTTTCTCAGGCGGTTGCAATTTATCCGCTTTTTATTGGGCTTTTGCAGCTGCAAGGGGGGTACGCACTTTCATATGGAGCTTGGCCACAGTCATACGATGGTCAGTCCTGCACGCTGCACCTCTCATGGCACGGGTGATGAGAACATCCTTGACGTCACTATGTCTCACAATGATGAAGTCAATCATGTGCCAATGTTTAGAGCAAGGGTGCATCCATGAAGTATTATATTTTGCCTTCTGCTGGCAGATGGTGTTGGTTATGGTAAGGTAATGCTCAGAGCAAAGAGTAAGTAGCCTCATGCCATTTGCATTCACATTGCCAATACCATGCCTACCTAGCACTCTACTCCATATCCTATTGATCTGTCCTACCCTAGCGTTGAAGTCCCCAAGCAAAAGGATCTTACCATTTTTAGGGATCTGGCAAAGAGCTTCATCCAATGTCTGATAACAGCATTCTTTGGCCTCATTCTCAGGTGGCAAAGTTGGTGCATAGGCACTGAGAAGCGTGGCATAACATTTCTTTGCCAGAGGGATACGGAGGGTCATTAGTCTTTCACTAATGCCAACGTGTTTCTGTGAGACTTGGTAGAAAGGTGTTCTTGAAGGCCAATCCTACTCTGTGGAGATGTTGTCCACCTGGGGGGAAACCGTTCCAGAAGAAGATGGAACCCATCCCTTCCTCTGGTAAAGGGCCTTCATCCAGGAGCCTGGTCTCACTCAGGGCAGCAATGTCGATGTGGTAGCACTTCAGCTCAGCAGCGATCAAGGCTGTTCTCCAATGAGGTCTGTCAGAGATGCCATACGAATCCAGGAGAGTCCTTACATTCCATGTTGCCAGTTTTAAGTTGTATTGTTTCTTACTTCGACTGCAGTAGTGGAATAGCCCTACAGGTGTGGTAACCTATCCAGGTGAGTGATTGAATCATAATCTTTAGGCCACCTTTTCTAGGCCTTTCCCCAGTTGGGGTGAGCAGTGCGTTCCCTAAATATGGCTGCTCTGTCGCACAGGGGTCTGCAGAAAACAGCTGCCACTCAGTCCCAGCTGCTAGTAACAAAATACCCTGTGCCGCTGCCATTCAGGGTTCTGACTAGGAGCTCCCAGTCCATTCGTACCTGCTCCCGTTGCCAGACACCCCATCGCTGTCAGACTTCAACCATATGTAAGGTCCAGGTGTTGTTCACTGTGGTCAGAGGTGGAAACCTGCACAAGGAAGATATCAAAGTGCCACTGGGGTGCGCCATCCCCAGTAGCACTACCTTCACCATGATGGGGTAAATCCCGGTGGCAATGGTGAACCCAGGACAACCGGTCCCACATCTTGGCTGCAGGAGGCTGCCGGGTCCTTGGTTTGTTAAGGCCCGCCTATTACGTGTCGCCAGCGCATTGCTTTTCTGTCGGGGTGTGCTCCCTTAGCCTTGTCTCAACAGACTTACCACAAGGCAGTGGGGCTATTCACCCACAGCTGGGACAGTGGTTGACGGGCGCCAGGGCGTGTCCACACAGTGGTGGGCCTGCACGCCCCATCTCTGGGGCCCACTGCTGCTCCGAGATCCCCTGTAGTTTAGCCTGGGACCGTAAGATACCCAGTTTACGCGTGCGGCCCTGAGCAGGCACTGCAGAAGTCTTGGTGGCGGAGAGGCTCTGTTACCGGCGGGGGGAAGCTTACACACTCGGCTCCTCTTTTCACCCTCCGTTGAGAAAGCTAGCCAGCGGCAATAGCTGTAAGCAGAGAGCATCATGCGGCATACAGCATGCAACATGCACTGACTACAAGCACCACTACACTACTGCACTAGACATTTCACACACACACACACCCCAAATCTTTCAGTTCCTCATTAAGTCTGTCATGGACCTGACAATGCTCAACAGCTAATTCCATTCAGCAATGTACAGTGAAATGTATCTTCCTTTTGATTTTACCTATAAAATCAATAGCATTCAGCAGTCAGCAATGGTTTCAGTTCTAAGTGTTCCTGCATGACTTTCATGATATCAGCAAAGCTCATTTTGGTGAGTTTTGTTGGACCAGTCAAACTCCTAAGCAACTGTATGCTTTTCCATGGAATGCATTCAGCACAACTGATTTTTTGTTTTTCATTGGCTACTCAATTTGTTTTTTTAAAAAAATCTGTTCGATTTCTTCTGTATACAAAATCCAGTTATCTCTTGTGCAATCAATCAGAACCATTTCTGTGTTTCTTTTAATTTATGATTATTATCACCCAGTACTCTCAGTTTATAAATCTGTGGATTTGTCCATTTTCTACCTGCTTTAAAGTCAAACATCTCTGTCTCCTCCCAAAGGAGCACTCGCTGAACTATTTTTTTTCTTGACCATTTCTCAATGTGCTTTTCTTTAACTTGAACGTCTTGCTGTACTTCAACAAGTCTATAGTCATCTCGAATTCATTTAAAACTCCGCTAACATCGCTGTTATATTTTGTAACTCCAAAACACAAAAAACTAACAAAAAAGAAAAACATGGAGCAGGGATAACTCGTATGCATTCTTAGTTTTACTTTAAGCGAGGCAAGAGTAGATGACTTGGCTTTGTGATTACGTATGCCATGCATGTATATTTGCATATAACTCATTATAAATTATTTAAACAACAAAGATTGTTTGATCAAATACTATATTTGCAATATTTCTTAAATATTATTAACAAATATTAAATACACAGCAGAGAAAGGTAGTGAAGAGAAGTTGGGAGGAGGGTAGGTGAGAGGTAATTGAGAAAGAGGTAGAGAAATGGAGGAGAGGGGTGATGTAGAGAGATGGGAAGAAAGTGGGTGGGAAGGAGAGGGCAAGTGCTGGAGTGAGAATGGGGTAAATAGGAGAGATGGGAGGAAAAAAAGGGAATAAATAGAAGTGGACTAGGAGAGGAAAGGGGTCAGAGAATGAGGGAGGGAGGGATGGAGGGAGCTTTCATGTTGTGGATCAAGGTTGGTGGGAAAGAAGTTGAAATAGAGGGGTTGGAGTGAGGAAGGGAAGTGGGAGTGAGAGAAGGAAATGGAGAATATGTGATTATTGGGCAAGGGAGAGAAATGAGAGTAGGAGCAAGGAGGGTCTTGCAACAATGGTATGAGAGATGATTGGGGTGATATTACGTTGGTGCTGCTTGGATTACACTGTAATATATTAACTGTATTTGTGAAGGAAGCAAATGAAACTAATTTCTACAAACTTCTGTTCATCAACTATTCAAAATTCTATATTTATTTTTCCCATTATTTTGCATTATTCATGTATTTCAGAATTTACTTTTCAATTCATATACAAATTTCTTAGGGGTTGGAAGCAATCTATGCAGAGTTGTATACTCTTGTGTGTAAGTTGGGCTTAAAATGCGTTGGCCAAACTCAACAGAAACTGACAAGGTATCACTCATCACTCATCATGGGACCTACACCTCCTATTTTCACAAAGAAGGTAAAAACAACCTTTCGGGCTCTGTTTTGGCTGTTGTCCTTTCCTTGCTGGATTGATCACATGGGAAATAGATTGGAGTCAAGCTGCTGGGTAAAAGTTCTGTCTTATCCTAATGGTGTACTGAGCAACATGCATCTGTGAAAACGGACTCAGTTGTTTTTGGCCTGAAGCACCATGTTAAAATCAACAGATTCAGTGGGCTCTTGCTGACGTTAGGACAGGATATTAACCATGGAACTTTTCAAAGTCTGTCATTTTGATTTCTTAAAAATGCAAGATGGCTCAAATGGAATGCATAAGACTGAGAAATATTTGGTGCTGTATATCACTCAGGCGTAAACGTTGGAAGGTCATCGCAGAGGGCTGATGCTTCATGTTTACATCTAATATTGCTGCAATAATAGGACACGTCCATGGCAGAGTAGTTTTCTATTGGCATTCCTCACCAAATGTTGGCTGTCAATCAAAGTCTGTGTTTTTTTGTAGGAACAATCATTAAAGTGATAGGCAGATAAGTACAGAAACAAGCTCTTTAGCCTACTGAGTCCACACTCTCACCAAGACTATGCCAGTACTAATCGAGTTTTATTCTCCTCACTTCTCCCTACCACACGATGCCATCATCCTTCCCTCTGTAGCCCCAGCTCGCACCACCACCACTACCAAATTCTACCACTCACTAGGAACAAGTTATGTTGGCCAATTAATGTTTTAACCTCCATGGCTTTGGCTATGGGTAAAATCCTGGAACACATGGGGGGGAGATCTATGTGGTCACAGTAGGACAATTTGAACTTGACACTGATTGTGCAGGTGATCAGGATCGAATCCATCTCGCTGGAGCTGTGAGACAGGAACTCTATTAACAGAATCACTGTGCCCCCGCTGACTGCACCTACAGGACTGTGGTTCGCTGACACATTCGTATCACATCAAAACTGAATTGTAAATCAAATTATATTAATTATGTTAAACTAATGCTACCAAAAATAGTGGAACCTATAGAAATATTGTTTTGAATATTCTATATTGTTAGTGCAAAACATCTTTAAAATATATATCCAAACTGAAAGAAATGAAATGCTTCCATGGTTACTTCAAGAGTAATAGCTGTACAGCCCTTGAGAAAGTTAATTGTGTGAATTAATAAAGCTCTTTTGTAGATGCTTTGAGTGATCTGGTACAGCCCTAGAGTTTCTATAAGGAGAAATAGTACCACTTCAGAACCACTCCTGTCGAAACCTAAATGTTTTAATGAACACTATAGCAATCAATGTTTAATAACTCTATGAAAAATGAATGAAAGGTTACTTCCATAAAACAGACCGAGTTCACTATCCATTTCATAGTGGAAAGGCAACAGAATTATAGCTGATAGGTGCAGGAAACCATGTGTTCCCTTTTGCACTGTTGTTTCTTCATCTCTATGAAGGTTAAAAGATTTATTTGCCTTTGCAACAAACCCAGTTCTTTATTTATTGTAGACAAAGTATGATGAATTTAATTAACCAGGCACAGGTTTGTTTTCCTCTGTGTTTGGGGAGTAAACCACTTCCAGGGAAAACTGAGTGGATTAGATAGTTGGAATACAGTTGATCTGATTTCCTGATCTGCCTGAGACATAGATGTGTTCGTTCCCATCCTATGTCTTGCTGCAGCATCCAAGCAGGCATGAGAGATTAATTTCAAGAATATGTTCATCTTGGGAGTAAAAGTGATAAATATATTTATAAGCTAAGATGAAGATTACTTTAAAATAATTGGGGATGTAAGCAATTGCATGGAGTAACCAGTCTGATATTTAAATTATCTTGACTTCAGTTTCCCAAAAGCAGATAAAAATTCAGATAAATAACATACTTCATTAGCCAAACATTTAAATAAACACTTCACAAATTATGTACTGTTCAATCCTCAATTTTTATTCTTGGAGAAGTTATTTTTAATTCATTTTTTTCCAGATGTAGGTGGTGTTTGCTAGACCACCCTCACTCTGACTGCTAATCCCATGGAAACAGATACTGAAACAAATGAACACAAGGAAATCCAAGTAGAAGTAGGCCATCCAGCCTCTCAAACTTTTCCCACAGTTCAATGCAGATCTATGCCAACTTGCTCATCCAATGGAAACAGACGGGCCTCACTCCATCTCCCTATCACATGGAAACAGGAAGGAGCTCAATCCAGCTGCTCATTCCTTTGACCTAGGGGCATCAATAGGACTCCACCTAAAAATGTGAAATCAATAATGTTTGCTCTTCTGGATGTTCTTGTTGCTCTGAATGTTGTGCTGTAGGGCCGGATAAGCACTAATTAAAGGTTCTGTTGCACCTTTTGACAGAGCCAAGACAATTAGGATGTTTTATGGTACAGATGTACCTGTTCTTACAAAGTTTATTCTGTCCATGTTCTGAGAACTCCACAAGTATTTCCCAGTGATGCCTCGCCTTACCTTAATTGACAAAGCTTCACAAAGTTCCCCAGAATTCCCACGTACACTTTGAAAGATACTTTACACTTTAAGTATTTCTATATCACTATTCATTCCCTTAAAGTACCACCCAAAGGAGTTTATGGACATTAAATTACTTTAAAAGTGTTAGCACTGTTGAAATATTTGACAGTTGAATTGCACACAGAAGGTTCCCACAATGATGTGAAAATAATCATATTATATGCTTTTTAACGATGCTGATTGTGATATCAAAATTTGATAGAAGACTTGGGGTAACTGTCCCATGCAACTTATCAGAAGTTACACATCCTGATAACCCCAGGGATCTGAATTTACATAAAGTAGAAACAGCAAATGATGTAAACTGTCAGGTGACATCTGAAGGGTCTCTGGTACTAATCATTAACTTTAGTTCTCATATCATAGATGAACACCTAATCTATAATGTGTTTCATGAACTTTTGTTTCCGTTTCAGTCTGTAAATACCTGCAAGAAAATGGATTGCAGGGTAGTATATGGAGACGTATACGTACTTTGATAATAAATTTACTTTAAAATTTAAATTTAGACTTCCAGCACCTACAATTTTTTAAAATTTTTAATTCCCTCATTTAATATATCATCTAAAAAGCATCCTAAATTGTAGTCGCAACTTCTCTGTAGATGGACTTGCACTGACTTTCAGACTATATAAAAAAATTACAGGTGTTATTAACTAAACCAATGCATGAATAGATAAGGAGCCTGTGGAAATTCCACTATCATAAGATGGGTCATACTGAAATTCTGTTTCATGGCTTTATAAAGTCATTTAAGTAGCCTTTTTGACATCAAAGAATATGTTCAACTTTTCAAGGAAATCTACAGTATGTTAACATAGAGCATGTTATAAGGGACTATAAATATAAAATTTAAAAAGCCATTGCAAGTGGCAGAACATGACCACTAAGAGGGCCAACTGAGTTGTCAGAGCTACCATGAGAAAATCCTGGCAGAAGGAGGCTTGGGACTGTAATTGTCATTCTCTGAGGTGGTTCTATGCTTCTGAAGGTGTTTGTTACTATGATGCCCTTTGGTGTTTGCATCATCAGGCCTCCAGGAGTGAAACTTCTTCAGGACCTATAATGAAAACCATTGCCATCTACACAACTTTCTCCTCCACTGGCCTTCTACTTCTCGTCCCTTCCGGTGGCCAAGTGCCTAAAAATAAAACAATGTAAAGGTCACTGAATCTCCCATATTTAGGTTGAAATAGTGAAAAAAGAGGCAAAAGAACCAGGAGGGAATGCAACCGGTCAGCATCTCTCCAGGCTGAAGGACTCCATCCTCCTCCTCCTTAGGGACAGATAGACTATGACAGATAGACTAGACAGATAGACAACCACACAAAGCAAAAGCTCATACAGAAGATGTCAGGAATACTAATTACAATGTTTTGCTGTGACTACAATAGATTTATTGAATTTACATGCAGTATTTACTTTCACTGTGATGTATGCTTCTCAATGATCATGAAGGTGTTCT
Source organism: Hypanus sabinus (assembly GCF_030144855.1). Lineage (NCBI taxonomy): Eukaryota > Metazoa > Chordata > Chondrichthyes > Myliobatiformes > Dasyatidae > Hypanus > Hypanus sabinus. The sequence continues at coordinate 112,316,158 of NC_082708.1, read as the reverse complement.
GGGTGTAGCTTACCTGTGTATCTCACTTCTGCTGCTGTCCTTCTACATCATTTGGAGAGCATTTCTCTTTCCATTTGCCAGACACAAGGAGGAGAAGGAGCAGGAGGATGTCGAGGAACACAAATAAAAGGAGGCAGTAGAGTAGAAAGACTAAGGGAGTCTTTGTACCTGACATTCCTGTGCCAGCCAATTGGTGGGAGTGTTCAAGGAGGTCTGTAATCTCTCACTGCTGCAGTCAGAGGTTCCCACCTGCTTCAAAAGGGCAACCATCATACCAGTGCCCAGGAAGAGCAGGGTGAGCTGCCTTAACAACTATTGCCCAGTGGTGCTCATACATCTCTTGTCCTGAGGTCCTTGAGAGGTTGGTCAAGGCTAGAATCATATACTGCCTAAGCAAAATCCACTGTAATTTGTCTACAGTGAATGAAATCTCACTGGCTCTCCATTCGGCCTTGGGTCACCTGGGCAATAGCAATACTTATGGCACACTGTTGTGTATTGAATACTGCTCAGTGTTCAACACAATCATACCTTCTAATTGACAAGCTCCAAAACCTAGCCCTCTGTACCTCTCTCTGCAACTGGATCTTTGACTTCTCAGGGAGACCACAGTCTGAGCTGATCAGAAATATCAACCCCTTCTCATCGACAATCAGCTCTGGTGCACCTCAAGGATGCATGCTTAGCCCTTAGCTCTACTCTTTCTACCACCGTGATTGTGTAGCTAGGCACAGCTAAAATGCTATCCATAAATTTACTGACAACACAAATACTTTTGGCAGAATTTCACATTGTGAGGAGGATGTATACAGGAGTGAGATAGTTCAGCAGGTTGAGTTGAGTCACAGCAACAACCTGGTAATCAACATCAGTATGACCAAGGAATTAATTGTGGACTTCAGGAAGGATAAATCGAGGGAACATTTATCAGTCCTCAATGATGAATCAGCAGTGGAAAGGGTGAATTTCTGGGAAGGGAGGGGTCAACATCTCTGAGGTTCTATCCTGGGAACAACATGTTGATGTAATTATAAAGGCAGCTATTTTTCATTAGGAGTTTGAGGAGAATTGGTATGTCACTGAAGACTCTCACAAATTTCTATAGCTGTAATGTGATGAGCATTCTAACTGGTAGCACCACCATCTTATATAGAGGGGCCAATGCATAGGATTGGAAAAAGCTGCAGAAACTCTGCCAGATCCGTCATGGACACTAGCCTCCCCAGCCCCAGGAAACCTTCAAAAGGCGATGTCTCAAAAGGGCGGCATCCATCATTAAGGACCTCTCATCACCCAGGACATGCCCTCTTCTCATTGTGACCATCAAGGAGAAGGGTACAGGAGACACTTAATTTCAGGAACAGCTACTTCCCCTTTGCCCTCATATTTCTGAGTGAACAACGAACCCATGAACACTACCTCAGTATTATTTTTCCTTCACTTTTTGCACCACTTTTAAAATTTATTTTTGTATATACTTTTTAGAGTAAATTTAGAGTGATCTTAATTATGTATTGCAATGTACTACTGCTGCAAAACAACAAACTTCTCGGCATATGCCAGTGATATTAAACCTGATTCTGATTCTGATTCAGCACCTCAGGCTCAGGCACTGAGAAGAATGAGCCACGCTAGAAGAGGGGGTGACTGACATGGGAAGAGATAACATATGCAAGCAAGTTGCAGCTAGGCACGGTGATACAAATGGATCTCACATGAAGCTCACCAGATGTGATAGTCCTTACAAATATATTGCCCAAAGTCTCAGATAATGACCATGATTAGGATGCTTTCATGAGAAGATTTGCATGGATGGTCATTGAGATGGCTTGTTAGAGTTCATCAAAAACCAAGAATGTGCTAGCTACAATAGTCACCCACTATCATCAATGGAGAACTAAAATCCAAAGAACTCAATTTCCCAACACCGTTTACATCCTCTTAAGGGAAGAATATTTTGTGCAGAGCCTAGAGTTTTTCAGGTAAAATATCATTCATCAGTGATATTGTAGCGATCCTTCAAGTATTTTGGAGGAACAGAGGGTCCATGTCTATAGATCACTCATATTTGCTGGGCAAATCATTAGTATAATTAAGGTACAATGTGTGGGTGGCCTTCATTAGTCATGGGAATTAGTTCAAGAGCTGTGAGGTAATGTTACAGCTCTATAAAATTCTGTGCCCTCCTCTTCCTATAATGAGGAGTCCAGAACGTAGCACTATACTTCAAGCATGGAGTAACCCTTACAGCCCTTGTCAACAATACCTTCCTCTTCCACCCAGTTGGGAAAAAAGACTGTTATTGAACTGGGCCATCTATGTTTGGCTTCATTGTCATCCAGCATCTGTTACCTCTGCAGTCATTAAGCCTGCTTCCTGGTTCCCTGGGCCCCAGGTTCCTGCTGGTCTTCCTTTGACAGTGTCTGCTGACTGACATTTGTGAGGATGTATTGTGGGCAGCACAGGGCCATGGAATCCTCTGTGGGTGCTTGTATATGCTGTTAAGTGCCCTGGATTGTCAATAGAATCTCGTCTTCAAGAGACCAAAGTTATTTTTCACAACTATCCCAGTACTTTGGTGGCTGATATTAGAGAGATTATTTGGAGAATGACATAAGTAAAAGGTAGACTTTGAACCTTGAGATGTCTGGAATGTGCACTCCCTCAGACAAAGGTGTGATGGGAGATAATGGGAAAAAAAACAGCATTAACCACTAGAAATTCTGCTGATGATATACATTCCAAAATAGATTTATTGAGTTAAAAACCTTTCTGTTGATGAGAAGTTGCATGTTATATAATCGAGCCCTCATCAGAAGCCAGCACTGCTGCAAAATCCCAGTGTCAAGGGGCCACCCTATCTTCACTGAAATGGCAAAAAGGTGAGAACTTCCCTCATTCAGCAACACCTCAGTGAACATTTTCCATGCTGTTGTGAGCAGCGAACTGAGAATTGTGGCAAAGATCTGCGGCAACTGCCTCAAATCATCCACTAGCTAGAAAACTGAGAATGACCATCAACTTGACCTCAACAGAGAGAGGCCAAACATGAGTATGAGCCATGGGCATTCATGACAATCCTCACACAGCAGTCCTGACAGAGTTTTAATGATCTCCTTTTGAAACAGGTGTAGTTACGTACACCTGGTGAGCGAGATGACAACTTGGGAATAGGAAGAGCCTTCTGTCATGTGGTACCTGACATGTGTTTAGTGCTCTAGTGTGCCTTTTCCAAAGGATTCAATAATGGACTGTTGCTAAAGGTGCCCTCACTAAGAAACTCATACACTGAGTTGTGCCAAAGCTGAACGCTCAGAGTTACACTTCCTGCAAATTGTAGCATAATCTGTGAAGTTGGAAGCTGTCTGAGCAATTTGTAGTCATTTCCCATGCTACCTATCAAACCTTATGATATCAGCAAATTATCCTTAAAGACGGTGATGTTGAATTACATAATTACAAGAATGCATGATGTAAGGAAATTGTCAGGCATGTTAGTGAGGTGCCTGATGTTAGTCAGAATGCCAGATTCAATTTTGTGATTGGTACATTTTGATCCAGAAATGACTTTTAACATTATCTATTCTAGATAATAAAAAGCACTATGCAATTCACTCCCTCAATTTTACTTTATTTTTGTGGCCTTACTTAGTAACCTATTATTATTAATTTGCTATATTTCCTAATACAACTTGGAATGGTATAATTTAAGTTGTTGTTTTGCTCAGCAACCCTTAAATCTTCTCTCAGTACATATTAATTTATCCTTATTTGAAGCCTTCTTTTTCAATATTACCATGAAGACAAACCCACCACTTAAGTTCCAGTTCAGTTTAAGTAGTTTGATATGTGAACTACATGTGAACGGATAGTTGAAATCGTGTGCATTTTAACGCTAGGAATATTATAGGTAAAGGTGATGAACTTAGAGATTGGATCAGTATATGGAACTGTGATGCTGTGGCCATTACAGAGACTTGATTGATAGAGGAAGATTAAGGCTGATTAAGGTAAAAATAATAGGTTTGTCGGGGGGACATTCCTAATATAAACCAGGAACTTCTGAGTACAAGAGGTTTATGTGGGGCAGAATTTGTTAGGTGCATCCAGAAGGGTTTCTTAAATCACTGTGCATAAGGTCCAGCAAGGGGGTGGGGCTGTACTGGACCTAGTGTTGGGTAATGAGCATGGCCAGGTGACTGAACTTACGGGTGAATACTTAGGGAATAGTGCCTACAACTCCTTAACTTCCACAATAGCGATAGATAAGGATAAGTATGGACCTTGTGACAAAGTATTAAGTTGCAGCAGGGCAAATTACGAGGGAATTAGGCAGGAACTAAGGAGAGTTAATTGAGAGCAGCTGTTTTTTGGGCAAACCTAGCACAATCTGGCACAAGAGTAAGGTTGTGGCAGGAGGAGGTAAATTTGTGAGAAAGGGGTGTACACTCTCACCATTTACAGCTTGGGAAGCCAATGAAATGGGATGTAAGACTGAGAATAAGCAGATGAATACCACCAGCTTTCACTCTTTCCACCCTTCTGACGTCTACAGACTCTACATTGGCTGAATCAAAAAGTGAGAATCAATCACTGGTCATTGTGCTCCTTTGGGTTTCTGCTGCTGTCCTGGCCAGACACATCCTTGTAACAAGAGAAGGAGGTGCATCAATAACTGATGCACAATCTGCTTGGGTGAAGTATGTGCCATCGACAGATAGCTGACAATATGTACAAGCTGGGAGATGTAACTGTGAGGCTAGCAATGTTGTGAAGTGTTTGCGTTATCCAGAGGAAGTTCAAGGTCCTGAATGACAGGGAGTGTTGGTGGGTGATTGTTGTGGTGCAGTACGCAGAGCAGGGCCTGGCACCAACTGTGCTTTGGGAAGATGTAACTTTTAAGGCTACACCTGACCATTGTAGTGCTGCATTCAGATATGACTGCTGGCATTGACTTCTGGATGCATGTCTGATAGGGGGAGGTGTCCTTCTCTCCTACACCATCTTCACCATCTTCAAGTTCAAAATGGAGGTGATAAAGCACAGCAATGACTTCCAGGAGGCAAACAAAACTATAACTTACTGTATTAATCACAGTTGTTCTCAGATGTGATCACTGAAACTTCCCTTTCCGAGCTGAGCTTTTGAACCGCCGGTGTGACCTGCCGTTTTTGGAGTATGAACTGGAGTCCCAAAGGTTAAGGCATGGTGCCGAGGGCTGGATCAAAGGGCCCATGCCTGAGAGTGGAAATTGGCCATTGCTGGCGTGGACTTGGAAGCAATTCAGTGCCACAGAACCAAGTCGAGGCAGAGTCCACGTGTTGGGGTCCAGGCCTGAAAGCAAGGAACAACCTGCTGTTTGGTTGATTTAAGCACCAGACCAGATTGAGAAAGGTCAAATCAAGGAAGCCGGGCCCGGTCCAAGGGCAAGGAACAACCTGAGGTTTGGCCTGTTTTCGAGCCCGGCCAGATTGAAAAAGTCAGGATGTCAGGACCAGAGGAGAGGGACAGGCCAGTGTTCAGCTCACTGCTCCACAAGGTTTACTCGTCTCTGCGCTAAACTGAAAAACGTGGTCTGCAACTAATTGGCTCCTGGATCAGATACAGTGATCACTCTCTTTGTGGCTGTGGATTTACTTTTGTGAACTTTGGTTCTGAGTGTTACTGCTTACTTTTAATGTTTGCACATTTTGTTTTTCCTTCTGTGCATTGAGTACTACCAGGAAATTTGTGCCCATGAATGGTCAGGCAAAATCCACATGAATCCTCTGCCTGGCCATTCACAGTGATGGAGAGATACTGCTCTTTGCATTTCTGGACATATTGACATCCCAAACAGTGCATGGCAAGTGCTTGATCTGCTCATCTATCCAAGGCCATCAAGCAAAGCTTCAAGCAATTGCATTCATTTTCAACATGCCTAGATGACTTGTATGTAGTTTCTCCAACACATCTGCTCTCAATTTGTTCAGTATACATCATCCATTTATCTATTGTGCAATCAAATGTGTCTATCTTTCCAATATAGCCAACCATTTTTTGCTTTATTCTGATTTATTATTCTCACCGAGTACTCACTGTTTATGAATCCATGATTTTTGTCCATTTTTTGCCTTTTTAAAAATCCGAACATCTCTCTCCTCCTGAAGAAAAAATGTGCTGCACTTCGAAAGGTAGGTGATTGTCTTGGCTTTGTTTCAAAACATCCTCATTGCCACTGTTATGTTTTGTAACTCCAGAGTCTAATCAAAAGAAAAACGCAAGAGCCAGGAATGTGTGAGCTTAGTTACTTTTTCTTTAGTGAGGCGCTCAAATATGATGAGATAGCATAATAACGTATGCAATTCACGTACTTTGTACAATGAATTATGTAAGCAAAGAATGCTCATTCAAACTAAATATTTACAATATTACTGAAATATTCAGAACACTACAAGATAAGGGGAGAGGTTGCCAGTATGTAACAGTTCGAGGGAGGAGTTTTGCAGAGGCTGGTAAGTGATGGGGAGGTGGATAGGGACGGGATGTGAAAGGTGAACAAAGGGAGAAGGAACTTAACTGAACTCATGAAAATGTGTGTGGGAGAAGAACAGGGGCGGGGGGTGAATTACCTGAAAATGGAAAATACAATGGTGATGCCATCATATTGTAAGCTACTCAAGCAGAATATGAAATGGTTTTGTTCCAGTTTGCTTCTGTCCGCTAAATGGAGAAGACCAATGACAGATTGATCAGTGTGTGAGTAGGGGAGAGAATTAAAATGACTTACAACTAGAAGTCTGAGATGGACACTATGGATATAATGCAGAAGTTCCATGAAATGGCTATCTATGTCTCCCCATTTGCTCCACCAAACAGCAGCTACCAGATCCTTCTGCATCTCCATGATAAAGCTTCTTTAGGTAGGTTTCGCTGGTGGCCACTATTGAAATTGGTCCCTCTGCTGTGGTCAAAAACCGTGCTATAACATAGATTGAATTTAATATCCTGACTACATTGGGCCAAATGGGCACAGGTTAATCATGCCTTCAAACCTCTCTACCAAATATTGGCTGATCTTCAGTTTGAATCTTCTAATATTTCAACATTTCTCATCTGCAGTGGTTAGGGTGACATGAAGCTTATGTAACTGGGTTCATAATTCAGCAGCCTGGGCTAATAATTCAGAGATGCTGTTAAAATTATGTTCCAGCAACAGGGGAATGTAAGTTCAGTTAATTAAGCAAGAGTCCATAAAGAAAAACTAATGCAGTGTCCATGAAAGTATTGGGCTGTATAATAAAATTGTTAGGCAATATATCCAGATAATGGCTTACTTTTAAGGCAGAATATTTACACTATTTACAGACTGAGGCTTTAAACTCACACTATGACCTGAATGTCTGAGATATTTTGACATCTTTGCATAATAGGCCCACTATTTGTTTTATTGTCCAGTGTATGAATTCACACAGAGTAAAATGAAGAATATGCTTAAAGAAACATTTCTTAATATGATTAAAGAAAACTTTCTTCCCTATTATCATAGATCATAAAATCCAGTAACTAACTTCTGTGTGGGTTATATGTAACATAGGGCCTTCAGCAATATTGTTGACACTTAGAAACATAGAAGCATAGGAAACCTACAGCACAATACCTCGGGTTACTCGTAGCCTTCTATTTTTCTAAGCTTCACATACCTATCCAAGAGTCTCTTCAGAGAACCTATTGTATCTGCCTCCACTACGGTCGACGGCAGCCCATTCCACGCACTCACCACTATCTGTGCAATAAACTTACCCCTGACATCTCCTCTGTACCTACTTCCAAGCACTTTAAAACTGTGCCCTCTCATATTACCCATTTCAGCCCTGGGAAAAAGCCTCTGACTATCCACACGATCAATGCCTCTCAACATCTTATACACCTTTATCAGGCAACTTCTCATTCTCTGTCGCTCCAAGGAGAAAAGGCCGAGTTCACTCAACCTATTCTCATAAGGCATGCTCCCCAATCCAGGCAACATCCTTGTAAATTTCCTCTGCATGCTTGTGTTTACCCCGAGAAAGACTACCATGACTGTGAAGCCTTGCGCAGGCAGATGTGTGCGCATATATGTACGTGCTGATTTTTTTTCTGCAAATCGGTTTTGGCTGAATCTGTCTGATTCTGCTAAGTGTAACTACACTGTACATACATTATTTCTACTTTATATAGGCTGTGTATTTATCATATCATTCCTGCTTTTACTATATGTTAGTGTTATTTTAGGTTTTGTGTGCTATTTGGTATGATTTGGTAGGTTATTTTTTGGGTCTGGGAACACTCAAAAATATTTCCCATGTAAATTAATGGTAATTGCTTCTTCTCTTTACACCATTTCGGCTTATGAAAGGTTTCATAGGAACGCTCTTCTTTCGGATAGCCAGGGAAACCTGTAGCTGTAACATTACCTCCCGACTCTTAAACTCAGTCTCATGGTTGATGAAGGCCAATGCACCGTATGCCTTCATAACCACACAGTCAAACTGCACAGCAGCTTTGAGTGTCCTATGGACTCAGACCCCAAGAACCCTCTGAGACTGCCAAGAGTCTTACCATTAATGCTATATTCTGCCATCATATCTGACCTACCAAAATGAACTTGTTTCATAACTTCGAAACATTAAACTAATTCAAAGGAAGACCCGAGAGTCAGAAATGTGAGACTAGTCTGAGTTTACTTTTAATGAGGCATACACATATCACACAGTAGTGTCATGACAGGTACAATTCATTTATTTATAAATATAATTCACAATAAATTATTTAAATAAACAAGAATGCTTAATCAAACAATATCTATACATGATTACTCAAATATTACTTAGATATAAAATGCACAACAATGCTGAACTGTTTGTTGGCAATTAAGGATGAGTGATAATTGGAATGGGTATTATTAGAATGTGACAGCCTGGCCTAATAATGAATAAAACAAAATCCCAATTGGCTATGAGATGGCTCTTGCCTGCATTTTCTCCTGTTGCATGTTTATGCTTTTTCTCGTTGAAATACTCCTTATACTAAATTGGTTTTAAATTTGTACTTAAGGCCAAATTCTTATTTTATTGATTAAGCTTTCCTCTGTGGCATAACATTCAGATATTTGAGATTTAAATTTTGATTTTGAATGCTTAAATATATTCATTTCCCTTTGCTGGTTCTGCCAATAGTAATTTAAATCTCTGCCACCTTTATCGCATGAGTTGGAAGGCCACACAGGGCAAGGCAGAATCTGAGCATTTGGAGAAATTGTAAAATGAAAGCTCAAATATATAGCTGCAGCAGGATCAGGAGTGAGACTAATGATGCATGTGGTATTTGCAGTGGGAGCTACAGGATCTATGAAGTAGCCAGGCTAAAAGAGAGCAGTCAGAACTGTACTGACAATGCTGAGGGATACGGAGCTTACAGTCAATTTCCAGCAGCCTCCAAAGTTTCTCAAAGAAAGGTTCCAGCTGAAAGTTATTTGCAGGTAGAAGAAATTGAATTAGAAGGGAACTTAGCAACTGCCTGTGGATAAAGGGCTGCAGAGCAAAAGGAACTTCTCCAGGAAAAGTTTTTGGTCTGGTCACCAATGATCCAGTAGGGCTGGAATAGAGGTACAGAACTGATAGGAATAATGTGAAAGGGTGAAAGAGTAGGAGGCTTCATTTTCTGTTCTTCATTCTCATCAGCAGCATGAGTTATCCTTTATCTAGTTGCCTTGAGAAGGTTTTTTATGCTAAACCATTGCTGTGATCAAGCTGACCAACTGGAGGAGTTTCTAAGTACCATGACAGACCACTTCATAAGACACTCGAAAGCAAACAATATTGTAAATTAAATATTGGCTGGATTTTAAAGAATATCAGCAAAATAGTCAAATTTTTGCAATAATCCATCAGCTTTGTGACTTAAATGTGCTAATGTCAATTTTTTTTTTAGCTTGAAGTTTTTTTAAATCCAATTTCAAACTCTAAAATGCAATTGTGGGATTTGAGCTCTTTTTCCAATTATTCTATTAAGCCATTCACTGCTGCACTGTGGCTACATCTATGGGAAAGAGACAGATTTGCAGTATCCTCAGAAAATTGTACTCGGAGAAGTTCCTTCGTTGGATAAATTGAATAAACATGAGTTGACACAGTAAGAGATCCACTTCAGAGTGCTCAGTCAAAGAGTTCTGGTGTTTAATTGTTTAACATAGATTTAAATGACCTACAGAGAGCAGATATGTACACTCCCAGAGTTGACACTAAATTGAAGAAAGATTGCAAACAATAAGAGGTAAATTAAGTAGCAATGACAAATAAATAAATTGCAATGATATTTTGAAGGGCCAGATGCAAGACTGAGAAATAAACAATGAGGGTAGACATCAGGGGAAGGGGCACTGTGCTTATTTTTCTCATTGAACTCTAAAATGAGAAAGACAATGCAATTACTGTTCTAGCAGTCAGTATCCAGTGGAGTAATTCCACAGCAGAATTGGTTTTCTATTTGTCTATCTATTCGGCCTCATGTATGGCATATCCAAGGTAGTTAAATGATGAGCATTCTTGCCATTAAATTGATCCATTTCTAGTACAATCCCCTGCACAGACTGTTCATAAAGTAAACAGAAATGTGCTCTGTTGTAACTGGTTTGACAGGTCTATGTTTATCACAATCTCACAGTTACAACATTAATTATCTTAAAGTAAAACCTTTCAGAATGTGACTTACAGCCTGGTCTTTTGACTGCTTCATGAGCCTAATGGAATCACTTTGCATCATCATGTATCTCCACTATGTAGTTATTCTACAGTCTTTAATTCTTTTAGTTATTCAAGTACAAATAAGAAACCACCAAAATTGCCCAAGGTGCTCTATGCCTTCACAGCAGAACGCAGGATACAACTCCTGGTAACTGCAGTTCCAGTTTGCATTGTTTCTCTTTATCAGCTGCTGCTGTCAATTGTGGGAGGAATTGGGAAAAGATGATTGCCCCCACCAGGAAGGCCTCAAAGCTCTCATATGTTTTTCTGGACACCAGATCCAACCAGTTCCCCTCCACCACCACTCTCCACTGTCTAGCTGAACTTGCCCTCATTCTTAATAGTTTCTCCTTCGGCTCCTCCCTCTTCCTTCAAACAAGTGGTGTAGCCATGGACATTTGCATGTGTCCCATAAAGGCATGCCTGTTTTTATGGTGGCCGCATGGAACAGTCTATGTTCTGAGCCTACACCGGTGGCTGCCCCGCACTTTTCCTACATTACATTGACGACTTCATCGGTGCTGCGCTCATGCAGAACTCATCAGCTTCATCCACTGTGCATCCAACTCCACCCTGCCCTCAATTTTACCTGGTCCATTTCCAACACCTCCCTCTCTTTCTCGATCTTTTTGTCTCTGGAGACAGCCTATTTACTGATGTCTATGATAAACCATCTGATTCATACAGCTCCCCGGACTATACCCCTTCCCATCCTATTACTAGCAAAATCGCCATCCCCTTCTCTCAGTTCCTCCATCTCCACCGCAGCTCCTCTCAGGATGAGGCTTTTCATTCCAGAGTGAAGAAGATGTCCTCCTTCTTCAAAGAAAGGGGCTTCTTTTCCTCCACCATCAATACTGTCCTCTACTGCATCTCTTCCATTTCACACACCTCTGCTCTCACCCCATCCTACCACAACCCTACCAGGGACAGGTTTCCTCTTGTCTTCACCTACCACCCCACCAGCTTCCGTGTCCAGCACATAATTCTGCACAAGTTCTGCCATCTCCAACAGGATTCCACCACCAAGCACACCGTTCCCTTCCCCCCACCTCCTGCTTTCAGCAGGGATCGCTCCATATGCGACTCCCTTGTCCATCTGTCCCTCCCTGCTAATCTCACTGCTGACATTCATCTTTGCAAGCAGAACAAGTGCTACAACTTCCCCTACACTTCCTCCCTCACTACCATTCAGAGCCCCAAATAGTCCTTCCAGTTGAGGCGACACTTCACCTGTGAGTCTGTTGTGGTCATCTACTGTGTCTGCTTCTCCCGGCGATGCCTTCTGTATATCCTTGAGACCCAATGTAGGTTGGGGGACCGCTTGCTTTGCCAAGCACCTACGTTCCATCCGCCAGAACAAGTGGGATCACCCAGTGGCCACCCGTTTTAATCCTACTTCGCATTCCCATTCCAATATGTCTATCCATGGCATCCTCTACTGTTGCGATGAGGCCACATTCAGGTTGGAGGAACAACACCTTATATTACATCTGAGTAGCCTCCAACCTGATGGCATGAACATCAATTTCTTGAACTTATCACATTCTCCCTCACCAGTCCCCTTCCTCTTTCCCTCTCTCACCTAATCTACTTGCCAGCCATTACCTTCCTCTGGTGCTCCTTCCCCCTTTTCTTTATTCCATGGCCTTCTGTCCTCTCCTATTAGATTCCCTCTTCTCCAGCCCTGAACCTCTTTCACCAATCAACATTTCAGCACTTTGCTTCACCCCTCCCCATCCCAGTTTTACCTATCACCCCAAGTTTCTCCTTCCCCTTCCCCCACCTTTTAACTCTACTCCTCATCTTTATTTTCTCCAGTTCTGCTGAAGGAACTCAGCCTGAAACGTTAACTGTACTTTCTTCCATAGATGCTGCCTGGCCTGCAGAGTTCCTCCTGAATTTTGTCTCTGTTGCTTGGATTTCCAGCATCTGCTGATATTCTCTTGTTTGTGAAAAGATAATGGGGCAGAGTATCAGTCATGTGGGATGGCATTATCCCTCAGGAGTTTTGTGGACAGCATTCCCATTCCCATTCCTCTGGGCTCTGAATAAAGGCAAAAGATAGAGGAAGTGTCCTGCTGACTGCCACTGGTTTAGCCACATCCACTCCTGAGAAATGCAGCAGACCACCTCTTAAATATAGACCACCCCAGAGTTAAGGTGCTCAAATTGTTTGCCACTGTAGGTATGAAGAAGCTCCCCTCATATTAGTTCAACAGTCAAGATACATTTGTCCCTATGATTGACAGACTAGTTTTTTCTCTTCCTCCATTTCTAGAAGTTGTACTTTATATTCAGACTGAAGCAGTTTTGATGCTATAGCAATATTGTGAAGCTGTAGTGACCATAGAGTGTTTTTTAATGTATGTTCCAACTCATGAGCAAATTGAAAGCTGATTGTTACCCAGCATTGACTTTGGAATTACACTGGAATTGTTTCCTCTGCCCCCAACTACTGAGCCATGTTCCACATAAAATTGTTGAATGGCTGGATGTGAACCAAGACCAGTTTTGTGCCAGACCTTTTTCAAGGATTCTGGGTGCAGAAGAGAGCTCTCCAGAATTAATTCATTTCTGTCAGTGAAATGGCAACAACAAAGACCAATTTCTCTTCCAGCAGTACCACATTCTACTTAAACTGTAAATTTTACCTCAGATTGTCTTCATCCTTTTCATCAATGCTTTAATGATTGGTATAATCATGACACATGGCTTCTTGACATTGCTATTTGCACTCTGTCAATATCTCTTCAAATCTTTGGGATCTCTGCTGCTGTGCTATCAGGTTATATTCTGCACCATAGAATACAGAAAATTGATTTTTTAAATATTTTTCCAGCACTCATCAGAATGCCTTCAGTCTGTCCCTTCTGACTTGTCAGTCATGATGAAAAGCACTGTAGGTCCAGAGATTCCCACTGCATTTTTATCATCCAATCTGCAAGTCAGTGACTTTGTCTGGTATTAAACAATTGAGATTTTAAGCATATTAGTAAATGTATTTCCAAAATTTCAAGCTTGGAATTAATTACAGATCCTTCGGAAATCGTTAGCATAATTAATGATTTATCATCATGTATAATGGAATGCCAAATATCAAAAAAGACAACTTCTATTAAATGTTGGAAGAGTTTAAGGTTCGAAGTTTACAGCAGCTTTGAGACCATAAGAAGGAAGTGCAGGAACAGAATTAAGCCATTCAGCCCCTCAACCTACTCTGCCTTTCGATCATGGCTGATTTAGTTTCCCCCATTCTCCTACATTTTTCCCCTTACCATTTGACACCCTTACCAATTTAAAAAAAACCTATCAACCAGTGACTTGGTCTCCACAGCCATCTATGGCAATAAATTTCACAGATTCACCACCTTCTGACTAAAGAAATTCCTCTTCATCTCTGTTTTAAAGCCACGCTCTTCTACTCTGAGGATGTGCCTTCTGGTCATATATGTACTCTCCCCTATTTGAAGCATCCTTTGCATATACAGTTTACTCTATCTACTCTAGGCATTTCAATATTCAGCAGATTTGATTGAGATTCCCCATCATTCTTTGAAACTCTGGTGAGTGCAGGCCCAGACCCATCAAATGTTCCTTGTATGTTAACCCTTTTATTCCCAGGATCATTCTTGTGAATCTCCTCTGGACCTTCTCCAATACCAGCCTATCATTTCTTGGATATGGTGCCCAAAGCTGCTCATAGAACTCTAGAAGTACTCTGACCCATGTCTTATAGAGCCTCAGCATTACATCCCTGCTTTTATATTCTAGTCTTCTGGAAATGAATATTAACATTTTATTTGCCTTCCTCACTACTGACTCAACCAGCAAATTAATCTTTAGGAAATCATGCACCAGGACTCCAAAATCCCATTCAAATGGTTTAATTTAATATCCAAGGATGTCTACAGTATACAACCTGAAATTCTTACTCTTCACAGAGATACCCATGAAACAAGAAGCTCCCAAAAACTGAATGATAGTAATATCAGAACCCCAAAGCCCCCACCCCCCACACACAAGCAGCAGCAGAGGCATTGACCCTCCCCCCACTCACACCAGCAGGAGCTCAGCAACCCCCCCCCCACCATCCCACCATGCAATCAATAGAAAAGGTCCCCAAAGAGACCGTGAACTAGTGTCCATCACAAACTACAGTCCATAACGCAGGACTTAACTGGTATCTCAGACAGGCTGTCTCTCACCAGCCAAGGAGAGAGAGGTCATTCCTACAACTACAAGAGTGAGATACAAATGGCTCACTGTTCCGATGTTACAATCTTCCGTGTCACTTCTCCAAGCTCCCTGCTGCCCAACTTGGAGACCAACGGGTTTTCACCCTCCATCATGAGAGAGAGAGAGAGCGGTATCACTTGAGTACAGGGGCTTCCTTCTAACAGCAGTGCACATTGCCTGCTGTCTCAATGTTCCAGTCTCCCACAATGCTTCAGTTGGTGAAATCGGAAAGGAGTAGGGTCATCTATGGGACAGCATTGACCTCCACCACCTCAAAAGGCGCACGTCCTCCAAACCACTCGTGGAGATATCAAAATGCCGGTATAAAAACTCACCACTTGTGGAAAAACACAGTTTGAACTGTAGATCACAGGCTTCGACAGATTCCCAGCCACCTTGAAAAGAGACATAAGAAAGAAAGAAGAAACTGTTTGTGGACAATCTGGAAGAATCACCTGGGTCTACAAAAACCTCTGGCACCATCTTTCCTAGCTCCTTCCATTCCCATCTTCACAGCTCCAATTTCTGAGTTCACTCTCCATATAGAACGTAGTCTACACCTTTACTTACCTACGCTGTGTTTCATTTCCCACTACTTTGCCCATTCTCATCTGTCCAAATCCTTCTGCAGACCACCTGCTTCTTCAACACTACCTACCCTTCAACCTACCCTCTGCAAACTGGACCACAAAGCTATTAATTCCATTATCCAGATCATTAACATAGAAAGTGAAACGTAGTGGACTCAACAACAACCCCTGTGAAACACCGCTAATCAATAGCAGCCATCCAGAAAAGGGTCCCTTTACCTTTTGCCAGTCAGCCAATTTTTTTGTCCATGCCTGTATCTTTTCTGTAATACCACAGGCTCTGATCTTGTTCAGCAATCTTATGTCAATAGCCTTCTGAAAATCCATGTAAACAGCATCCACTGACTTGTGCCTGTTATTTCTTCAGAGAAGTACTTGATTGTCAAAGGCATTAAATGACGGAAGAATTTAAGGCTCAATGTTTTTTTTTGTAATTCAAGTTTTTTTTATTATTTATTCTTATTTTACAAAGCAGCACAGCATGTCATAGAGCAGATACAGTACAGCGTATTTACACAGCCATCCCATGATAGGAAAACATATAAAACTAAGAAACAGAAAAAAAACTTCTAATTTAAGTTTAAATTAACATACAACCAGAATTGATCCCATGCGTCTTGCACTTTTCCCTCACTGTTAATTCTTCTCAACACGTGTTCATATGATGAAATCTTAACCATTTCCTCAGTCCATTCCTTCACAGTGGGACATCTGGGTTTTTTCAGTTTTGCAATATAATTCTTGTAGCTGTGATGAGACCCACCCTTAAAATAGTAAATTTGTCATTGTGTACATTAGGTATCATTGTCCGATCACCCAGGTGACAAAGCTGTGGGCACAAGGGCAGTGTAGGACCCGACCAATTCCCCAACAAATCAAGAACTTTACACCAAACTGGACGAACCATGGAACTCTCCCAAATCACCCACAGAGTTCACAAGTAACTGCTGTCAACTTTACTTTGTATTTCCAAACTTGTTTCAAGCTTTCCTTTGCTGCAACTAAGACCCTGTAAATAAATTTGAAACTGGGTGTTTTCCATTTTGTTATAACAATGCTTAAGATGTGTGGCTATTTCAAGAACCAGCATTGCTGTCAGCTAGAGCCAATAATTCTGTGATTATAAAGACATCATTTAGTCCTAATTTACAATGAATGCAGTTCAGTACATTTACTCAAAATCTAAAAGGTCAGACAGGTACTCGTAGGTTCACAGTTTTGGTTGGGCACACCACTCTGTTACAGACATTAAAAGGAGGGGAGAGATGAAATTTGTCCAGCTACACAACCTTTCCCAAATGGTGCTCTTGTACTTGGTATGTCCGGCTGGTGGTGTAGTGGCATCAGCACTGGACTTCAAGCTGAATGGTTCCAGGTTCAAATCCGACCAGCTTCCCATCCATGCTGGCTTGAGCGTTGAGCTAGCAACTTGGCCTTGTAAAAAACAGACGAATGCTAAAGAAGCAGCAAAAAAAAAAAATGCCATGCAATGTGCCACAAGGCATGAAAGGGAACAACAACAACAATTAATATTTGGACATGCTGAAATCCTTAAAGTAATGTAAAAAGATGGTATTTGGATTAAATGGAGATTACAAATCATTTTCAAACTGTAAACTGCAGAAGGGCTAGAAGGTTTTGCAAATTGATGTAGATGAGTAAAGAAGGTTTAAGCAAAGTGTAAAAGGACCCATCATAGTGCTTACATAATTCTATATAATCCTATTCTCATTTAAATATGGAAAATGCCAATTTACTAAATCTTACTGTCAGAATATTTCAGCCAAGTATTAC
Source organism: Hypanus sabinus (assembly GCF_030144855.1). Lineage (NCBI taxonomy): Eukaryota > Metazoa > Chordata > Chondrichthyes > Myliobatiformes > Dasyatidae > Hypanus > Hypanus sabinus. Next base: position 112,298,772 of record NC_082708.1, on the reverse strand, counting down.
TGACACAGGCTGTCCGCAATATTCTGAATCATTACAGATTACAGTAGCTTGGGCCAAGAAAATATCAGGGAACATAAAGTATATAGATAATACACTTCAAAGTTTATCTGCAGCCCAGCAATCCCCAGTGAAATGAATTTGGTCGTGGATCCTTGCAGGCCAAGCAGACAGAGCTGATGCTCTGAATCTGTCAACCAGTTTGAATAATGTTCACTGGAGTCCTGGGCTTGCTCTGTTTAAATAGATTATAAAAGAATTAAAATAATATTTACCAAGAAGATGCAAGCAACACATTGTTGTAGATCAGCTGCTGCGAGCAACTACAACTAATTTCCAATCACCGGGTACAATTTGTCTGGAGAATTATGTGTCACCCTTAAGCATGTTACAGCATCTACTGTTTATTTAACCAGACATGGCGGGTGAAAAAAATAGCACTGCCTGAAGCCAGAAAATAAGTTCAGTTTAAATACAAGGATATTTTCATCCGTTCAGCCTCAAATATTTGTAACTCCTTGATTCAAGCTTTCATTCCAGTAATTATGACTGCAAGTGTCATTAGTATTTCAAGTAATTTAACAAAGAATTTATGAATTATAATTGGTTTATTGTCTCATGTACTGAGATACAGTGAAAAGCTTGTCTTGCATACGGCTCACAAAAATTGAATCATTACATGGTGTTTTGAGGTAAAACAAGTTAAAACAATAACAGAATGCAAAATGGAGTGTAATGTCTATAGAAAACAGATGTAAGTGTAACAGCTATAGGAAATGTGTTTTGCATATAGACAATGAGGTGCAAGGTCATAGTCTTAAAACCGCAGGGAAGGAGCTGTCCATGAGCTTGGTGGTCCATGCTTTCAGAATATTGTACCTTCTGCCTGTTGTTGAGAGGGGGAAGGAGAGAATGTTGAGGGTTGGTGGGGTCTTTGATCATGCTGAACCTTTATAGAAGCAGTGAGGTATAGACAGAGACTGTGGAAGGGAGGCTGATTTCCATGATGTACTGAGCTGTGTCCACAACTTTCTGCAGTTTCTCATAGTTACCTACAGAGTATTTGCCATACCAAGCCATTCTTCATCTCGCTCTTTTGAGGGAGAGTGAGAGCCTGTTGGTCTTCAGGAGGAGCGACGCAGAAGATTGTAACATCGGAACAGTGAGTTATTCTTCCCGCTCTCGTTGTTGCAGGAGCAGCCTCTCTCTCCTCAGTGAGGAGGAAGAGCCTGTCTGAGATACCGAAGTGCTGGGTTATGGACTGTAGTTCTTGATGGACTCCAGATCAAGGTCTCCATGAGGGCTTTTGCTATTAATTGCATAATGGTTTGGGAGGGGAGCAGTATGGTGTCTGTGCTTCCGTTGGTGCAAGTCGGGGGAAAGGGTTGACGCTTCTGCTGCTCCTTGTGCAGGGGGGCAGGAGGCCTGCAGAGTTCTGATGTTTCGATCATTTATTCGGAATCACCGGCATGTTCATGAAATTTGTTAACTTAGCAGCTGCTGTTCACTGCATTACGTAATATAGAAGGAAAAAAAAGTAAATATAAATAAATTAATTAATCAATTACAGCAAATGTATGTCGAATAGACTAAAAATCATGCAAAAACAGAAATAATATATATTAAAAATTCTATGGGGTTTCTTGTTTTGTGGATGTCTGTGAAGAGTAAGAATTTCAGGTTGTATACTGTATACATTCTCTGATATTAAATTGAACCATTTCAACCATTTGAGATAGGATGCTTTCTATGGTGCAACATTAAAAACTGGTAAAGGTCAATGGGAATATGCTAGCATTCTTTACCCTCCTGAGGAAGTAGAGGCATTGGTGAGCTGTCTGGCCATGGTGTCTGTGTAATTGGACCAGACAGGCTTCTAGTGATGTTTACTCCTATGAACTTGAAGATCTCAAATCTTTCAACTTCAATACTCTTGATAAAGTCAGGAGCAAGTTCACTGACCCCTTCTTGCAGTTACTGACCAGCTGTTTTGTTTTGTTGACTTTGAGGAAAAGGTTGTTATCATTACAAAATGTTACTAAGCTATCTCCCTCCTGTACTCTGACACATTATTTGAAATATAGTCCACTACAGTGGTATCGTCTGCAAACTTGTAGATGGAGATTGTGCAGTCATAAATGTTTAGGGACTATAGTAGGGGGCTGAGCACACAATCTTCTGGAGGCCCGTGTTTAGAATAATCTTGCTGGAGGTGCTACTGCCTAGCTTACTTACTACGGTCCTTTGGCCTTGAAGTCAAAGATCCAATTGCAGAGGGAGGTGTTGCTCACAGGGTCCAATGTTTGGAAATGAGTTTGCTTGAAATTTTAGTGTTGATGGCACAGCTGTAGTCAATAAACGATGGTATACTATAGGAGTCCATACTGTCCATGTGCTCCAGGGATGAGTGTAGAGCCTTGGAGATGGCATCTGCTGTAGACCTGTTTTGGTGATAGGTGAATTGCTCAAAGGCTTGGCCAGAAGCCTGGAGTTGATTCAAGCCATGACCAGCCTCTTGAAGCACTTCATGATGACGGATGTCAGACCCACTAGGCATTGTCCTTAATGCATGTTATCTTATTTATTTCTTAGGTACATAACAGAATGCATTAGAGACTGCAGATGTTGGGCTTCCCCTTTAGGCCAGCATCTTGTTTGCTGCAATATATTTAATCAGACTGGAGTTAAACAAAAAAGGCCAGTGGCAGAAACTCGAGTCCTGCTCTGGTGGAGAGCTGGCATGCTTATGATGGGCCAAATAACCCACTTCCGCCTAGCTGTAGCCATTCTATAATGCTCTAATGTCTTACTGTACCAGTAGTGTCCTGTACTTTTTTTAAGCACTAAGAATATATCCCAAGAAATCATTAAAGAACTTGTAGATCACAAAACAGAAGACTTGTTCCTTTGATTATTTTAGTATTAAGAGAGAAGCATGATTGGAGGTATCGTGACCAATAACAATATTTAGAGACTACTTCACTGAAAAATATTGAAGACAAATACAATTTTATATATTTTTTATTTATAATGAGACTTAAACAGCACTTTCCAAATCTATTGTTCCTTTGGCTGAAATAATAATAATGACGTTTTCGGAATGTTTGGGACAACTAATTCGAGTAGATTCAAATGGAACGATTACTTATTTTGCTGTTTGCCACTGTCACTAATTAACTTAATATCATCCATCCCTTTCAATCAAAATTGATGGAAAAAAATACTACAACATATGTTGAAGAAATGAAAAAAAGTTTGTGACTTGTAGGAAATTTGGGTGAGCAAAGTTGCTGGAGAAATTGACCTAATGAGTAAATGCTGTATTCTTGAGTTACAGTTTCTTATGTAATGTTTGTGGGAACACTCAAAATATTACGAGACAAGTTTGCTTTAAAGTTGTCAGTCATCCCCGGAAAACAGTGCAAAGACAAGTCTTTGAGATTTTGCTCAAGTTATGTACATCAGGCGGTTGTGACTCCTGCCCCATGAAAATACTTGTCTTTTCTATTTCTTTGAAACCCCACTTTTCTGTACACTTCTCAAGTTAAACCAAAATAATTCACTTAACCTTTTCACATTCTCCTTCAGTTTTGGCCACACTGTCATGTCTGATCAAAGTAGACATCCTAGTTCCGCCCCACTGTTTAAAAAACTGTTCTCCCTTTCACATCAAATTTTTTCTTCAAAATATCTTCATACTGATCAATTAAAGACAATCCATCTTGGGTAAAGAGGTAGTAATTTGTGACAATCCTTTAATTACATCACAACATCACTATTAAAGGTAATATACTGTAGTCGGTTATTGACCTCTTTGAGTTTGAAGTACTGAAGTGCTATTCAGCACATCCATCATTTTAGGTTAGCATTCAATCATTACTCCATGAGAAGAATTCATCAGTAGTTCCATCTATTGTTTTATAGCATGGTACATACTGTGCCTTTAAAATTGCCATAATTGGTTTAATTTAGATTGCATTTAAACTCTGTTGCTCTAATCAAAATTGAATTCTAGTTGGATTATTTTGGACCATAGTACATATATTGATAGAGTCATAGAAAAGTATAACACAGAAACAGGCCTCCTACCCCATTTAAGCTGACTACTTCCATCGACCTACACTGGGACCATAGCCCTCCATGCCCCTACCACCCATGTACCTATCCAAACTTCACTTAAGTGTTGTATTGAACTCATGCATACCACTTGTGCAAGCACTCATTCCACACTTTCACCACCCTCTGAGTGAAGACATTTTCCCCTTGTGTTCTTCTGAATGTAACGTGCTATGCCATTCCTTTGACCGTCACTAGAATACAAACTCAATATCCCAATGTTTTTGTGGCTGTTACTGGGGACTTTAATCAAGTTTCTCGCAAGGCAACAGTACCAACTTTTTATCAATATGTCAGCTGCCCCACACAGGGCAATAGAACACCAGACCTTCTGTATGTGAATGTAAAGCACACATACCGTGCTGTTGCCATTCCCCCACTTGTCAGAACTGATCACAACCTGGTCCTGCCTATACCCAGGTACGCACCTCTTGTCCAGCAGCAGCCAGTCTCAACAAGGATTGTAAGGAATGTTAATGAGGCTCTGCGGGAATGCTTAGAGAAGACGGACTGGGGTGTGTTATGTAAGCCACACAGGAAGGACATTAACACAATGATTGTATCAGATTCTGAGAGAACACCATCATACCAGCCAGGACTGTATGCTGCTTCCCCAACAACAAGCCCTGGATCACCAGTGACGTGAAAAGAACTTTTGAATATGAAGAAGAAAATATTCAGGTCTGCAGAAAGACAAGTACTGAGGCGAGTACGGAGTGAACTGAGGGTAAAGCTGAGGGAGTGCCAAGAATCCTACAAGAGGAAGCTGGCGAACAAGTTCCAGCAGAATAGCATAAGGGACGTGTGGTTGGGCATGAAGCAGATCACTGGCTTCACGGTTAAGATCGAGGGCTGCCCAGAGAGGGCCAAAGGATTGAACTTGTTTCTCACCAGGTTCGCAATAGGACCTCCTGCTGTCCCCGCCTCCACGTGCCCAAACCACACACCCTCTCTGCCCCCGAAGCCTTCTCCATCCACCCACCCCTCCCTCACCTGGTGAGTACTTGTGTCCTAGACCACCCAACTTTGGGGTATCCTGCCTCCATGGGGATGACCACCCCAGGTCAGGGTGAGAGACAGCTGGAGAGACTACATCAAGGCAAGGCTGCTGGACCGGATGGTATCGGCCCAGGGTATTGAAGGCCTGTGTGAACCAGCTGTCTGGTATTTTGCAGCACCTTTACAACCTGAGTCTGAGTCAGGAAAAGACACCAGTGCTATGGAAGACTTCCTGCTTGGTTCCTGTACCCAAGAAGGTGACTCCATCTGAACTTCATGACTACAGATTGATTGTCCTAACATCTCATGTGATGAAAGTGCTGGAGAGGCTGGTCCTGATGAATCTTGTACCACAGGTGAGATCTCCACTGGACCCTCTACAGTTTCCCTACCAACCTCATGTGGGGATGGATGATGTCATCATCTACCTGATGCAGAGAGCTCACTCCCACCTGGATGATGCTGGTGCCATTATGAGAATCGCATTTCTTCAGTTATCTTGTTACATACTCATGACATGTGACAGTGGTACCCTTGTCACGTGACTGGGGTTGGAGCTATACTGGACTTGAGGTAATGGTCTTGTGATGGTGGAGTGAAGCCATTTTCCCACCAGTAGAGGTCAAATGACAGGTTTTTTTTAACAGGGTATAAAAGGAGGACCCCTCCCTGTGAGGAGGGGCAGTTCCTGGCTGGATTTGCCATGTTGACTTCATGCCACTGCGTGATTTAATGTGATGACGCAGTTTAGTTGAAAGATGAAGTTTTATCTAACGCCTAAAGTTTAAAAGGTCATTGCCAGCAGTTTCTTTACAATACCGCTAGTTGAGAATCAGTGGAGAGTGAAGATCGGAGTTCGGGAGTTAAAGATCGAAGAGAATCGATTTCGACGGTGAAACAAGTTCAACCTTGTTTGATCCTTATTTGGAAGGAATTCGTTGACTGTTCTCGTGTTAATCCCTGCGAAATAGCAGAAAGGATTGGGAATAGTTCTGTAAAGGAAAGGTCAGTGCCTTTAAGCCGTATTGTTTCGTAAATTCTTCATGGGAAAAAGTTCAACCTTGGGAACCAAAGCAACACGACGTGAAAGAGAATTTAAATCATCTTAAAAAGTCTCTCCCTTAAATGGACTGTGAGCATTTTGAACTTTTGGCAATACTACTTTAAAGAACTGTTTTGGTAACATTGCTTTAAGAACTGTCTAAGCTTCATTGCTTTAAGAACTGTTTAAGCTACCGCACAGCAGCTGATTTCCAGTTACGTTAGTAATTTGTTTATTTTTGAGGGGTTTGTTTTCAGTGTTTAATAAATGTGTTATTTGTTATGAAACCTCCTGCCTGACCCATTATATTTATTGTTGCCTGAATCCATAACATAAATATGGGGTTTGCGTCCGGATTGGATCATTTGAGTTTAAATGCTTGTTAAATTTTGAATCGGTGTTTTGGAAAAGGGGAATACTCAATTCGTTTGTTTGATTGGCTTGTGAGTGGTTTTTGGCAACAATGAATATTGATGAGTTTCTGGCTTCGGCAAACACGGAGTTGTTAGTGAAGGCGAAAAAAACTGAGGTATCTGAGATAGCTAGTAGATTGCAACTTAAAGGTATTTTGAAGACTACATCAAAGGCTGTAGTACAGAGAAAAATCGCATCACACTATGTGGATTCGGGTGATTTTGATTAATCGATTTTAGAGTCGTTTCCTTTAAGTAATCTGGAGATGCAGTTGCAAATTGACCAAATGAAGTTTGAGCGTTGTAGGTTAGAAGCTGATCAGAAAAAAAGGGAATTTGAATATGCAATGACGGAATTAAGATCTGGGAATCAGTCTTCTGGTTCTACAAAGCCGTTTGTTGGTAGTCAAGAAATTAAATTGGTCCCACCATTTAGTGAAACAGAAGTGGAAAGATATTTCCAACATTTTGAAACTATTGCTCGGATGTCAGACTGGCCGAAAGATAAATGGTCAGTGTTGTTACAGAGTGTAATTAAAGGCAAAGCACAACAAGTTTACACAGCTTTAACTGCTGCGCAAGCACTTGATTATGATATTGTGAAAATGCATATTTTAAAGGCATACAAATTAGTCCCAGAAGTGTATAGAGAAAAATTCAGAAGTTTGAAGAAGTCTGTGCAAAAGACTTATGTGGAATTTGCCTATGATAAAGCTATGTGTTTTGAGATATGGGTTTCTTCTAAAAATGTAAATGAAGACTATGATACATTGAAAGAGCTGATTTTAATGGAGGAATTTAAAAGAAGCATTCCTGTTGAAGTAAGGACCTACTTAAATGAGAGGGATACTGATAAATTGCAGGACTGTGCTAGATTAGCTGATGAGTATGTGTTAATCCATAAGAATAAATTTCCTCAGGGCAGAATTTTTAAGAGGAGAAATAACACAGAGACTCAAGGTAAATCAGAAATTAAATCAGAAGTTAATGAGAAAGGTAAGGAGGAAGGAAAACCTATGAAGGAAAGACAGTTTGGTCTTATTTGTAACTATTGTAAGAAACCTGGCCATGTAATAGCTAACTGTTTCAGATTGAAAACGAAAGAGAAGGAAGCAGTTCCAGATGCTTGTGTGTAACACACTGAAGCACTTGTAAAATTACAGGGTTCGATAAACACAAATGAGGTTTTGTTAGAGTCTGACCAAATTAGAAAGGGATATGATCATTTTATAACTGAAGGGTTTGTATCCTTGAAAGAAGGATCTACTCCGGTGCCAATAAAAATCCTTAGGGATACTGGAGCTTCTCAATCACTGATGTTAGACAGTGTGTTGAAGTTTAATGAAGAGTCTGATACTGGTGATACTGGTGAGGTAAATTATATAAGAGGTGTTGGGAGTGATTTTATGCCTGTGCATTTACATAAAGTAAATTTAAAGTCAGGGTTAGTTACAGGATTTGTTAAAGTAGGATTACAACCTAGCTTACCTGTGAAGGATATTTCTTTATTGTTAGGTAATGACTTGGCAGGTGGACAAGTTTTTCTTGAAATGCATTTGACAATGGAGTCAGAGGAACCAGAGATGAATTCTAACACAGATTCTTCCTGAGTTGTGACGAGAGCTATAGCCAAAAAGATTGATGTGCAGAATGAGGTTGCTACTCATGACTGTTCAATTCAGGATTCGAGTTTTGAGAATGTGTCAGAGACTTTTTTACCTTCGTAGTTTGAATGAGATACTTGGAGTAAGTCTGACTATGAAGATTTATCTCTGTCTCGGAAGGAGATGATAGCAGAGCAGAACAGAGACCCTGAGATTATAAAATTAAGAGAACAAGCTTTACTAGATAGTGAAATTGATAAGGTGCCAGGAGGATATTACTTGGAAAAGGAGTGTTGATGAGGAAGTGGAGATCATCTACAATTCCTGCAAGTGTGGAATGGGATATTGTTTACCAGGTAGTTGTCCCTAAAGTTTATTGAAATGAGATTTTGACTTTAGCTCATAGTGTGCCTTTAGGTGGACATCAAGGGGTAAAGAAAAGTGTGAACAAGATTTTAAAACATTTTTACTGGCCTGGTCTAAGAAAAGATGTGGCAATGTTTTGTAAAATGTGCCATACTTATCAAATTGTGGGTAAACCCCCAAATCAAGTTACACCAGTGGCTCCATTACAACCTATTCCAGCATTTGGTGAACCATTTTCTAAAGTTATTGTAGATTGTGTTGGTCCATTACCGAAGACAAAAACTGGTTATCAGTACTTGCTGACTATCATGTGTACTTCGTCTAGGTTTCCAGAGGCAGTACCACTTAGGAATATAAAAGCTAAAACTATGACAAAGGCCCTTATAAAATTCTTTACTTATTTTGGATTACCTAAGGAGATACAAACTGATCAAGGCAGTAATTTTATGTCTGGATTGTTTCAACAGATAGTTTATAAATTGTGAGCTAGGCAATATCACTTTGTCTGCATACCATCCAGAGTTGTAAGGTGCCTTGGAGAGGTTTCATTCTACCCTCAAGAATATGATTAGGACATATTGTGTGGAAAATGAAAATGATTGGGATGAGGGTATAAACTTACTTTTATTTGCAGTAAGGGAATTGGTACAGGATTCTTTCGGTTTCAGTCCATTTGAACTTGTGTTTGGGGATAGAGTTAGAGGACCTTTAGCTTTATTAAAAGAACAATGGATTAGTAAGGAAATACACACTAATTTGTTGGACTATGTTTTGAAATTTAAGGACAGGTTACATAAAGCTTGTAGCTTAGCCAAGGGAAATTTAAAATTGGCTCAGGAGAAAATGAAAACTTGGTATGATAAAGAAGCTAGGATGAGGATGTTTAAGTCTGGAGATAAGGTGTTGGTTCTTTTCCCAGTGCAAACGAATCCATTACAAGCTAGATTTCATGGTCCTTATGAAATTGTGTCTAAAATCAATTATGTGGATTACGTGATAAAAACTCCAGATCGTAGAAGGTCAACACAACTTTGCCATATAAATATGATAAAACCATATAATGAGAAACAATCTGATACTGTGACTGTTGTGGTTAGTGAGAATGAGTTTGATTTAACTAGGAACATGATAGATGATTCATCTGAATTTCATTCTAAATCCAACATTGTTTCTGTTAGGTTACCAAATTCAACCATTCTGGAAAATATTGATGAGAAATTAGTACATTTACAGCTAGAGCAGAAACAACAGATGAAGGAATTACTTTTTAAATATAAGGATTTGTTTCCAGATGTTCCGAGAAGGACTACTATAGCTTCACATGATGTAGATGTTTGAGATGCCAAACCTATTAAACAACACCCAGATAGGATGAACACAGAAAAATGTGAACTTGCTGAGAAAGAAATTGAATATATGTTAGAGAATAATATCATTAGACATTCTAACTCGAATTGGAGTTCGCCATGTGTTATGGTGCCAAAACCAGATGGTAGTATTAGGTTTTGTACGGACTACAGGAAGGTGAATGCTGTAACGAAAACAGATGCATATCCAATTCCTAGAGTAGATGATTGTGTAGATAAAGTTGGAAAAGCAAAGTTCCTTACGAAGATTGATTTATTGAAAGGGTATTGGAGTGTTCCATTAACGGACAGAGGTAGAGAGATTTCTGCATTTGTAACTCCATCTGGGCTATATGAATATAATGTTCTTCCATTTGGGATGAAGAATGCCCCAGGTACTTCCCAGAGGATGATTAACTCTGTGATTCAGGGATTGAAAGATACTGATGCATATATTGATGATTTAGTGACAGGAAATGATACTTGGGAAGCACACATTATTGTGGTGGAGAAATAGTTTAAAAGGCTTTCAAAAACTAACAACTATTAATTTAGCTAAGAGTGAATTTGGACATGCCACTGTGACCTACCTTGGTTATGTTGTGGGTCAAGGTAAGGTAGCTCCTGTTCAGGCAAAAGTTCGGACAATTTTAGAGATTCCCACTCCAACAGGGATAAAAACTCTCAGAAGATTCTTGGGAATGGTAGGATATTATCGAAAATTTTGTAAGAATTTTGCTAATGTTCCCCTTCCATTAACTAACCTTCTGCAGAAGAATGTGAAGTTTGTGTGGACAGTGCCTTGTCAAGAAGCATTTGAAAAATTGAAAACAATGATATGTCAGCAACCTGTGCTTAAGGCACCTGACTTTGAAAAACCTTTTTCATTAGCTGTAGATGCTAGTGATGAGGCTGCAGGAGCAGTATTAATGCAAAGGAATGAGGGTGATTAGGTTGATCATCCAGTAGCTTACTTTTTTAAGAAATTTAATAAGCATCAAAGAAACTATTCAACAATAGAGAAGGAATTGTTATCTCTTGTTTTAGCTTTGGAATATTTTGAGGTGTATGTTGGTACAACTCAAAAACCACTTATTGTTTACACTGATCATAATCCGTTAGTTTTTCTGAGTAAGATGAAAAACAAAAACAGAAGATTATTAAATTGGAGTTTGATATTACAAGAGTACAATATTGTGATAACTCGTATTAAAGGTAAAGATAATGTGGTTGCTGATTGTCTATCTTGATGTTGAATGTACAATGTAATTTTTTTTATGGAGTGGTTTTTTTTCAATTGTAACACTCCTACTGTATTGTGTGTTGTAAGATGTTATATGATGGTATTCTATATTGTGTATGTTATAAAATTTATATATTTGTTTTTCTTGTAAATAATTTTTGAAATTTTTGTTCTTGTCAGACCAAAAATGCTTTTTTGGAGGGAGTTGTTACGCACTCGTGACACATGACAGTGGTACCCTTGTCACGTGACTGGGGTTGAAGCTATACTGGACTTGAGGTAATGGTCTTGTGATGGTGGAGTGACGTCATTTTCCCACCAGTAGAGGTCATGTGACAGGTTTTTTTTTACAGGGCATAAAAGGAGGACCCCTCCCTGTGAGGAGGGGCAGTTCCTGGCTGGATTTGCCATGTTGACTTCATGCCACTGCGTGATTTAATGTGATGACGCAGTTTAGTTGAAAGATGAAGTTTTATCTAATGCCTAAAGTTTAAAAGGTCATTGCCAGCAATTTCTTTACAATACCGCTGGTTGAGAATCAGTGGAGAGTGAAGATCGGAGTTCGGGAGTTAAAGATCGAGGAGAATTGCTTTCTACGGTGAAACGGGTTTGGCCTTGTTTGATCCTTATTTGAAAGGAATTTGTTGACTGTTCTTGTGTTAATCCCTGCAAAATAGCAGAAAGGATTGGGAATAGTTCTGTAAAGGAAAGGTCAGTGCCTTTAAGCCGTTTTGTTTCGTAAATTCTTCATGGGAAAAAGTTCAACCTTGGGAACCGAAACAACGCGACGTGAAAGAGAATTTAAATCGTCTTAAAAAGTCTCTCCCTTAAATGGACTGTGAGCATTTTGAACTTTTGGCAATACTACTTTAAAGAACTGTTTTTGCAACATTGCTTTAAGAACTGTCTAAGCTTCATTGCTTTAAGAACTGTTTAAGCTTCGTTGCTTTGAGAACTGTTTAAGCTGCAGCACAACAGCTGATTTCCAGTTACGTTAGTGATTTGTTTACTTTTGAGGGGTTTGTTTTCAGTGTTTAATAAACGTGTTATTTGTTATAAAAACTCCTGCCTGACCCATTATATTTATTGTTGCCTGAATCCGTAACAATCTGGTGCATTCAGTATAATCCAGCCACATCTTCTGAGTAAGAAGTTGCAAAGGACGGGCACAGACAAATCCACTATATCCTGGATTACTGACTACCTGACAGATAGACCCAGTTACTATACCTGGAGTAGTTCTCTGTCTGAGATGCTGGTGAGTGACACTGGAGCCCCACGAGGGACTGTTCTGTCTCTGTTTCTGTTCACACTGTACACCTCAGTCTTTCAGTACAAATCTGAGTCTTGTCACTTGCGGAAATTCTCAGATGACTCTGTGGTGGTTGGGTGTATTAAAGATGGGCAGGAGTTGGAGTACAGAGGACTAGTGGACAGGTGTATGGAGTGGTGCGGGAGGAATCACCTGCTCCTGAATGTGGCCAAAACCTCTAATTGATTTTAGAAGGAAAAGGACTGCAACAAATCCTGTATACATTCTGGGAGAAGTTAAAGTGGTGGAGGAGTACAAATACTTGAGTGTTAACCTTGACTGAAAAAACAACACCAAAGCTATTTACAAGAAAGGGATGAGCAGCCTCTATTTTCTAAGAAAGCTGAGATCCTTCAATGTGTGCAGCAGGATATTGTACATCTGTTACCAGTCTGGTGTAGCGCGTGCCATCTTCTTTGGTGGCTTTATGTTGGGGAACAGCATTGCTGCTGGTGATGCAAAAAGACTCAATAAACTCATCAAAAAGGCTGGGGCCATCCTGGACTACAACCCAGACTCTTTCAAGTTAGTGATGGAGAAGAAGTCACTAAACAAACTGTTATCCACTATGGACAATCAGGTACAATATCTTCTCCATCACCTGCTGACTAAGCAGTGGAGCACCCTTTCAAACAGACTCATTCAGCTCTGCACTCACAAGGATCATTAAAGAAAATCTTTCTTTAAATGTAATAAGCATATACAACAGTTCATCTCTGTGTGCTAAGAGAACACTCATCATAGTACAATAGTCTCTACTTTTTTTCATTATTATTTGGTACTTTATTATTAGTTCATATTATTATATTTATTATTATTGCTAAGTGTGTCTTTAAATGTTGCTGCAGTAATGAAATAATTTCTCACTCAGGATCAATAAAGTACTTATTATTATTGTTATTATTAACTTTCATGCATAATCCCTGAGCTCTAGGAATACGTGGCTATTTCAATTTTTCTCTTAGAGACTTCATGAAATTTGAATGAGATTATTTATGCCCTATATCTGATAACATTTAAGGAAGGGTTAAAGTACAGTAAGTTAACAGAAATTATATGATTAAGTATTTACATTTATAATTTTCCATCTAGTAATGAGAATTAAAACACTTACCTGCTTTCTGGTAAAATAAAGCTGCAAGATCATTTTCATTCTCCAGGGATGTTCCCACCATTGGGGATGTATTGGAACATTTTGTGAACACCTTGTGCATGGCTTATTTCTGTCATTCTTGTTAAAAATGACCATTGCTATCTAACATTGTCAGTTATGAGATTTTGGCTTGTTGTTGAAATTAATATTTTCGCAGCTGTTTAATCACACTCTGGCTCTCTCTGTTTTCTTGATGCTGCAGTTGCAAACATACTGTGGCGAGAGGAAGGTACTGAAGCAAGTTCTTGTCTTGTAGTGATTATGTACTTGTCACCTTTCCATTACTGGAGTAATCGTTAAAAATTGATTTACCATTAAAACTATTGCTATGAATGTTTCCATCCAAACTTTTAAATAAGTACTGTTGGTAAATAGTAAATTACCCTTGGGACATTTTGTAATAGCAAGTACATAACTGCTGGCCATTAATAGCAGTAGTGCTATAAAATTCTCTGGAGAATGTCTAATAGCTTAGACCAATGCTATAGATTATTGTTTACCTGGGTCACATTGAACCATTGTAAAAAAAAAATCACGCATTGCATCTGGTCTAAATATAGATTGTTTATATGCTAGAATTTATACTGCTTTTAAAAATAAACAAGAGAAGCGCGCAATTGGTCAGCCAGCTTCTGGAAAAAGATTACAATGTTAATTTCAGTGGGATCTTCCTCAGTATAGTTCAGGAAGTAGCATAGTGGCAATGGTGGGAATGTTAAGTGAATTTTTCTTTTTTTCCCTGCTTACTGACTGAATGTGCACTTCCAGCTTTATTTGTTCCAATTTCCATCTCCTGTGTTGCAGTATTTCCTTTTATCTTTTAAACCTGCTTTTCATGTTTTGTCTCTCACTAGGATTGGGAGTAGGAAACATGTTCTATATATTTTATGAAGATGGGATCAAGGTGATTCAGCCAATTGAATGTGAGATTCAGAGGCACATTAAGCCCTCAGAGAAACTCCTAGGGCATCAGGTAATTGTCTTTGTGTAATTGCATTCGAAGCTATTGATTAATGGAGCAATGTCAAGGAACGTCACCATTTCCTACAATGTTGCCAGCCCAGGCTCCACATTTGCTGTGTCTTCAAACTGAGCTAGTCACCACCAGAAATCTGTGTCTTCTCTCACTTTCTAAAGCTTGCTCCATCCAGTTGTAACATTGCTTTTGTTGGGATAAACCAGCAATTAAATTGTTGTTTTTATTTCCTTTCAAGAGCAAAACCATTGTATTTATAGAGTGAACAACGTATTAACAAAGTATGGTTTTGCATTTGAATTCATTCTTGTGTTGTGGAGATTGCAAACAGGATCAGTTTGTAATGGATATATGTTTGTTTTAATGGGCAGACCTTGTGAACAACTGCTGTCCTTGTCACAATAAGGAGTGTCTTTTAGGGCACATCAGAAGGCAATCCAATCAGTCAGTGTGTGAATGGAATTGCTTGAAAGGAAAACAGTGTAAGCCCAATGGTTTGAACACTAGAGAACACCAGCAGAACAGGCTGCAAACAGAGTAAGTGATGGCCCTATAATAATTTTGTTATGCACCTGTCATATATTTGGTTAGCATCAAAAGTCTCAGAACATCGGAGTGTTTTGTGATTTGAAGACGTGCAACTTGATAGACTGTCAGGGAGTGCAGTGCCCCAAGGACCATCAGGGTCAAGGTAACTGACTCTCACAGCAAAGGCTGGCAGCAGCGAGTCTGGTGTGTACATGATAGATTAACCTCAATGAAGTCAATCTACTGTGAGTACCCAAGTTTGCATTGAGAATTGGGAGTGAGATCAGCATCCAGGGTATGAGGTGTGGGCTGGGCCTTGGGAGGCCTGGGATTTGCTTTCTGGTAAGGAGACAAAGGTTAGTGGAATATTGAGAGACAGTATCTGGGAGTCAGTTTTGCATGTGCTCAGGCCTGAATACAAGACTAAACAGAGGAATTTACTTGGGAAACCTTCCCATACAGAGTTATTAAAGCCCAGTTTTTCCATAAGTGACCACTGACTGTTTTGCTCCCAGACCAATGAGACTGCCTAGAGCGAGGAGTTGGGAGAGCTCAAAGCCTGGTGCCAGGCAAAAGACCTCCTCCTTAATGTTGACAAGACAAAAAGGAGACGATTTTCAACTTCGGAAGAACTTGCACACTCACAAACCCCATTAATGAGAAAGCAGTGGAAGCTGCAAGCAGTTTCAAACTCCTGGGAGTGCACATCAGACACAGCCTCTCATGGTCCCAGAACACATCCTTCAGAGTCAGGAAAGCTCACCAACTCCTCCACTTTCTGGAGAGAGCAGGACCTCGCACATCCGTACGCAGGTCATTCTACAGGTGTGCAGTAGAGAGCATCCTGACAAGCTGCATCACTGCATGGGATGGAAACTGCACTATGACAAACAGGAAGACTCGACAACGACTAGTCAAAACTGCCCAACGCATGTTGGGCACCAATCTACTCACCATCAAGGACATATACATTGAAAGGTACTGGAAAAGGGCCAGGAACATCATAAAGGATTCGAGGTACCCTGCTCACGGATTGCTTGTGTCACTCACAGCAGGGAGGAGGCTCTGTAGCATCCACACAAGGGCCACCAGACTCAGAACAGTTACTTCCTGCAAGCGGTAAGGCTGATCAACACCTCCACCCACTAACTCACCACTCCATGCCTCCAACCTCCACTACTTTATAATTTCCTGTCAGTCACCTTGTGCATAGACATTCACATGCTTAGCGTCACTTTATGGACATACAATCTATGTATAGAAGCAATCTTTTGTATTTATATTTATTGTATTTTTTATTATTTTGTGCTCTTTATATTTTGTGTTTTTTTATACTGCATTAGATCTGGAGTAACAATTATCTCATTCTACTTTACACTTGTGGACAGGGAATGACATTAAACCATCTTGAATCTTGAAAGTGAAATTCCTGCGTAACATTCCAAAAGGAACATTACACAAGAACTGATGCCATTGAAGTGTGCTAACACTGGATTACCACAAGGGTAGAGGTACCCAGTGGAATTTCCAATCTTGGCTCGTTCATCAAACAGCCATGTTTTGAGAATGAATGTTTCAATGTTCTATAGGGCACCACGTGACTTGGTTTTCAAGAGACATCCTGCATGCCTCAAGTCAAATGGAGTCAGTGATTGTCTATCACTCCAAAGATGACTGAATAATTTTGGCTCACATTAATGCAGTAGCTCAAGTTTAAATTTCTAATGGATGTTTGCAAATCCCTTCATGGTCTGGCCATCACTATCATTAACACCCGAGATATTTGTGTTCCTCAAATTCTAACTACTTGGGCATCTTAGCTGGGGTAGTTTTGATGTCCTGTCTACAGCTGCCAAGCCTTTAAGGTTCAAAGTTCATTCTGTAAATGCCTCCATCTCTACTTCTTGTTGATAAGAAAATGATACAGATAGAATGCTGACTTTCAGGATGGCGAGATTGAATCTGCCAATATAATACACACTATATGTTGGAGGAACTCTGCAGGCCAGGCAGCATCTATGGAAAAAAGTAAACAGTTAACATTTTGGGCCGAGACCCTTCATTGGGACTCGAAGTTCCTCAAGGATCAGTTCTGGGATATCAACTATCTGACCATAAGATATAGGAACAGAATTAAGCCACTTGGCCCATTGAGTCTACACACTATTTCATCATGACTGATTGGTTTCCCACTCAACCCCATTCTTCTGCCTTCTCCCTATAACTTTTCATGCCCTGACTAATCAGGAATCTATCAGCCTCTACCTTTAATGCACCCTGTGACCTGACCTCCACAGCACCTGTGGAGATGAATTCACCACCCTCTGGCTCAAGAAATTCTTCCTCATCTCTGTTCTAAATAGATGTCTCTCTATTCTGAGGCTATCCTCTGGTCCTAGACTCCCCCACCAAAGGAAACATCCTCTTCAGATCCACTCTATCTAGTCCTTTTAACATTAAAGGTGAGAGAGGGAAATGGGAATGGGGAATGGTGAAGGAGGGGGAGGGGGCATTTTCCAGAAGTTCAAGAAATTGATGTTCATGGCATATCAGGTTGGAGGCTATTGAAACAGTACATAAAATGTTGCTCCTCCAACCTGAGTGTGGCCTCATTGCAACAGTAAAAGAGGCCATTGTGTGGGCGGCCTCCAACCTGATGGCATGAACATTGATTTCTCAAACTTCTGGTAAACCATCCATCCCTCTTCACCACTCCCCATTCCTATTCCTCTCTCTCACTCACCTTATCTGCTTACCTGCCTATCAACTGCCTCTGGTGCTCCTCCCCCTTTTCTTTCTTCCATGGCCTTCTGTCCTCTCCTATCAGACTCCCCCTTCTCCTGCTACGTATCTCTTTCACTAATCAACTTCCCAGTTCTTTACTCCGCCCCGCCCAGACTCACCTATCACCTTGTAGTTCTTCCTCCCCTTCCCCACCTTCTAATCCTGACTCCTCATCTTTTTTTTTTCCCTGTCCTGATGGAGAGTTTCTACCTGAAACATTGACGGTACTCTTTTCTTTAGATGTTGCCTGGCCTGCTGAGTTCCTCCAGCTTTTGGTGTGTGTTCCTTATCCTCTGCCTGTTTTTTCTGCTTGTCTGTCCTATTGATAGATTGTGTTTTCTTGGATATTAAGCTCCCAACTGCAATCATCTTTCAGCCATAACTCTGTAATACCCATAACATCATACCTGCCAATCTCTAACTGCGTTCTACATTAACGATTTAGATGTGACAATAAAATTGAAATAGGTATGTAATGGTCAACATGGATTCAGTGGACAAATAGCATTGTCACTCTATAACACTCTGAAGGGTCCTCATGTGTTGTAACTGAATATCTGAAAGAATTTACATGTTACGCAGGCCATCACATTTTAAAGGAACCTTTGTAATGGCCATGAGTACACTTTGTATAGATAGGAAGTGTGCAGGTTTTCTCCTAATAATGGGATTTGAGAATAGAAGTATTATCAAGGAAATACAGTTACAAGTAGGAATGCCAGATGGAGGAAAAAAAAACTCTTCTTTCACAAACTCATTGTCTTATTGCATAGAAAGCTGGTTCTTTTTTTGATTCAAAATAGTATATAAACATTATTATTATTCTGCCCATTCAGTTTTAGCCATGTCTCTGTGTGTGCCACACCATTTGGAAAACTACTATTTTTTACATTCTTATTTTCTTGATGTAATCCAGTTCCCATTCTACACAGCTTATGGATTATGTTTTCAGAGATTGATTTTTTAGATTAATACGCCACTTCATTTTTTACATTTTTGAGATTTATTTGTGGTCACAACTTCACTAAGATTTATGGTACAATTTATATTTTACAATCTTACAAATGTGCCACCGTTGTGAAAGAAAAAAAACACTTAAAGTGATTGAGGACCTTGTTCCAGACTACTGAATAAGAAATGTATTTGAGAGAATCTTTCCAGTATTCTATTGGCAGCTGTGATATTCTCCCAGGTAGATAACTCATTGATGATGAAACTCAAATACCATATTGATGCTTTGCAGGAAAGAGAAAAAGAAATAGATAATGGCTGTTATTTTACATTTAACTGCAATTTTCAATTGTTATCTGTTTATATCATCATGCATTTTGACCTCTTTGTACATATTACTGTTAATGTTTGGAATTAATTCTTGTTCACTGTATTTGTATTTTCACCCCCACATTTAATATGACAGTCATAATTTATTTGACATTAGAAGTTTGACCCAACAGAGTTGAATACTGTTACATAAGTATTTGGCAACAAATTGAAAACTTTATTGGACTTGCAGGATTCAAATTGCTGATTTTAAAGAAGAATTGAACAAGCAGAATAGAGACGAGAATGGGCTATTTAAACCTGAGCCGGTTCCATCATTCTGTGAGATAATCAATTTCTGTATCTAATCTCTATACACTAGGCTTGCTTCCAAAACCTTTAAAACAAATGGCTTACAGAGCTTTTGCCTAGTGATGAAGATATTAGTTCAACTATCAGCTTTTGAGGAAGCCATAAGAGAGGGGTTCTGGCCAAGGCAGACAAGGCTGAGGATGTCAAGGGAGAGAGGAAAAAAAATCCCAGTTCCAGTGTATACAGGATTCTGTATTCTTACCTCTAACTTTTCAAGGAGCAATGTCACTTCCATAGGCAATGACAGAGATCTATCACTCTTTGCTATCAGAACTTCAGCTGAAGATCCATATCTGGACATTATTATCTGGTTGATATGAAGGTAATGTTATGCAGGACTCAGCAGTGGTGGCAATTTTATGCCAATAGTGCAGCTTACCTTGAAACAGTATGGTTATTATTGTTTTTTTTTGTCAGTTCAAGCTAGCAAGCTCATTTCTCAAATAAGACCATAAGATCTTGTAGCACAAATAGGCCATTCAGCCCATTGAGTCAGCTCTGCCATTCAACCATGGACTGATCCAATTCTTCCAGTCATTCCTATTTCCCTGTTTTCTCCCCATACCCTTTGATGCCTTAACTAATCAAGAACCTATCTATCTCTGCTAATGACTTGGTCTCCACAACTGCTCATGTCAACAAATTCCACAGATTTACTACCCTCTGACTAAAATAATGTTTCCGCATCTCTGTTCTAAATGGACGTCCTTCAATCCTGAAGTCATGCCCTCTTGTCCTAGACTCCCCTACCTTGGGAAATAACTTTGGCATAGCTAATCTGTTCTGGCTGTTTCACATTCGGAATGTTTCAATGAGATCCCCCCCTCATTCTCCTGAGCTCCCCCCCTCATTCTCCTGAGCTCCAGGGTATACAGCTCAAGAGCTGCCAGATGTTCCTCATACAGTAACCCTTTCATTCAAATGCAAGGAACTTTCAGACTATTCTTGGAGTGTTTATTATTGTGGCTTTCTGAAGATTTACTTAGATATTGTTGTGCAGCCCTAATTGGTTAACATTATTGTGTAGATACTTAGGGATGACACCAGTTGTAGATGTTACTATTTAGGCAATGTGTACCCTGTTCAGGTTCCATGGTCGTTCAATTTTCTCTTTTAATTGAGAATATTACTAGTGTTGCTCACATTGATTTCTGTAAGTTATGTGTGTTTGGAATGGCTATATCTAATAAGTAAGTTGTTCTTTCTTGTTACCCTGCAATATTCTATCCAGACAGTTATTATAGATTGCCATATCTGTAGCATTAGATCAGTGATAGTATAATTAGTGTGACTCTGACTTTAAACCTGGATCAGGCTCATATCTATGGTAAGGTATGGTTTTTTATGAATATGTATTTTAAAGCAAGATTTTGGTGAATAGTGTTTGCTACTTGATTGTGCCTATAGAAGTAATCAGATTGAGTTAAACTGCTGCAGGATTCTGTAATGATTTCTCTTGGCATTTTCTGCACTTATTCTCGAATTTGTTGGTCTTTTATTATGCATTTTGATCATTTTTTTGTGTAAACCACCTGGTTCTTTACTGCCATATGGAACCCTTGCGCTTTTGGGAAGAGGTCTCCAATTCTGAACCGGACATTTGACGCTTCTTTGTCAACATTTAGTCTGCTCAGATCGAGGAGATATCTTCCATGGAGGGTCTTGCTCTTCAGTTGGTTAACTTTTTCTTCTATTCTAGTAGTGTTAGTGTTGAGTTTTTCTGGAGATTTAGATAAATATTGTTGTGTCACCCTAATTGCTTAATGCTGTTGTGTGGTGATTATTATTATCTTGAAACATAGTTTAAAAATTTATGGAAGCATTTGCATCAGTTTGGATTTCCGTAACTCAGGGAATTTGCAATGCAAGAAAACCTTGTACATATGGACTTGAAATAGTGGTAGATCTTTCATTATTAAGTTGGAATGTGAGAAACGGTGCTTGGTGGGGCACTTCAATCAAAAATTAATTTACAACTTTGTATCTCCTGTATTAAATCATCCCTCACATTCTCTCTGTGGTAATAGTTACTTAGAGCAATAGGCTTGGTTTATATTTATGATTGTTTTATCATGTTAATGTTTAATGAAATGCAGTTAAAATGACACACCAGCCTTTTCTATCCAGTTGTTTGAAAAAATTTTGATTAATTAATATTACTTATGGTCAATTAGCTATTATTCAGTATATAAATTTCTTCAAAACATTGTTTACATTTGCTATTTAAAATTTTCTTTAGCAAAGAAGATTAAACATTTTATTAGTAGAACATTGAACATTTTATTAGCAAGACAACATGTCACTTACCTGTTTGTTATAATTATGTCACTCTTAGTCCATTAGAATAATTCTAAACATAGATCTCTGCCTTTAAGATCCATTTTCACTAGAATTCTAAACTGGTAAGTACCGGATCCTGCACAAAACAAAAACACACATTGACCACATCTAGTTGTTATTCAACACATACAGGAAAGCGAGATGAATAATGGTGCACATTCACTCAAGTATTGCTTTCTAACTTTATATCTGCTGTGTTAAGTTATTCTATACTCTCTCTGCTCTGTAATAATTGCTGTGAGCAGTGAAATTAGGTCAACAATTTTGCTTTATTTGTGATTGTTCTATTTGTGTGTCTAAACTATGGTAGTTTTTAGGCTTAGGAGCCTCCAATAAATTACCATCTCATCCTTTACTCATCTAACCAGTCCAAAATATAAATCTACAGTAAGAATAAAGATTTAAAGATATAATCTTCTACATGATACATGAAATGCAATACAAGATTGTACCATGGTTAGAAATTTACTCAAGCCTAACTGTTTTCTACTGTTATTGCCACATACACTGCATTAATTAATACAAGAAAAACGTTTAACCTTATCTAACAACGTACACGGTCCATGTATATACTAGTATAATTAGTGAATGGACATTATTTTAATAGAGGAAGCACAGAACCTGGTTTGCACAGAGAAAATCCTGGAAATAGCAGTGGGATAGTGGCCAGATAACCTGAACTGATCAAAGTCCCTTTTATCTTGAATTTGGCCTGTTGCCTGGGTTTTCTGCCCACAGCTCCTGCAAACCCACATTTACTTTCCCAGTATGTATTTGACTGGATAAACTTCCCCTTATCTCATGAGGCTCAGGATATGAGTAGATCTCAGTTGTGCCTCCCGAGACCTGAACCTTGGAACACCCAAACAACTGTTGACAGCTAGGCAGCTATCAAAAGCATCAGTAATCTTTTTGACAACTTTGATACGCGTTTTCTAGTTGGAGAAGTTAAAATGAGATTAAACTGAATTTAAATAAAAGCACCTTAAATTGCTCAATATAAAACATTAAAGTAAGATAAAACAAGTGAGATAATGACCTGCACTTGCCATTTCCACATGGTCAGTGATGTCTGCCCCATGGATGGTGTTACCATTCCTGTGCTAGTGTAAAATGAAGGACCAGGCATGAAGTGTATCCTTTCTTCATTGAGATACTACCCGCTGTAGGGCATGATAATGAGTCTTGCAATAAGGCTCATTATTGTTGTGGTATTTAACCTTCACAATGTCTCAATCTTCTGAGCTTTACTCAGCCTATGCAGAAGTCTGAGACTTATCCTGAAGTTCTATTGCCAGCGATAAGGTTAGTGTGATACAGTCCTTTCTCAGTTATTGTTAAGCATTACAGAACTATGATCTAAAATAGAACAGTTTACCTCTCCCCAGTATATCAGTTTTCATGGTCAACTTAGATTGTTTGCCTATACTAATTATCGTTCATTATACAATATTGGTGATACGGATTTTATTCCTAGGATTTTGGAATGGTATGAGGGCTGCTGTTAATATTTTCTGAAGTATTTTAAAACGGCATCATATATTACTTCAATGTCCTTGTTTGCGCCAATGAATTCAGGCTAGTTTCACTTTACTGTACCTTTTGATTTTTTCATTCCTCTTCATTCTTGCATAGGATGAAGTCTGCCCTAAAGCTGAGAGTGAAGCCTTCCAGCGATGCGTTTGGGCTACTGCGGTGAACGTCAAAGACAAGTACATCTACGTGACGCAGCCAAAGCTGAACAGGGTGCTGATTGTTGACATTCAGTCCCAGAAAGCAGTGCAGGTCTTTACACCTTTTATTTATTGTCCTGATGATTAATTGGAAGTTGCAGTGATTAAAAGCCATTTTTTAACCTTCAAAGCATAGACAAGTGCTTGCAGTGTATAGTACTTCTTTTTATGAAAATTAGGTGTCTTTTTTTCTCTACTGATTAAAGTGTATTTGCATTGATTTTGATTCCCTTTAACTTAGTAATATGTAAGGTGTATTTGGAATGTTTAGTGAACGTTCTATTTGAGCCCATCAAATTTGGGGGAGGGGTTTGTTTATAGGAACCATTCTTGGAAAACAAAAACAGAGAAATTTGTCAAGTTGGTTTCTGATATAATTAATTGTCTATTCACAATATCCTGTTGCATGGGTTATAATGAATTTCAACCTTTCACATTTGTTACTCCATTTGAAGATTCTTGATTTGAATAAATGGTACAGATATTATTAGTGCAATATATATCCACTGTATTTTCTTTTGGTACAGTGGCCAATGCACACAATTTTATTACTATGACCTATATTGTAGTAAGAATATTAGCACTTAGAGAAACATAGTCTGATTAGGGATGGTCAGCATGGTTTAGGCGGAGCCGGTCATGCCTCTCGAGCCTAATTAAATTCTTTGAAGATGAGAGAGAGCAGACTGATGAAGGCATAGCAGTACATGTGTTGTATATGGATTTTAGTGTAGCATTGGATAAGGTTCCCCATGTACACTCACAAAGTCAGGAGGGATGGGATTCAGGGAAACTTAGCTGTGTGGATAAGGAGTTGTCTTGCCATAGCTGACAGAGGGTGGTAGTAAATGGAGAGTACTCTGCTTGGAGATTGGAGACCATGGTGTTCTATGATGATCTGTTACACTCTTTGTGATTTTTTAATATATATGTCTTGGATGAAGGAGTGGAAGGGTGGTTCAGTAACTGCAGATGACAGATGGTGTGGAGGGTTGTCATAAATTGCAATGAGACGTTGACAGGATGCAGAGCTGAGCTGAGAAGTGGCAGATGGAATTTAACCCAGAGAGTGCGAGGTGATTCACTTTGGAAGATTATATTTGAAGGCAGAGTACAGAGTTAATGGTTGATGTCAGCATGGAGCCAGTGAGCTAAAGGATCTGCTTCCAATAACTGTCTCAAAGTCTTGAATTAGAGAAATCTCAAGGCATTTTAAAACATATATTTTATACAGGAAATACAATACATATATTCAGTTCACACTTTTCTCTACATTCATTGTACTGTTCTATTATAATGCATCAACCCTACTTTAAGCAACACACCAATGCAGTGTTTGAGAAGCCGGACACCGGGTGTAGCCCCTCTGTGTCCAGTGAGGCAGGACTCTAGACTGCAGCATATTTCTTTCAAAATCCTTGTTATGGCTACACCACCAATCATATAGTGTGCTCTTTGAGAGGATGGTTTTGTCTATGGCCTCAGGATGTGAATGAGAATAGAAATGATATATGCATATTGTGCATATGAAAAATAAAATGCATCTGCTTTAACACCCTGAAAAATGCACTTGAATGATGAAGCATTTGCATTTGAACCTGGTGTCAGCGGAGGCCACGTCATGAATGGTTGGTTCCACTAGTAGCTGGTCTGTGCCTTTAACAGGGAGCTACATTCCAGCAGGAGCATTCTGATGATGATGCTGGCAGGTGCCCTGTAACTGAAGAGGATCAGGGATTAGGGAGGAATACTACAAAACAGGACAGAGTGGGCAGTGAGGTTTTCAGCACAGAAATAGAGGGCAGCGTGGAGATAAAAAGATGATTCATAGGGTTATATTCAAAGATTCAAATTCAAAGTACACTTATTATCAAACTATGCATGTATTATGCAATGCTGAGGTTTGTCTTCCTCACAGACAGCCATGAAAACAAAGAAAGCCATGGAACCCCTACAAAGAAAAATATCAACCACCACCCCCTTCCCGCTTCATATGAAAACTAAAAAAAAAACAAATCATGCAAATGGCGACAATGAAAATGCGAAAAGCACAGAATATAAAACACAAAATCGAAGGAGTCCAGCCATACACAGTTCAGTTCTGTGTTCATTATCTGCAGGCTGTCTCATTTCAAAAATGCCCAAAAGAGCAATTAACAAAGAATATATAACAAGGAATCAAGTCCTTTATCCCAACTCAATGATGCTAACCAAGATTCCTAACTGTGCTAATCCCAGTGGCCCATGTTAGGCCCATAACCCTGAACCGTTCTTATCTTAATATCTTTAGCAGTTTGTTATACTATATGCACCACCCTATGTATGAAATACTTTCCCTGCAACCCTTTTAAATCTCTGCCCCCCACCATTCCACTTTAAACCTATACCATATAGTTTTAGACTTCTCTGCCCTGGATAAAAAGACTGTTACTATCTAACCCTATCAGATTTTGTAAATCTATCTCAGGTCATCTCTCAGCTTTCTTCTCTTCAGGGTCAACAGTCCTAGCCTATCCAATCTCTTGGCACAATTAAAGCCCTCCCATCCAGGCAACGTTCCTGTAAATCTTTTCTGTACTTTCTCTGACTTAATCACATTGTTCACCACAAGGATGGTGACCAGAAATGTACATAATACTCTAAGTCTGGTCTAAGCAACAATTTGCAATTGGAATATGAATTCCCAACTTTTGTACACAATGCAACACTTTGCACTTGTCTGAGACAAATTCCATCAGCCATTCACTTGCCCACTTTCTGAGCTGCTTGAGAGCCTGTTACCACCTTAAACACCTTTCTTCAATGTGCACCATACCACCTTTTCTGGTGTTATCTGTAAACTGTCTAAACATGCCGTTAAGTATTGGAGGCTTTTCACTTCACAGGGAGCCAGGAGGCCTTATAAACATATGGCAGTTGGAGTAAGTAAGTTTGGAGGTCAGTGTAACAGAGCCAGGATTCGGGGATAGTCATGAGTTAAAAAGTATTTCAGTGTATTGGCATGGGGCTAAATGTCATGAATTTCTGCAACAGTTCCAATGAACAATTAAAGCTGTTTCTCTGCCTCTTATAAGAGAGATGTTGCATACCTGCAAATTGGTTTAGAAATTTTTCCAAAGAACTGAACAGCTTGCTTGGAGCAATGACTGGTCAATAGGAAGGGTAGACACAACAATTTTGCATGACTCTGGGAGCACCACTGTTCAACCAGTGGAGGGAGTTCTATGTGCAGGGCTCAGATGCCCTCTGGGCACACTTTAAAACAGAGTGAGAAGAGGAAGTTCCTGAGGTCGTTTCATCTTGAGTGCTCTCTCTCATCGAGGGTACCAGGAGTATTATCTGTTACTTGACTGCATCAGACCCACATCGCTGACATAGCAAACATCTCCAACAATCAGTACATGGACTTGCCTTTTCTGTGCCCCATTGCACCTTGCCCAATTCGCAACATTCCAAGTCTCACTTACATTTCACTGGGGCAAGTGGTTGAACGCAGTCATTAGCTTCTTCATGAAGAGGAGTTTCCAACACATTTCTCCTCCCTGGTGTGTACAAAGGAGAATGTCTCCTTACAACCTGCTGCTTTGAACTGCCAATGGCAGAGTCTTCCCACCTTCACCCTTCTCCCTCTTGCAATTGCCTTCTCTGCAGTTTCCATGTCATGTTGCAAATAGAACACCCAAATCTAGGAGTAGAAGAATGGCCGTGAATCTTGTAGTAAACATAGACTCACTTACTTTGCTAATGTAGGCAATTAAAACCATTGAAATTAAACTCCAGCTTTTCTTCAACTGCATCACCAATAACTAAGTAACACTGGATAACAAAAGTTATTGAAAATGTTCCTTCCTCAGCGTTTATTTTTTGGTATATGATAGACCACTTGAAGCTGAACATATATCTAATTTCAGACACCATGTATCACACAGGAATTTGGAGAAATAAGAAATTAACTTTTATTGAATATAATGCACTTAATTGCATAATGGTGCAATTAAGTTTGCAATAGTTCAACTAAGCTAAAAATGTTTTGTTCATGATTTTCATTTGTACTCAGTGTCTGAGGCTTCTCGCTTAAGTGTCCAACAATAAACAACCAACATTGATGGACTCCATTTGTCCTGACACTATTTCTCCATGACTGCAATGTCCTGGTGAAACCTTGCACTATGTTCATCTCTGACAGCACCAAGATTTGCAGGGAAGAAGTCTAAATCAGAATGGAGAAAATGAATCTTTATTGTATGTTGCTCTTCATGGTTCTGTATGTTTGAAGCATGGTATTAACCTGCTGCACGTAGTTTGGTGTTTTGTAGTTACCAAGAAAATTTTCAATAACAGCCTTGAATGCCTTCCATGTGATTTTCTCCGGTCCCACTCGAGGAAGTTATGAATTAAAGTAACAAGTATAGGCTATTTTTTAAATGGTGTGTGATAGGGAGATTTCATTGTGCTTTTCATGATCAGTTGCCCAATATCCATAAGATACACCCAAAAGTAGTCAGGAAGCAAAATCTTTGTTATCCAGTGTTAATTAATGGTCATTTAAAATAATACAGATGTTTTGAGCGCTGAATTTAGGGGAAGACAGAATCTTCCTTGCTACTAAACACTAAACTGCAAGTTGAAAAAAATGGTAGCATTGGTAGCAATCATCCCTGTAGATATGAAAGGCAGTGAAAATTTTACTGTGGATATACCCACAGGCATCTCACAAGTTCTCTGCAAATCAGTGCCCTCAGCATCCAGAGTCAGCTTCTGCAAAGACAAATTTCACAGCCTGATAATTGCTAATTCTCACTGTGGAACATAGCTAATTTTAAAAAAATCAGTCCTCAATCTGCCCTTGCATCTCTACGAGCTCCAATTTATAATTAGCCTTTTGTGTAGCACGTTGTCAAAACAAACGACTCTCACTTTCCAACCTTGAAATCCTTTCAGAAAATTCAACAGAAGCCATGTTGAGATTCAGCAGTAACCTTTCTTTCAAGGTAGTCGATATAGAAAAATGCATATGATCCATTATAACAAATTGCCTATAACCATATCAAGCTAATAGGCCAATAATTTCTTGGTTCTAATTCGCTGCTCTTTTTGAATATTGGTCCATTATCCTCCTGCCAGACCCTTGGAAGAATCCTTCAGTCTAATGAGCTGTTTAATAAGCAGCCCACTTAACATACCTCCCAGCGCTTGGATCATTGTTGGGTGAATGCACATCATGACATGCAAACTTGTCTAATTTGATATCCTGAATTTTAATAGGAAGCATCTACTTTGGCATTTATAACTTTTGTGTAAACTGAGCTTAGCATTAAACAAGAATGAGATGGGTCTAATGGAACAATATCCTAGCAGGGAAGACAGTGGAACAACAATGGCAAGTATTTCTGAGAATAATGCAGAAGGTGCAGGTTCAGTTTGTTCCAAAGAGGAAGAAAGATCCTAAGGAGAGTAAGGGGTGGCCGTGGCTGAAGAGGAAAGTAGTATAAAAATAAAAGAGAAGAAGTATAACATAGCAAAGATGAGCAGGAAACCGGAGGACTGGGAAGCTTCTAAAGAGCAACAGAAGATAACAAAAAAGGCAATACACCAAGAAAAAATGAGATACAAAGGTAAACTAGCCAAGAATATAAAGGAGGATAGTAAAAGCTTCTTCAGGTATGTGAATAGCAAAAAAATAGTTAAGACCAAAATTGGGCCATTGAAGACAGAAACGGGTGAATTTATTATGGGGAACAAGGAAATGGCAGATGAGTTGAACAGGTACTTTGAATCTGTCTTCACTAGGGAAGACACAAACAATCTCCCAGATGTAATAGTGGCCAAAGGAACTAGGGTAAAGGATGAACTGAAGGAAATTTATATTAGGCAAGAAATGGTGTTGGATAGATTGTTGAGTCTGAAGGCTGCTGGGTCCCCGGGACCTGATGGTCTGCATCCCAGGGTACTTAAAGAGGTGGCTCTAGAAATCGTGGACACATTGTTAATCATTTTCCAATGTTCTATAGATTCAGGAACAGTTCCTGCTGACTGGAGGGTAGTTAATCTTGTCCCACTTTTCAAGAAATGAGGGAGAGAAAAAACAGGGAATTATAAACTGGTTAGCCTGACATCAGTGGTAGGAAAGATGCTGGAGTGAATTATAAAAGAGGGAATTATGACACATTTGGATAGCAGTAGAAGGATCAGTCCGAGTCAGTTTGGATTTATGAAGGGAAAGTCATGCTTGACTAATCTTCTGGAGTTTTTTGAGGATGTAACTATGAAAATGGACAAGGGAGAGCCAGTGAATGTAGTGTACCTGGACTTCCAGAAAGCTTTTGATAAAATCCCACATAGGAGATTAGTGGGCAATATTAGGGCACATGGTAGTGGGGGCAGAGAACTGACATGGATTGAAAATTGGCTGGCTGACAGGAAACAAAGGGTAGTGATTAACGAGTCCCTTTCGGAATGGCAGGCTGTGACCAGTGGGGTACCACAAGGTTCGGTGCTGGGACCACAGCTGTTTACAATATAAATTAATGATTTAGATGAAAGGATTAAAAGTAACATTAGCAAATTTGCTGATGACACAAGGCTGGGTGGCAGTGTGAAATGTCAGGAGGATGTTATGAGAATGCAGGGTGACTTGGACAGGTTGGGTGAGTGGGCAAATGTATGGCAGATGCAGTTTAATGTGGATAAATGTGAGGTTAACCACTTTGGTGCCAATAACAGGAAGGCAGATTACTATCTAAATGGAATCAAGTTAGGAAAAGGGGAAGTACAATGAGATTTAGGTGTTCTTGAACATCAGTCAAAGAAAGCAAGCATGCAGGTACAGCAGGTGGTGTAGAAAACTAATGGCATGCTGGCTTTTATAACAAGAGGAATTGAGTATAGGAGAAAAGAGGTCCTTCTGCAGCTGTATAGGGCTCTGGTGAGACCCCACCTGGAGTATTGTGTGCAGTTTTGGTCTCCAGATTTGAGGAAGGACATTCTTGCTATTGAGGGAGTGCAGCGTAGGTTCACAAGGTTAATTCCTGGAATGGTGGGACTGTCATATGTTGAAAGATTGGAGCGACTGGGTTTGTATACACTGAAATTTAGAAGGATGAGAGGGGATCTGATTGAAACATATAAGATTATTAAGGGACTGGACACAGGAAGCACGTTCCCGCTGATGGGTGAGTCCAGAACTAGAGGCCACAGTTTAAGAATAAGGGGTAGGCCATTTAGAACAGAGATGCGGAAAAACTTTTTCACCCAGAGAGTGGTGGATATGTGGAATGCTCTGCCCCAGAAGGCAGTGGAGGCCAAGTCTCTGGATGCATTCAAGAGAAAGTTAGATAGAGCTCTTATAGATAGCGGTGTCGAGGGATATGAGGAGAGGGCAGGAACAGGGTACTGATTCTGTATGATCAGCCATAATCACAATGAATGGCAGTGCTGGCTAGAAAGGCCAAATGGCCTACTCCTGCACCTACTGTCTATTGTCTATTATACCACTCAATTCCATTCTCTTGCCTTCAACCCATAATCTTTGACACCCTTACTAATCTAGAGCTTATCAACTTCTGCTTTAAATATACTCAATGACTTGGCCTCCATGGCCATTTGTGGCAATGAATTCCATGGCTTCACCACCCTCTGGCTGAAGAAATTCCAGCTCATTTCTGTTCTGAAGGGACATCATAGTATTCTGAGGCTGTCTTTTCCTCTGGTCCTTCATTGGAGGAATCATCCTCTCCCACGCCTAGGAGGAGGAAGTAGGTCAAACTAGAAGATGATAGATGAATACAGAACAGTGGGCGAGGGGAATGTTGAAAGGCTGTTTGGTGAAGGGGCACCAGGGGGAGTTTATAGGCAAGTGAGGAACTCAGGAAGTCAGACGGCATCAGAAACCTTCCTCACCTGCCTATCACCTCTCCCTACTGCTCCTCCTCCTTTCCTTCCTCCCATCGCCCACTCTCCTCCCTTATCAGATTCCTTCTCTTCAGCCCTTTACCCTTTCCACCAATGACCTTCCAGCTTCCCCCTCCCCTACCTACCTGGCTTCAACACTGTCCTGTAATATTAAATGAAGGATGATTAAAGAAGATTAACACTTCCAATAAACCAGGTGTTATTTTCATTTTTTTTTTCTAAAGCTGTTGATGATGATCCTATATCTGAATTGACATGATGTGATGTGGGTGAGGACAGGGGAGGGGGGAGCAAAAGCAGGTGAAGAATTTTACAGAAAATGAAGTATTAATTCCAACTGTTCCTCCAGATCAACAGTAAGTTTTCATTTATGAATGATTTAATACAAGCAAGTCTCTGGAATTTTCTTCAGAAATAAATAATTTTTGATCTTCCCTTGAAACAAAATATCATAAATAATGAAAGAAATGCACATGCTTTATTTGCAGGCAGTTATCAGCATATAATAACTTTCAAATAGTTGCATAATAATAATTTTTGATTACATTAGTTACTAAATTTCCATAACTGATTCTAATATGCTGGTAGGGATGATGAGGTTAAAAACTAGCAGTTTTCAAGAGCTGGGCTCTTTTTTTGTTTAATTATTGATTTTATGCAGTGAAGCATCTTGCTGTGCTGAAGATCTTTTATTGTACAAACATTTCTCGTGCTGTGAAGTTATAGTCACTTCTACGTGCTCCTGAGTTCACTTGAAAGCTATTATTTGCTTTGTTAAAGTTACATAATGGGATACAAATGCAAATGGGGTTTTAAATGCAACCCTGGTTTCCTTACTGTTTTCATCACCATCATTTCAAAAAGTGGCAAGGAGCTGAGATGAGAGGAAATTTGTTAAGAAAGAAAAATCAGTTATTTCTAGCAGTTAGGTGAAAGCCAAATAGATTGAAACAGTAAATGTAATGGTAAGAAGGCTATGAATAAGGTCAAATTATGGAGGAAATGTTTAGAGTTAAAATTATCTAATTACACAAGGCATTTGTAACAAGTTGGAAGGACTGACGGAACTAGAGATAAAGAGATTTAATCTAATAGTCATTAAAGAGAAATAGTTGGATGATGACCAAGGTTGGTAGCTAAATATTCTAGAGTACCTGATGATGCAAATGAACAAGCAAAATAGAAATAGAGATAAAGGCTGAAGATTCAGTGTTGGTCCTGGTAATGTAAAAATAGCTGGAAGTTCAAATAATGGAAACAGAGCAGATGGAAATAAGAGAACGGAGAGAGTCCAAAACATAATCAGGAGTAGTTTTAAAGGTTTCCATTCAGTCACTTTAATTCTGGACAAAGTACTGTTGTAATCAAGAAATAGAATAAGATTGCAGTAAAGCTAACAAAAATAACCCACCAATATGAACAATGCAAATTGACAAACACGTTTTGGAGGTTATACCCCAAGAGCATCATATCATAGAACCAGAATAGGAAAAGTTCTGAAGGCAGTAATAAGAGTGGAATACAAAAGCAGAAGAGTCTTGCTGAAACCTTGTAGGACTTTGGTATGTCAAGGACAAAGGTGCGAAAACATCAGAGAATAGAAAAATGTCTTGCTTATTTTTCATTCAGAAATGTAAGTCAGAGATCATCTGGTTTATGAGATTTGAGTTTATATTTCTCTCATTTAATGGGATCCTTCAAAATTATTACCTTCTTTATACACAAGTGTAACATTCTCTTCAAATGGATATGAGGTCATAAAAATCAGAGAAATGAATGGAAATATGGCATGTGTTTCAATTCATGTGGCATTGGAACCAGCCCATGGGTTATAAGGAACTTTTTTCATTTGGGTGGGCTTGGTAGGATGAAAATTGCAGATTGACTTAAGAAGCCGCAGAGAATTTTCACAAAGGTATGTGTAGCCTGGAGGCTAAGTTATTGGGAATTATGGAAGGTGGAGGTTGATAGTTTGTTGATTAGTAAGAGTATCAAAGGTTGTGGGGTGAAGGCAGGAGAATGGATTGGGAAGGATAATTATCAGCCATGATTGAATGGTGGAGTAGACTTGATGGGTCAAATGGCCTAATTCTTCCTCTTCTATATCTTAAGGTCTTAACTGAATTGGTAAGGATATGGCAGATGAAATATAATTCACTTTGGTAGATGATGTACAAAGACAGAGTTCTTTTAAAATGGTGAGATATTGAAAGTATTGTTGTTTGGCGGGAACTAGCTGTACTTTATAAATCACTGAAGCTTAACATGCAGCAATAGCAAGCAGGATGGGAAGTAGTTAGAAGAATGAGCAGAAGATAAATGAACAGAGATTAAAATACCTATTACCTCTATTACATAGCTCCCAACTGCAAATGCACCTTGAATGGGTAAACGTCTGATCTTCTTATCCAGGAAAAAGCATATTTGAGATATAGAGAATGCAAAAGCTCTTTTCTATAAGCTAGAGTGTCTAGAATCAGGGATCACAGTCTCTAAGGAAGTGGTCAGCCATTGAGGACTGAGGTAAGAATAAATTTCTTCACTTAGAAGTTAGTGAATAGTTGGAATTCACCATTCAAGATCAATGTTACTGAATATAATCAAGTCAAAGGTTGATAGCGTTTTGGAATTTAATGAATCAAGTGAAATGGAATGATCATGACAGTTGAGTAATCTCTAAGTTATAATGTGGAAAAGATGTGAGCTTTTTGTCAATTAATAATTCAGGGAATTGTAGCAGTACTTCATTCAGTTCTGTTCTCCATTATAGGTCGTAGTCACTGATCCAGTTCCAGTAAAACTTCACTATGATAAATCACATGATCAAGTCTGGGTTCTTAGCTGGGGTGATATGGAGAAAACATCACCAACACTGCAGGTAATTTCATTTGCATTAAGTGATTCATTTTACACCATTAACAAAATCAAATTTATATTTCCTCAGCTCAGAACTTTAGCAGCAGAGTGGATGTCAGTCCATGGTAATGACATCAAAGTACTGATCTGAATGTGGGCTGTTATGAAAATTATGATTTGCCGAAAGTATAAACAAAATTACAGAATTTCTGGATAAAGCTCTGCACTGTCTACTTCTAAACCAAAAAAAATGCTTAACCTAATATCTCAATGCCATGCACGCACAATGCCTTTAGGTATTTGCAGAGAAAAGAACAGCGATAACATAGAAATGTTAATTTATCATCAAAGCTCCTCATGTCTATTTTACACTAACAGCAGGAAATAATTATCATTCTACAATATTGATGTGAACTTATGTCTTTCAAGTCTAGTTATAGCTGCAAAAGTTTTCATGTATGTTATAAGCAACTACAGACCAAAAGATATGGTGCCTCCAATTTGTGCTTGTTTCCACTTTTTAATGTTTTTATTATCTTTGGTGACCTAACATCCTTCTTAGCTAAAAACCTCTTAGTCTTGGTTTGCTCTTCATTACTTGACCTTTGAAACACACACACATATATATCTCTGTTCTAAAAGAACACACCTCTATTTTGACACTGCATCTTTGATAGGTCTCAATGAGATCTTCCCTCAGTCCTCTGAATTCCATTGACTAGAGGCCCAGAGCCATCAAATGCTCCTCATATGACAAGCCTTTCAATCCCCGGATAATTTTTCTGAACCCTCTCCA
Organism: Hypanus sabinus; assembly: GCF_030144855.1. Classification (NCBI taxonomy): domain Eukaryota; kingdom Metazoa; phylum Chordata; class Chondrichthyes; order Myliobatiformes; family Dasyatidae; genus Hypanus; species Hypanus sabinus. The sequence continues at coordinate 112,263,625 of NC_082708.1, read as the reverse complement.
ATGCCAGCACATCATTTCTTAGATAAGGGGCCCAAAATTGCTAACCAGTGTTTTAGAAAGCCTCAACATTACATCCTTGCTTCTATATTTATATATATATGACCTCCAATTGAAGGTGTTGGTTAGTTTTTGCATCAATAATAAGCTATCCTAATTTGTATACTTCATAAATCACCTGTCAGAGTAAATGAAAGTAAAAATTATTTAATAGCATTAAAAATTCTCCAGCCTAAATGAATTTTAATTAATCATGTTATGACCAAATAAAAATACTTCAATAGTTTTTAAAATGCATCATCAGGAAACATTAGGATCATTAGTTCCATAAGTCGGGTTTAGCAGCATTATTATAAAATCTGAACAGAAACCAGTAAATAAAATATTAATTTTGCACTAACAAAAACAAATCATCTTTATTTTATTTTGAATGATAAATTAAGCTAGGGACATTGCAAACAAGAGGAAATCTGCAGATACCAGAAACCCAAGCAACTCAATTTGTCTTTCTGAACAATAAAGTCTTTAAAAATCTACTCTTTCAATGTTACCTCAAGTTCATTCCATTTTTTATGAAAGACCCAAGCACTATAATAAATAGCAGTAATTTTTGTGCCTTTCACAAATGGACATTTTAAAAATGTTCTCTTTGATTTGAGTATATTTCTATTTCGGTGACTTTTCCTCTGCAGGTAATTAATCAGGCCAGTGGGAGTGCAGCCCATCACACGATCCATACTCAACCAGTCGGCAAACAGTTCGATAGGGTGGATGATTTTTTCATTCCATCTACAACTCTCATCATTAATCATATCAGGTAGGTGTGTGGGTGTACACCCACAACAGGATCAATTTCACTCAGAGCTTGGACTTTCTGTGGGGGGTGATATTAAAGACAAATAAAAGGTAGCAATAACAAAGTTTTTACTACAGGGAAGGCTATATAATGTTGTTTTATCTTGTAATTAAACATCTCATTGCTGTTCAGCAATCTAAAATTGTTTGAAATATTTCAAGATATTGTTTATTATGTCTTCAGTGTCGTAACAGAAAGGAATGTCTGATAGCAGTAAAATATGCAATATCTATTATCTAAGTGATGAGGAAAAAGGGTGAATTTGAGGTTTTTTAATAAGAGTTTTGGGAGATTTAAAACGTTCTTTTGTTCAACGGTCCAATTTTTCACTCAGTGATGAAAATAAATAAACTTTGGCCTCAGATCCAAGCAGACTGATTCATTAAGTTAGTCGTGGTTTTCAGGATAACTGTGGGGCACAGTGGTTGGTACCAGTGTACATCAATGAGCATGCTGTCTACATGCTGTTTAAATCCTTAGTCAGTCATAAAACTGAAAATGCATCTGGTGTAAACTCAGCAGGCACGAGGCAATAGGAGTAAAATAGTTCAGGCAGTTTTAAAAAGTAATAATTACTCTGACCAAGTTCAAGTCCTAATACAGAAAGGGCAGAAGACAGCCATAATTGTTGATGTTGACATATTAAGTGTGATGGTTTTCAGAACACAAGTCCATTCAAGCCCTGTGTCCCGCTTCTTCCCATTCAATAAATTCATGGCTAAATTTTTAACACTGCCATTTCCTCACACTAATCACTCTGACTCCATTTCCTAAGACGGATTATCTGCCAACACCTTTTACAAACCCACTGACTCGCACAGTTATCTTTACTATACCTCCCCCCACCCTGTCGCTTGGAAGAATGCTATTCACTTCACTCCGTTCCTTTTGTTGCATCACATCTGTACTCAGAATGAGGCTTTCCATTCCAGAAGGTTTTCATAAAACATGGAGTCACTTCCATCACTATCGAAGCTGCCCTGATCCACAACTCCTCCATTTCCTGGGCATCTGCCCCTCATCCCATCACACAAGACCCCATGACATAACAGGGATAGGGGTTCTCACCAACTACCACCCAATGCCATTTCCAACAACAACTCTGTGGTGAACTACATATACCTGTCTGGACACGCCCCCTGCTGACTGCTCCTGTGGCTCCTCCCACAGACCCCGGTATAAAGGCGATTGAGGCCTGAGCCTGGCCTCTCAGTCTCCAGGATGTAGTATGGTGGTCAACCACTGCTTGTTCCTTCTTCCAGTCAATAAAAGCCAATATCTCGCCTTTACATCAGAGTGAGTTATTAATGGTGCATCAAACCCACTGAGTCTCTTTGACTCCCATGGTTAGTGAATTCAAAAGGCTCACCACCCTACAGTGAAGAGTAGCTGACCCCTTCTTTTGAGATACTCCTAAATGGGCAAACACCACCTCCATATACACCCTCTCAAGCCTCTTAACAATCACCTACATTTCAATGCTGGTTTGAATTGGGCTTTCTTACTTGATATTGCAAGGGTAACATTAGCAGGAAGTAAATTGGGAGGTTATTTGAGATCTGCGCTAGGACAAAGGATAATCAGAATCAGACACCTGGTTTCCTTCACAATTCTGAAGGGCGAAACATTAATAGTCACTTCCTCCCAAACTCCAAAGGCAGGAAAAACAGACTGTCACAACATAACTGGGACATCATATGTTGTTGATTGCCTTTTGAAGTTCAGATGAAAATTTATATGCATTTCCTGTTGTCATAGTTAAATGCGTAGCTCCATAATTGTAAAAGAAAACAAAAGGAAATGATTTGATCTGTAATAAATTTCATGGAATTCATATAGTGATTTGGTAAAGATGTTTTCATGCCATGTAAAATGCACACAGATTAACACTAATGTTTCAGGGTAATTAAAATCACAAACTTAGCTGTCAGACTGCTCAAAGTTGCACCTGGTACAACAAATAATAACTGAGCATTGACTAAATTAAATGCAATACAGCCTTTTTGATGAAAATAGGTTAGCTTTACTGCAGTTTCAGTTTATTTCAAATATAATGCATGAAGATCCAAGTAAATTCATGATTTTATAATTGGTTTGAATAAGCAGAAATTTTAACTGAGCTGGTAAAAGCTAAAGCTTGGTTAATGCTATCTATAAATTTGCCAATGACACAACTATTGTCAGAATTTCAGATAGTGATGAGGAGGCATAAAGGGACGAGGATAGATCAGATGGTTGAAATGTGTCACAACAATCTTCCACTCAACACCAGTAAGATCAAGGAATTGATTTAATTTAATTTTCTATTTTTATATACGCATTTGCAGCGTACATAATAATGAAAACTATAAAATACGGTATGTAAATCAAGGAAAATTAAATTAAATAAGAAGTGCAAAAAGATAGGAAAAATCTATTGAGGTAGTATTCATGTCCATTCTGAAATCTGATGGCAGAGGGGAAGCTGTTCTTGAAATCTTGAGTGTGTCTTTAGGCTCCTATTCGTCTTCCTAGATGGTAGCAATGAGAAGAAGGCATATCCTGGGTGATGTGGATCTTTATTGATGGATGCTGTCTTTTAGAGGCATTGCCTTTTAAATGTGCCCTGGCTGTTGGAGAAGCTAGTGTCCATGATGAAGCTGGCAGAGTTTACAACTTTCTGCAGCTTTTACTGATCCTGTTCAGTGGCCCCTCCGTTCTAGATAGTGATGCAAGCAGTAAGAATGTTCTCCATGGTACATCTGCAGAAATATGCTAGAGTCTTTGGCAGCATACTAATTTTCCTCAAACTCCTAATGAGATATAGCCACTGCCATGCATTCTTTTCAGTTGCATCAACATGTTGGGCCCAGGGTAGATGCTTAGAGATGTTAACACCCAGGAACATGAAACTGCTCACCTTTCCACTGCAGATGCATTTTTGTCTGGATAGATTAGATAGATCTACGTTTCACTTTCAGTATCTATACAGTACTTTCCCTCTACAGCACTCCAGTGGAAAAGAGACGAACATACTGACTTGCTACTGCTCACTCTTTTGAATTTGATCCCTTGATGAGGATCCCTTGGTGTGTGTTCCCTTTACTTTTCCTTCCTGAAGTCCACAATCAACTCCTTGGCCTTTATTGATGTAGAGTGCAAGGTTATTGCTGTGACATCATTTAACCTGCTGATCCATTTCACTCCTGAATGCCTCCTTGTCACCCTTTGAAGTTCTGCCAACAATGGTTGTGTTGTCAGCAAATACGAAGATAGCATTTAAGCTGTGCCTAGCCATACAATTGGGAGTGTAGGGAGGGTAGAGCAATAGGCTCAACACACATCCTTGAGGTGCACCAGTGTTGATTGTCAGTGAAGAGGAGATGTTTTTTTTTCCGATCTGCAGAGACTGTGATCTCCTGGTGAGGAAATCAAGGATGCAGAACCAGAAGGAGGTATAGAGTCGCAGGTTTTGGAGCTTGTTGATTGGAACTAAGGGTATGATGTTGAACGTTGAGTTGTAATCAATAAACAACAGCCTGACATGGGTGTTATTATAGTCCAGGTGATCCAAGGCCGAGTGGAGAGCCAAGGAGACTGTATCTGCTGTAGACCTATTGTGGGAATAGGCAAATTGCAGCGGGTCCAGGTCCTTGTTTAGGCAGGAGTTGGCTCCAGCCATGACCAACCTTTCAAAGCACTTCCTCACAGTAGATGCGAGTGCCAGCAAGAGTGCTCTTCTTGGGCACAGGTATGATTGTTGCCCTTTTGAATTTTGAAGCAGGTGGGAACCTCCGACTGAGAGATTAAAGAACACAACCAGCAGTTGGTTGCCACAGGTTTTCAAAGTCCCACCAGGTACACCATCAGTGCATGACACCTTTCAAGTGTTCATCCTCTTGAAATATGTTCTGATGTTGGCCTGCGAGACAGAGATCACAGAGTCTCCAAATGCTACAGGGATTTGCACAGGCATAGTTTTACTCTCCCTTTCAAAGTATACACAAAAGGTATTGAGCTCATCTGCGAGTGAAGCATCATGGCCATTCATGGTGTTAGGTTTTGCTTTGTTGGAAGTAATGGCCCGAAAACCCTGCCAGAGCTGACGTACATTCAATTTGTTTTATAGGTTTTATTTTTATGTATTGCAAAGTACTGCTTCTGAAAAACAACAAACATCCTAACATATGCCAGTGATATTAAATCTGATTATAGAACATAGAAACCTACAGCACATTACAGGCCCTTCAGCCCACAATGTTGTGCCAACCATGTAACCTACTCTAGAAACTGCCTAGAACTTCCCTAGTGCATAGCCCTCTATTTTTCTAAGCTCCATGTACCCATCTAAGAGGCTCTTAAAAGACCCTATTGTATCTGCTTCCACCACCACCACTGGCAGTGCATTCCATGCACCCACCACTCTCTGTGTGAAAAACTCACCCCTGACATCCCCTCAGTACCTGTTTCCAAGTATCCAACTATGGCCCCTCGCGTTAGCCATTTCAGCCCTGGGGAAAAGCCTCTAGCTATCCACGCAATCACTGCCCCTCATCATCTTATACATGATTATGATTCTGATTCTGAACAACATAAATAAGTGCTTCTTAATTAACAATCTACCATGGCTAATACTTTGGACAATTATTGAATAAGTAGATTGGATGGGTTTTTCATTTGATTACTGTCAAGCTTTAGAAGCAACACTCATTTCACTAGTCAGAGCTATTAGTGTAGGTTGTGCAATTAAATTCTGCATTGTCTGTTATTTTGATGTGTCTCACTGATTTTGGTGATGGTGGGATGCATGAGATATGAGTGTGAGTGTGTGGTGGTACATTCCAGTCCTACCTTTAGTAGAGAGTTGAGTGGCGCAGGTCAGTTTCAATGAACAGTGTCTGAAGTTATAGGCAGGAAATGGGTTTTGATGATGGAATTGTCGATCTTGACTATAAATGTAAAGACTAGAATCTGGTACAGCAGGACACCCTGTGCTAGTGATGTTGAGTTTATGTGTATTATTTAAACTGCACACCATTTAAAATGTGTGGCTTCTTTTTAAATGTGCTGAACTGGTTCTGGCAATTGTGGCTGTCAAGTTGGGCAGAAGGAAAGATCACCACAGCGCAATGTTTGAGTTATTGGACAGGCATCCAGAAACTTGAGTCACTAATTTGAAGATAGTTTCACTCTCAGTGCGGCAGCTGTGGAATTTAAGTACAAGTAATTAAGTAAATCTGGAATGAAAATAAAAAATTTGCATCAGAAACTATAACTATACGTAGTGTCATAAAAACCTATCTGTTCACTGGTGTGCCCCAATCTGTCCTATATGGAAGTGGGTGACTCCCAACTGTTCCCTGAAATGGGCTAGCAAGCCACTGGTTTTAGGATCCAAAGTAGATATAGACAATAAATGTCAGATTTTTCAGCAGTATGCAAATCTCAAGAATGAATAATTAAAAAATTACAATTAATCGTGCCATTAATGTTAACTGGACTCTAAAATAAGACTGAACAATGAATTCTGTGTATGCCCTGCAAGGGGTCAAACAGGTGATGTTTAAGACCTCCTTTTACTAGCATGTCCAACCTAACACCCTTCCAAATATAAAATCTAACTTAAAAGTATGAACTTCAAATGTCAGAATTATTTAGTATTTTAATACTGCTGGTGAACAGTCTCATTCAAATTGAGCACATGTTAGAGAATCGATGTTATAGTGTTCAGCCTGCCCACTAATCTCAAAGGGAGTGTAGAGTGTTGTCCACCAACTGCACTGTGTACTTATTTCTTTGTATACTGTTGTCTATAGATTTTTGTAACTGTAATATGTGTTCTATGAAGCACTGCCTGCATTTGGACACATTAGTCATCTGGACAATGAAACTGCTGATTGTGGATTTCAGAGAATGTGTTAACAGGAACTTAACCTCCCATTTAAGCCAGGTCAGCCCTTTTTTGGTAAAGGATGTAGAGCTGCTGACTTACTCTGAGGCTTTTGCACATTGTAGGCAGTCCCCAAATTCACTCTTAATGATCACAACTCTGTGATGCTTTGTGTAGATACATTGCCTAGAGCTAATTGGGATGAACTGTGGGGATTAACATGATCCTGCATTGATTATTGATGGGTTTTATATCATACCTACCTTACTAATATACAGTTAAACATGTTATTAGTTTTCTACTATGGACAAATAATCCTTATCCTAAAAAAACATGATGTCTATTTGTGTAAAGTTTTCTTCTAATATATTAAAATATCCTCAGCGACATGGGAATAATGATAAACAAAAGAGACTTTTGCATGGTTATATTTTCCCCAGCATGTGGCAGCAAATCCTAAGCTTGTTATATAACACTATAAAGAGAATAAATGGAAAAGGCACAGGAATTAGCCATTGGATTCGATACAGTACTAGCTCTCTGTAAAAGCAATGCACTCTGCTCCATTTCACTTTCCTGTCACTGCAATTATTTTCAGTTAAGTCCTGATCCGTTTCCCTTTGGACTGCATCTTTCTCCTGTCAGGAAATGCATTCAGAATGCTAGTCACTGCTGGTGTAAAAGTGATGTTCCACCTGCCTTCTTTGGTTCTTTTGCCCCTTCTACATTTTCTCATTCAACCTTCCAGAAGTTAGAATTATTTCCCTCTGTCCACTCTCTTTTTTACTTAGAACAGCCCTATTGCATTTCCTCTTCACCTTCACTGCTCTAAGGAGAAAAGTATTTTTTTTGCCTTTCCCAAGAAACTAAGAATGATCCCTAGAAATATTCCAAGAAAATCTTGTGTGCATCTTATCCTCCATATTTTATCTAAAATGCAGTAGTGAGGGCCACAGTGTCATAGAGTTAGACAGCATGGAGGTGGATCATTCAACCAATCATGCCCACGCCAATTATAACAGGAAGAGAATGAGAAGCTGGGTGATGCAGTTACTCAGGTGCTCTAGCTGTCACAATTCATCCTCAAATCTTTCTATTCCTTGCCTTAAAGCAATAACCTTTTGATTATTGACACCTCGGCTTCCTGTATTGAAGGTAGTTTATGGATTATTTTTCCTCATTAGCATTCTGGTAGCGTCAAGTGAAAGAGCTTGAGTTTATAGCATAAGAAAATCTGGCTGCAGTTCATCAATTTTGTACATACAGTAGTAAATATCATGCAGCTTTTGATATAGCCAAGTATTCAATTTTACAAGCTAGGCTATAAATTTGTTAAACATATATATCAAAATAAATGTAAATCAATGCTAACTTTTTTGTCTAGTTCTTTGGTTGGACATGTGAATGAACATAAAAGTGTCAAATGGCCATGACAAAACTGCATACCAGGATGAATATTTCACACCTCTTTATCCATCACTTTCTATTGTTTCACTACCCGAAACATTATCAACCAGACAGATAATAATGTAAAGGAGTACAGTGTCTCACATGATGTTAACTTTGAAAGACACCATTCTTATTACAGAGTTTGAGACAGGTGAGCAGGGTATTCACATAAAAAAAAATGGCCAGACTCACCAAGCCACACTGGCTCTCTGCTAAAGTAATTTGTTCAAGTATATTTCCCAGCCTTAACTTGACAGTGTTGTCCCTTCTCCACTAGTAAGCAATGTCTCTGGCTATTGCTTGGGAAAATTAGAATGCCCATTCCCATTAATGTTGTCTGCTGTGTTCAGTAGGTAATTATTGAGTAAAGAACGTGAAGTTTAATGTTGCCTGTCAGCAAGGTAACATTATTATGAAGGCAATTTGAAGGGGTGGGGTGTGCAGGAGAGGCGTTTCTGGAAGTTTACTTTCCACAGCACGAATGAGGACTGCAGAAGTTGTCTAATTTATACTATAATGTTTATGTGCACTGATAGCTTCAACTTATCAATGTAAAATCTGGATCAATAGCTTCAAATCGCTAAATCTTACTTATTCCAGGTACAGCCTAAATAAACAAGCTCTCAGGAATCTAAATTCTAATTAAAAACACATTGTCTAAGCATTTATATTCTCATAATGTCATAATCAGCTTGCTTTTTGGTATCCAACTACAAACCCCATTTCCAGAAAAGTTGGGGTATTTTCCAAAATGCAATAAAAACAAAAATCTGTGATATGTTAATTCACGTGAACCCTTATTTAATTGACTAAAGTACAAAGAAAAGATTTTCAATAGTTTTACTGACCAACTTAATTGTATTTTGTAAATATACACAAATTTAGAAATTGATGGCTGCATCACACTCAACAAAAGTTGGGACAGAGGCGTGTTTACCATTGTGTTACATCACCTTTCCTTTTAATAACACTTTTTAATTGTTTTGGAGCTGAGGATACTAATTGTAGTAGATTTGCAATTGGAAATTTTGTCCATTCTTGCTTGATATAAGACTTTAGCTGCTCAACAGTCCGTGGTCTCCGTGTCTGATTCTCCTCTTCATGATGCACCATACATTTTCAATAGGAGATAGATCTGGACTGGCAGCAGGCCAGTCAAGCACACGCACTCTGTGTCTACAAAGCAACACTGTTGTAGCCCGTGCAGAATGTGGTCTGGCATTGTCCTGCTGAAATAAGCATGGACATCCCAGGAAGAGATGTCACCTTGATGGCAACATGTGTCTCTCTAAAATCCTAATATACACCTCAGAGTCAATTGTACCTTCACATACATGCAACTCACCTATGCCGTGGGCACTGATGCACCCCGATACCATCACAGATGCTGGCTTTTGCACCTTTTGCTGATAACAATCAGAATGGTCGTTCTCATCTTTGGCACGGAGAACTCGATGCCTGTTTTCTCCAAAAACTAGCTGAAATGTGGACTCATCTAACCACAGCACACGGTTCCACAGTCTTTCGGTCCATCTGAGATGAGCTCAGGCCCAGAGAACTTGCTGGGGTTTCTGCATAGAGTTGATGTATGGCTTCCTCCTTGCGTAATACAGTTTCAAGTTGCATTTCTGGATGCAGCGATGGACTGTGTTAAGTGACAATGGTTTTCCAAAGTACTCCCAAGCCAGCTGGCTATAATTGTCACAGTAGCATGACGGTTTCTTAGGCAGTGCCGCCTGAGGGCTCGAAGATCACACGCATTCAACAGTGGTTTCCGACCTTGCCATTTACGCACTGAGATGTCTCTGAATTCTCTGAATCTTTTCATAATATTATGTACTGTAGATGTTGAAAGACCTAAATTCTCTGCAATCTTGCATTGGGAAATGTTCCTTTTGAACTGACTAACAATTCTCTCACGAATTTTGGCACAAAGGAGTGAGCCACAACCCATCCTTGCTTGCAAAGACTGAGCCTTTGATAGACGCTACTTTTATCCCCAGTCATGATACCTCACCTGCTACCAATTAGCCTGCTTAATGTGGAGTCTTCCAAACCGGTGTTACTTGAATATTCTGTGCACTTTTCAATCTTATTTTAACTCTGTCCCAACTTTTGTTGAGTGTGTTGCAGCCATCAAATTCTAAATTTGTGTATATTTACAAAATACAATTAAGTTGGTCGGCAAAATTATTGAAAATCTTTTCTTTGTACTTTTGTCAGTTAAATAAGGGTTCACGTGAATTAACATATCACAGATTTTTGTTTTTATTGCATTTTGGAAAATATCCCAACTTTTCTGGAAATGGGGTTTGTAAAAGAGAGCATCTGAATGAGCCAATTCCAATCATCATCTGTGACTTGCACCCTGGAATCCTATCTGGTTTAGGAATTTAACTTGCACATGATTTTTCATGTCAGCTCAAACTCAGAGAGGTCTTTCTTACTTCAACCAAGCCAAAGTAATCACTATTTGCTATAGATTCAAGCCCTCACTCAAGCAAAAATGAAGTCTGCATTCCCTAGCCTGGATTCTTAAATATGATAAAGACTTCTTTTTCATTGTTTGTCTTGTAGACCACAAACTTGACTTATATTATCATTTCATTTTTAAAGAAAAGAAATGACCACACATTTCTTCTTCATTTCAAAGTTCAAAGTCAATGTAACCCCCTGGGTCGCCTCAGGCTCGCTCAGCTCATTCTCGTCTAGGGGGAGCAGCCTTCAGCCCCGCCAAACTGGGTAATCAGCTGGTGTGGATGCTGTGTGATGTCCCCGCCTCGCCCAAAAACAGACAGTACACCATATGCGATTAAATGAATACAATTTATAAAGGTTACTATAACTAAGTGATTAATAATGATACAGTATATATGAAGAAAAAAATAAAGAAAAGGCTCCAAACTTATCAAAGTCCAAACCACTTCGTGCACAACCGTTGGAGCTCAATTACTGAAGTCTTCTGGCCACCATTCAATCCCCTCCGAACTCCTCGACTTGCAGCTCAGGACCCTCCGAGTGGTCAACCAAGCACATCTAGCTTCATCCCCCCTCCTCGGAGTACCTCCTGGCCTCGGACCCCCGCTTGGGGTCCGTTCCTCGCCCAGCTTACAGCATTGCATCCTCTCTCTCGACCCCCTCGCGCCGATCTGCCCAAAAGCCCGTCAACAACTGCTTACGGACTCAGAAGAAAGAACAACATTAATCCCCATTTGGTTTACAAAGGAATACAATTCTCGTTATCAGTAAATTTTAACCCAAACAAGCTTCCAGCACTCTCTTGCAACAAAGGAGCATTCCTGCTTTTAACAAAACAAAGAAGCCCTTTTGATTACATACGCAGTAACAAAGAAAAAAGAAGAAACCCCCTTTACATAAATTTTATTATTAAAATACATATATGTCACCATATACAACCCTGAGATTAATTTTCCTGTGGGCCTACTCAGCAAATTTAGCTATAACAGGATCAATTAGAATGCAGGAGAGAACAAACTGTGCAAATACAAATAAATGGTAATAAATAATGAGAACTTGAGATAAAAAGTGCCTGAAGTGATAACATTGGTTGTGGGAACATTTTGATGATGGGGCAAATAAGCGTAGTTAAGTAAACAAAGTACTAGAATTGAAGAGCAGGGAACATATTTGAAACAGGTATTAAATTTAGAGTTGCCAGATTATAGAAAGCTCAGAGAAGTCCTCTAAACATACTTCATTGGTTGTTAACTTTAGTATGTCCTAAATCAAATAATGGCCTGTAAATATGCCAGGCTTTACAATTTCCTTCCATATTTGTTTATATTCTTAATAAACAGTTAATTGTTTACCTCCCATTGATTAATTATTTTGTCTTAATTGCCAGCAGTAATTAGTCTAGGTCTTGCACTGGAATCTGTCAATTTACCATCTGTGCAAGCTCCATGTTCCTCAGGAGACAACGTGGTAGTTGTAAAATATAAACATCTTGCCAAAGGCGAGAGGGTCACACAGATTTTTGCTTTTTTTAAAAAAAATTAAAGTATTGCAATTGCAGGACACTGATGCAGTAAAATTAATTTTAAAAAAGAGACATTAAATTGGTCGTAAAAATTTGTGAGGAATTAAATTCAACAGTCCAGCAAAATTGATTGTGGATTAAATGGGGATGAGCTGTTACTGCCCATCTGTTCGCCATTTTCACAGAATGATCTCAGAACTTATAATTCCTGCGAGCACTGAACTAAACTGCTTTACTCTCACATCCAGACTTACCTTGCCATGAAAAGATCCAGCAAATTCATGGGTTATTGGCATTCAATGTGTGTGTGTCTCTGTGTGTGTGTGTGTGTGTGTGTGTGTGTGTGTGTTACAGACAAAATATCTTGGTTCTCAGAAGAAATACTTAATTTTTTACGGAAGACAGGTTGACTTTAGTATTTCAAACAGCCCACAATTTGTAGTGGTAGCAATGGTGAACAATGTGTTTGCCTTCATTGCCACACAAAACTGAGAACAGCTTAATTTATGTGTGTTGCTTGGATTTCCAGCATCTGCAGATGTTCTCTTGTTTGCAGCTTAATGTTATGGCGGCTTGACCTAAACTCAGGATAACTTTCAGTAATTTCGTGTACATCCACAAAGTGAATTAATGCTTTTCCTTTGCGAATGAGGGAAATCGCTTGAAGTTATCTGAATTAAAAATATTTACCCGTTTCTCCTACTACAAAGTAATATTAAAACGGTGCGCTTGTAACAGAAGATCTGATTAATGCTCGAGGCCATAACTGATATTCAACTAATTAACACCCGAAATAATCATGCAATTTGTCAATTCTAATTTCTCTCATATTTCAGAATATATGGTACTTCAACGTATTAAAAAAGCAAGAATTTTCATGATATTTGAGCTTTTTTAATCAAATGAGAATGCTTCAATCTTATTTAAGTCTGTATAACATTTATTTATTGTCAAAATTATCATTTGTTTTTATCCTGCTTTATGATGAAAAATTATTTAATGTGACTGGCAGCTCAGTCAGTTTGATGTTGGTGACACACTGGACACTTTGAACTGAAGCCTAACATCATTAGCAGAAGGTGAAAACTAAGAAGCTGTCACCTCAAAGGTCACTAAATGTTTATGGAGATGGTCTTCATTCTCAATGGCAGGCACTATGGCTTTCACATTGACCTTTAATTCCCAACCATTATGATGTCATGCCAGTTACTTGAGGCCCAAATGCAATAGCTACATTGCAAAAATTAATTCTGAAAACAAAACAAAATCCATCTTGATCTAAGACAACTTAGAAAAGTAAATTTTTTTTCTGATTCTGAATTTGTGAGACTATTTTCATTTTGCCTATTATCATAAATGTTCAAAACAGAACACAAGAAAGTCTGCAGATGCTGGAAATCTGAGGGAATAGACATAAAATGCTGGAGGAACTCAGTAGGTGAGGCAGTATCCATAGAAAAGAATAAACAGTTGACATTTCGGGACAAGTTCTGAAGAAGGGTCTCAGCCCAATACATTGACTGTTCACTCTTTTCCATAGATGTCACCTGACCAGCATAGTTCTTCCAGCGCATTGTGTGTGTTGCATCATATTAAGTTATTCTTCCAGTACCTTGCAAATGAAGGGATGGGAGACTGTCATTAGGCAAGAGTATGTTAAATGTAGATTTAATGATCTGCTTCAAATTTTGATGGATTTTGATATTGTAAATAAGGAAAGGTTGCTTCTAACAGCAAAAAGGTCAGTAACAAACAAATGCAGCGAGTCTTAAAATCTGGAATTCTGGAATGCACAATCTAAAAAGGTGGTAAAAGAAGATTCAATAATAACTATCAAAATAAAATGAATTAAGTACTTGAAGGTTTTGGCAGTAGGGTAAGAGCAGTATGTGAGGATAAATTCTGTGGTCTGTATTGTTATTTCGTCTTCCCTCTGCTTTCATTACTTCAATCGGAGAATATTGAAGATTTTTTTTTAAATTTATTTAGCTACTGGGATTTCAAGCCATCATTCTTACTAATTTTGGAAAACTACACTAGCAAATAGAGTTGTCTTTATTTGCCCCAGTACTTTTCTTGCAGCAGTTTCTGCTATGTATCTTTCTGGATAAAAGGTATCTTGAGTAGGTTTATTAAAGAACACAGTACAGTACATCACAAGGACAGACCTTGTCCCCTGGCAGCTTGTTCCAGGCCCCTACGGCTCTCTGTGTAAAAAATAAACTTACTGCATACGTCTCCTTGAAACTTTCCCCCTCTCAGCTTAAACCTGTGCCCTATGGTACGTCATTCCCACTGTGTGAGAAAGGCTTGGTTTATCTACCTTGTCTGTGCCTCTGGTAATTTTATATATTTCTATAAGATCGCATCCCAGTCTGCAGTGCTCCAGAGAAAACATTCCAAGCTTATTTGTTTATACAGTGTGGAATGGGCTGTTCTGTCCCTTCAAGCCATGCCACCCAGTTATCCCAACTTTTAATTCTAACCTAGTCACAGGACAATTTACAATGATCTAGCAACCACTATGTCTTTGGACTGGGGGAGGAAACCGGAGCATCTGGAGGAAACCCACACAAACACTGAGAGAATATACAAGCTCCTTACAGGCAGCAGCAATAAATGAACCTGGGTTGCCTGTACTATAAAGCATTGTTCTAACCATTACGCTGCTGTCCCTGTCCAAAATCTCCTTACAGTTAGCGCTCCCTAATCCAGGCAATATCCGAGTAAACCTCTTCCACACACTGCCCCAAGTGTCTACATCCTTCTTGTAATGCAGTAGCCAAAATCAAAATAAGTACTTCAAATGTGGCTCAAAGAAAGATTTGATACAACTGCAACATGATTATTTTATGTTTATATTGATGCTCTGATCAATGAAAGTAAACATGCTTTCATTGCAATCTTTTGGATTAATTTACCATGAGGGAACTTATCAGACAGTTTATTAAAATCAGCTCACCAACCTATTTATCTATTGTAAGTGATGGAACAGCATGGACTATTCTTCAAGTCTTTTGCCTACAGTTAGAGAGGATGCGAAGATCTCCATCATGGCTCCAGCAGAATACCTCCTTGCTTCTTTCAGTCACCTAGGATCAATTCTATCATTGTCTGGAGTCTTACCCACCTTAATTTTCTTCTAGAAAGCCAACATTGTTTCCTTTTTGATCCTTTGTCCTTGAGTAGTCCTACCCTCTCTCAAGCTCCCCACTTACTTTTAATGGCTATTTAAAATGCTTTGGGATTTGCCTTAATCCTATTCACTTAGAACATTTAGGATGCCTTTTAGAACTCCTGATTTCCTATTTAAGTTCTTTCCTGCTTCTTTTATATTCCTCGAGGTCCTGTCCAGTTTCATCTTACATATGCTTCTTGTTCTCGTTTTCACTATATTTACAACATCTCTCAGCATCCAACATTCTTCAATCGTGTCTTCCTTCCTCACTGGAACATATGGGTCCTGATTTCTAACCAGCTGACCTTTAAATGGTTCCCACATATCAGATTGGGACCTACCTAGTAACAACCACTCCCATTTGACTCTCCCCATTTCCAGCTTAATAATGTTTTAATTAGCCTTACCCCAATTTAGCACATTCCCCAAGACCTTATCTCATCCTTAAGCAGAACTATCTGAAACTGTGGAATTATGTGATAAAAATCCCCTAAAATTCCATCTCTGTGAACTCTGATCACCTAGCCAAACTCACTTCCCAACAGAAGGTCTCGTATGGCCATCACTTTTTGAACTATCTATATAGAAAGATGCTGCATGAACTGCTGAGTTCCTCCAGCATTATGTGTGTGTTGCTATCTATATACTGTTAGACAAAAAAACTTTTAACAACAGCTTAACAAATTCTGCACTATATAACTCTGGCACTAAGTAAGCTACAGTCATTACTGAGAAAGTTGAAGATATCCACTACAATGGGGTGTTTTTACATCTTTCTATGATCTTCCTATCTATCTCCAACATTATTTGGATGCTTATTGTATAAACTTCATCCACAGTGTTTGCACCATTCTTATTTCAAAGCTCTATCCATACTAGAGTCCATCATTTGGGTAATGATTCTTGAACCAATAACTGATTACCCCTGAAGTCAATGAAGATACCCTTTGTAACATCGATAAAAACACCAAAACTGCAAATTTACTCCAAAATGTGAGGCTTATTGTCTGGGGTGCGTGCCCCATGATTAGGAGAGAGAGCTTCAAAGCCACAGGCCAGACTCTTCATGATGTATGCGGCAAGAATAAGGGCTTCAGGGGTATTTTAACCATTTGCTGTGGCAATTTCTGTCAGCTTCTACCAGTTGTAGAATGTGGAAATGATGCTGATGTGGAGGATTCATGCATTAAAAAATCTTACTTACAGAGAAGCCTCATCAGGTTTCAAATGAAGAGAAATATGTGATTGAGTGAAGGAGAAGGATGATATTCTGAGTTCTTATTGGATGTTGGAGAAAACAAGATTGAGAAAAATGAAAACGATGAAATCAAATTACCTGAAAATATGATTCTGCCAGTAAAAACTATGGAAGTGCATTGATTTTATCTACTCGACATTCAACAATCCTGCAGAACTGTTATTGCGGAATTCTATCTTGGTTCCTCTCAATGAAATGATGCGAAAAATAAACTTCACATGCATTAGACGGTTCCCTGGAATCATGAAAAAATACTGTTCCTTCAATGCGGTAGTGAAGGAGTTAACGCCACTCATTTTCCAACAGAATTCCTTGATTCAGTCGAACTCTCTGGATTGCCGCCACATAAACTGGAATTGAAGAGGGGATCTCCCATCATTTCAATGAGGAACTTGGATCCACCAAGGCTTTGCAATGGAAGGCGAATGATGGTGGAAGAACTGCACGACAATCTCATTGTAGCAAAGATAAACATTGGTGTGTTCAAAAATGACATTGTCATGATCCCAAGAATTACTCTCAATTTATCAGAAGGGGAAGATGTCCCTCTTCAGCGGAGCCAGTTCCCAATACAGTCATGCTTTGCTAGGACTATACATAAGGCACAAGGCCAAACCATGGAGAACGTGTTGATTTATCTGGAGAAACCAGTATTCCAGCATGGTCAGCTGTATGTGGTTTTAAGCCGGGGAAAAAGAAATTAAAACATTAGAGTATTCTACCAGAAATATCAACCAGAAATGTTGTCATCAAAATTGTCCTTCATTAAACGAGGAGGAGCTATATTTCTCTTGCTATGCATCTTTATTCTTCAATAAACTAAGTTTTTCTTCTTTAATTTCCAAAGAACATCGCATCAGACTGCACTACCTTTCTCTCAAAGGGTGCCCCAATGGGTCACCCAGTTGTCTAGTTAAACTTAAACTTGAGTGTATATACTTCAGCCTACCAGTATCACCGTGTTCACTGACCTGTCCTTCTTTCAGCCTTACTTGACCTAACCTCAACCTTCCCCTCAATCCCTCCACTTGCCGATATTCAGCCTTCATTCCCATCCATCAACTATTAACTAAATCATTCCCGAGAAGCACCAGAAAACTTCCTTGCAAGGATATTGGTTGCCCTCAAGTTTTCATGAACTGTCTTTCTTGTAAAGGTTTACTTCCTTTGGAAGACAGCCCCGTGATCCGTGTACCTAAAACCCTCACTCTGGCATCAGTTTCTTAGCCAAAATTCAGCTGTACCACTTGCCTATTCCTTGCCTCACTAAAACATGGCACAGGAAGTAATTCCAAGGTTACAACCCTAAAGGTATTGTTTTTTAACATTCTACATAGCTGTCTATATTTTCATAGAAACATAGAAAAACAAAAACAATACAGGCCCTTCAGCCCACACAGCTCTGCTGAACATGTCCTTACCTTAAAAATTACCTAGGGTTACCCACAGGCCTCTATTTTTCTGAGCTCCATGTACGTTAAAAGACCCTATCATATCCGCTTCAATCACCGCTACCGAAAGCCCACTCAACGCACTCTCTGCATAAAAAAACTCACCCATGACATCTCCTCTAGACCTATTTCCAAGCACCTTAAAACTGTGCCCTCTCATGATAGCCATTTTAGCCCTGGGAAATAACCTCTGACTATCCACATGATCAATGCCTCTCATCATCTTATACACCTCTATCAGGTCACCTCTCATCCTCTGTTGCTCCAAGGAGAAAAGGCCAAGTTCACTCAACCTATTCTCATAAGGCACGCTCCCCAATCCAGGCAACATCCTTGTAAATCTCATCTGCACCCTTCCTATGGTTTCCACATCCTTCCTATAGTGTGGCGACCAGAACTGATCACAATACTCCAAGTGGGGTCTGATCAGTGGTGACTGACCTCCATGCAGTATATGACCTGTCCACTATCACTCATTGCCTTCTGTGGGCAAACCAGTTCTGGATCCACAAGGCAATGTTCCCTTGGATCCCATACCCTCTTACTTTCTCGATAAGCCTTGCATGGGGTACCTTGTCAAATGCCTTGCTGAAATCCATATACACTGCATCTGCTGCTCTACCTTCATCAATGTCACATCCTCAAAAGATTCAATCAAGCTAATAAAACATGATCTGCCTTTGCCAAAGCCATGCCAACTATTCCTAATTATATTATGCCTCTCCAAATGTTCATAAATCCTGCCTCTCAGGATCTTCTCCATCAACTTACCAATCACTGAATTAAGACTCACTGGTCTTCAATCTCCTGGGATATATCTACTCCATTTCTTGAATAATGGAACAACATCCGCAACCCTCTGATCCTCCAGAACCCGTCCTGTCCCCATTGATGATGCAAAAATCATTGCCAGAGGCTCAGCAATCTTCTCCCTCACCTCCCACAGTAGCCTGGGGAACATCTCGTCTGGTCCTGGTGACTTATCCAACTTGATGTTTTCCAAAAGCTCCAGCACATCCTCTTTCTTAATATCTACATGCTCAGGCTTTTCAGTCCACTGTTAGTCATCCCTACAATCACCAAGATCCTTTTCCATAGTGAATACTGAAGCAAAGTACTCATTAAGTAGCTCTGCTATTTCCTTTTGTTCCATACACACTTTTCCACAGTCACTCTTGATTGGTCCTATTCTCTCACATTTTTACCTCTTGCTCATCTTATACTTGTAGAATGCCTTAGGGATTTCCTTAATCCTGTCCACGCATGCCTTCTCATGGCCCCTTCTGGCTCTCCTAATTTCATTCTTAAGCTCCTTCCTGCTAGCCTTATAATATTCTTGATCTCTATCTTTTGTAATCTTTCCTTTTCTTCTTGACTAGATTTACAACAGCCTTTGTACACCACGGTTCATGTACCCTACCATCCTTTCCCTGTCTCATTGGAACGTACCTATGCAGAACTCCATGCAAATATCCCCTGAACATTTGACACATTTCTTCCGTACATTTCCCTGAGAACACCTGTTCCCAATTTACGCTTCCAAGATCTTTCCTGGTAGTCTCATATTTCCCCTTACTCCAATTAAACATTTTCCTAACCTGTCTGTTCCTACTCCTCTCCAATGCTATGGTAAAGGAGATAGAATTGTGATCACTATCTCCAAAATGCTCTCCCACTGAGAGATCTGACACCTGACCAGGTTCATTTCCCGTTACCAGATCAAGTATAGCCTCTCCTCTTGTAGGCCTATCTACATATTTTGTCAAGAAATCTTCCTGAACACGCCTAACAAAATCCACCCCATTTAAACCCCTCACTCTAGGGACATGCCAATCGATATTTAGGAAATTAAAATCTCCCACCACAAGAACCCTGTTATTATTACACCATTCCAGAATCTGTCTTCCTGTCTGCTCCTCGATGTCCCTGTTACTATTGGTTGTCAATAAAAAACACCCCATAGAGTTATTGACCCCCTCCACCCACCTAACTTCCACCCACAGAGACTCTGTAGATAATCCCTTTGTGGCTTCCTCCTTTTCTGCAGTCATGACACTATCTCTGATCAACAGTGCCTCGCCGTCACCTCTTTTGCCTCCCTCCCTGTCCTTTCTGAAACATCTAAAGCCTGGCACATGAAGTGATCATTCCTGCCCCTGAGCCATCCGTCTCTGTAATGGCCACAACTTCATATCTCCAAGTGCTGATACACGCTCTAAGCTCATCCACTTTGTTCATAATACTCCTTGTATTAAAATAGACACATCTCAAACTATTGGTCTGAGCCCATCCCTTCTCTATCACCTGCCTATCCTCCCTCTCGCGCTGTCTCCATGCTGCTCTATTTGTGAGCCAACCACCTCTTCCTCCATCTCTTCATTTTGGTTCCCACCTCCCAAACAATTCCAGTTTAAATTCTCCCCAGTAGCCTTAGCAAACCTCCCCACCAGGATATTGATCCCCCCCTAGGATTCAAGTGCAACCAGTCCTTTTTGTACAGGTCACACCTGCCCCAAAAGAGGTCCCAATGATCCAGAAATCTGATACCCTGCCCCCTGCTCCAATCCCTCAGCCACACATGTATCCTCCACCTCATTCTATTCCTATGCTCACTGTCACGTGGCACAGGCAGTAATCCCAAGGTGACTACCTTTGTGATCCTGTTTCTCAACTTCCTTCCTTATTCCCTGTAATCTGCTCTGAACCTCCTCCCTTTTCCAACTATGTCATTGGTATCAATATGTACCACAACCTCTGGTTGTTCTTCTTCCCACTTCAGGATACCGTGGATGTGATCAGAAACATCCCGGATCCTTCTCTTCACAGCCTCATCTCTCTTCCTGCTAATGCTGTTAGTCCAAATATGGACCACAACCTTTGGCTGCTCGCTCTTCATTCATTCGTTATGTACCGTGTTATACGACATAAGCAATAATGATCTTTCCATGACCATGATTTTTCTACAGAAGTGGTTTGCTATTGCCACCTTCTGGACATTGTTTTTACAACATGGATGACCCCAGCCATTATCAATACTCTTAGAGATTATCTGCCTGGCATCAGTGGTCGAATAACCAAGACATGATACACACAGGCTGCTCATTAGACTTTCCACCGCCTGCTCCCATGGGGCTTCATGTGACCCTGATCTGGGGAGGGGTTGGCTAAGTAAGTACCACACTTTGTCCAAGGGTGACCTGCAGGTTAGTGGAGGGCAGTTCTTACACCTCCTCTGGTGGAGTTGTATCTCCACCCTGCTCACTCTACCCTTTCAGAATTTCCTGTGCCTTCTGTATGCTCTTCAGTAAGTCCAGTGGCTTCTCCAGCTGATTAATGAGGTCCGAGAGAAACTGTAGCTGAACACACTTCCTGGAGACTTGGCCATGCCTTGATTTCCCACATCTCACAGAAGAAGCATTACCACTCCTTTGACTGTCATTTCTGCCCCATTAAATAACTGAAGAAAAGGAAATTTCTTACCTTGTCTTATCCTTCCGCTGCTTGTCCTCCTCTCTGAAGCCCAACATTCAGCAAAGCTCATGTTTTTGCATTCATGGCATCATGGTAACTTCTGATTAGCCTTTCACAAAATAATTGTTCCATATTGACTGCACTGCTAAAGCCCACCCTTCATTACCAGGCCTGTTGATAGGCAAACAGTAGTAATCTTGTGCTCAAAATGCATCCCCATTTGGTATTGCTAATTTGGTCAATTTTGAAAAAAAACATGGAGATGGATGCTTAGTGATTTAATGCTACTGATCATGGATGAAGCATTAATTGTAGTTGCTAGGAGAAAGATTATAAGGCACATTTTCTTAATGCTCCAATGCTACCTACACTCACCAGAAAATCGCAGATATGCTGCCCTTCACTTCCCACTATTTTTAATGGAGCTCAACATAATTATATGCAACTTTAATGGAGTATAAAGGTAAAAAGTGTTTCTATTGGCAAGTAGGTTGGTGAACAGATTTCACAGATTTAAGATACCTCGCATGAGAGGAACAAGGAAGAGAAATCTGTTGACAAACACAGAAGATTCTGCAGAGGGTAGAAATCCAGAGTAACACACACAAAATGCTGGAGAAATTCAGCAGGTCAGCCAGCATCTGTGGAAATTAATATACAGTCAACATTTCGGATAGAGACCCTTCTTCAGGACTGAGAAGGAAGGGGTAAGAAAGTGGGGAAAGGGTACAAGCTGACAGGTGATATGTGAAACTAGGTGAGGGGAAAGGTGGGTACGTTGGGAAGTGGGATGAAGCAAGAAACTGGGAGATGATTGGTGGAAGAGGTAAAGGGCTGAAGAAGAAGGAATCTGATGAAGGAAGTGAGTGGACCATGGGAGAAAGGGAAAGAAGAGGGGCACCAGAGGGACAAGGTGGGCAAGTGAGGAGAAGAGAAGGGGTGAGAAGGGAATAAAAATGGGGAATGGGAAAAGAGAGAAGGGAGATGGGAGAGAAATTGTTGAAAGTTAGAGAAATTGATATTCATGCCATCAGGCTAGAGGCTCCCCAGACAGAATATGAGGTGTTGCTCCACGAACTTGAGAGTGGCCTCCTCATGACAGTAGAGGAGGCTATGGACTGAGGCAGCAGAATGAGAATAGGAATGGGAAGTTGAATGGAAATGAATGGCCACCGAGAAATCTATTCTGCAGTTTATGCTCTGGAATCCTGAAAGCACAGCAGAAAAAAAATCAATAGTATGTTTAAAAATATGACTGGATAAACAGTTCAAGAGAAAAAGTGTAAGCATTTTGGGGAAAGAACAAGAGAATTGGATCATCCAAACATCCCTTTGAACGAATTGGCAGAGGTTTAATCACTGAACTTGCCTCCTACTATGCAGAGAGTAAGTTTGATTCTGATGTTGCCTGCAGGCTAGCACACAAAAATTCTCTTTCCAGATGCTTTCAATATGCTTTTACTTATAATGTTTCCATTGACTGTGTATTTCCAAGTATGTTATCCTTCTCTGCATTCCAGCACAATATATTACATATAGTAACAAAATAGTCCCCATAATGTTTTCACATCTCATTATTCTATAGCAATGCAGTAGGAGAAAATGCCTCCATTTGGGTCCTTGCCAATTTTATTTGTTTAATTCTTCCTGTACCTTTATTCTCTCTTATATCTGCCTATCTACATACTGTTTCTTGGCATAAATGTAAACTAATGGCTATATCACTGTTATGCGTTGTAACTTCAAAACATTAAACTAATCCAAAGGAAGACACAGGAGTCTGCAATATGAGTCTAACTTTGAGTTTACTTTAAGTGTGACATGCATGTATCATGTGGTAGTGTGATGACATATGCAATTCATGCATTTATACATATAATGACTTATTTAATCAAACTATATATATATATATATATATATATGATAACTCTAATATTACCTTTAATATTACATACACAACACTCCTCCCTGCATAGCTGTAAACTCCAATTCAATATAGAATGCATCTCAACTATATATACAGTATACTATATAATAGTCCCATACTGACATCCACAGCATAGTAAATCTTAAATTGTCCCATTCAGCCCTGAAGATTTAATCAGTGTGGAGGCTTCCTTACTCTCGTTAAATAACATCTTTCCTGACAAGGGGGATTGCTTTGTTTGACAGGCAAGACTGGTAGTTGTGAAACTATCTCAGGTTTTGGGACTTCCTCTGTGGAGGTTGTAGGAGTTGATTAGGAGACTACAGGAAATGGTCCTAACAGCTCTGCACATCTTCCTTCTCATTCCTTATTCTTCTAGTTTATGCTTCTTGATCTTGGGAAGGTCTATTTAGTCCACTGGAGTATTCTTGTATTAATCCTTCTATTGCTCCCTTTATGATCTGATCTGATCTCTCCTTTTGGTTTCCATGTCCACAACATCATCTGACAAATAACACACACAAAATGCTGGTGGAATGCAGCAGGCACCAGCATGTTGTGTGTGTTGATTGAATGTCCAGCATCTGCAGATTTCCTCGTGTTTGCCTTTCAAAATCATCTGACAAATCCTCTGTTTTCATAGCTCCATTGACTCCTTTCATTTTAACCTTCCATTCATCCAGTTGGACTTTGGTCTTTGCAACTACTTTTACAAACCGCTTTTTGCCTCCCACTTGAAATTCATACAGTAAGTCTTAATGCACGCAGGGGACATTCCAATTCTTTATACTCATAAAAGCCAAGTGCAACTTTCCAGAAGTTTCTTGAACTCTGCTCCAGCTTAAAGAGAAGCAACATTTTGCAAGTAACTTCCTCATTAACATATCAGGAACTTTCTCAGATATGTTGCTGACTAACTGCTCTTGTCACTTTCAGACCACTGCTCTTGTCACTTCCGTGGTTCCTCTGAGCAGCATAGTCCTTCATTGGTCCAATATGCTTTTTAAGAGGTTGGTACCAATGCCTATTTGCCCTCTGTTGGGCAAAAGTTCATGAAGACAGTGCAGGAGTCATCCAGTACCTTCCTTAATTCGTTTTCAGATGGTTTAATTGCAGGGGATGCGCCATGTAATTGTGGATGGATCTCCAATCAAGCTGTGGTTGGCTCATCAAATCACTTCTTCTCAGTGCTGGCACCTCTGTTATTACCACATACAAGCCCAATGTGGCTTGTTGGTTGTTGTATTTCACTATTACAATTGGAGGAGTTATCTTTTCTTTAGAATAAGTTCTTGGTTGGATATCTGCAGGCTTCAGTTTAGTATCTTCGAAATGCCTCTCAAACTGTAACAACTGAACCAGTGTCTAATTCCATTTTAAGTAATATGCTGTTCACTTCTCGTGTAAGCCATATTGCTAGTTTTTACATTGTAAATCTTAGGCTTCACTGTCCTGTGTCACTCTCATCATTATCAGATTTTTCATCAACAGCAGGCAGACTAGTGCTCTTTTTGAAAATCCAGTTTGATTATTAGCTTTTTCTTTTCCCTGTGCAGTCCATTTATTTTTTCATGTGTCCTACTTTGTTGCATTTTCTACAGGTTTCACCTTCAAGCCTGCATTGGTCTGGTGTATGTGAGCCTGTGCCACAATGGTAACTCAAATTTTTCAACCAGGCAGGCTTCTGTCTAGATGCTGCAATTTTGTTCACACTCACTTTCATTCCTGACTGTAACTCAATTGTATCTCTACTGTTTCTGTTGAAATTACGATCTCAGCTGCTCTTTCAAACGTAAGTTCTGCTACAGTTAGGAGCCGTTTTGGAATGCTTTCTTGTACGAGTCAACAAACTAGCAATCTCTCAGTACAATATTAAGCCTATCATTGAACTGATAATGCTCAAACACATTCAGTAATGTATGTTGAAGTGGACTTCCTTTCTTTTTGATTCTACTTATGAAACCTAAAACATACTGAAATCAACAATAGTTATCATTTCTAAATATCCCTGCATTACTTACAGAATATAAGCAAAGTTCATTTCGGCTCATCTGGTTGGAGCAGTTAAACTTCGAAGCAAACTTTGTTCCTTTAAACCTAATACACTCTGCAAAGTTGGTACTTGTTTCTCATTGGCTATTTCATTTGCTTCAAAATACTGTTGAATTAGCTCAGTATACATGAGCCAATTACCCATTGTTTCATCAAACGCATCAATCTTTCCAATGTAGCCAGCCATTTCTGATTTTTTTATGATTATTATCACCCGTACTCACTATTTATGAACCTGTGAATTCTTCCATTTTCTGCCTTTTTTTAACACGACTGTCTGCATGTGCTGGGCTGTGTGTTTTACTCACCATTCCTCACTAGGCTTATTTTTTAGTTCGAACATCTCGCTCCATTTTGACAGATCTGTAACCATCCCTGGTTCATTTTAAAAGTACCTTGTCATCTTTGTTATGTTTTTTTAATACAAAACATTAAAGTAGTTCAACAGAAAACACAGGAGTCCGAAAAGAGAGTCAAACTTTGTTCTTCACTTTAATCAAGGTGGGGCATGCACACGTCACGTGGTAGCATGATGACTTCTGCAATTTACGTATTTATACACATAACCTGTATGAAATACTTAAACAAAAATTCTTAATCAAACTATATATATAAGATTACTCAATTATTACTGAAATATTAAATACACACCAATCACTATTGTTAATTAAGTTACTGGCATATTTTTAGGATGTGAGAAGAAACCAAACTATTATAGGTCAGCCCCTGATTAGCATTAAAATTACATAAAGCATTTAAGTAAAATAGCCAAATAAGGATTCATTTAATTTCATGCATGGTGAGAGTGTTAACAAAAAATTAAGTGGATTTATTCAGATTTGCAGCACTTTTCATAAAATAATGGCCTGCTTCATATGAATCAATAAATAGTAGAATTTCACTGAGGCTGTGAAGAGGGAATTGTGCAGATGCAATTACTTAGAAGCATGAATATGTGGTGCACAATGGATTTCTAGTTTTAACCCAATGCAATATTATTTTTGGAAACCGAAATGTATAATATTTATAAGAAAGAAGAAATGACTCCAAGCTAAGGCTACTGAATTCCAAGCAATCATATTGGTCATTAATTTTCATCTGACATCAAGTAGATTTTAAATTGGAATGTTCTCCCAATTGCATGCTTACAGCTAATAGCACAATGATAATGAAGGTTTTGCAAGAAGGTTAGGATTTTCAATACCAGAGCTGACCTTGTCAATTATGTGCAACACAGTTCTTACAGATGCTCATTTTGAATCTTGTCTTGCAGTAGAAAGTCGATAGGTTCCTGAGAACTAGATGGACATGTGACCTCTGATAAAATATCAAGTATTCATGATATTGAAACAGATTTAGTTTTTTAATCTTTGAAAATACCTTTATTAATTATATTTTAATGGAGTACAACACAATTAAAGGAAATAATTTATTCTGCCTTAATTCAGATAGTACTGTAAAAACATTCTTCCAAAATCCATCTTAACCCAGCCTGTGGTATAGTGGCATCCACAATGGACTTGGAGGCGAGTGGTTTCAGTTTCAAATCCAGTTAGTTCCTTGCACACTTTCCATCCATGCTGGGCTGAGCGACCGGCTACCAACTTGACCTCATAAAAAACAGCCAAAATACTCAAGCAAAAGCAAAAGCCTGATGCCCCACAAGGCATGGAGAGAAACTCTACAACAACAAGATTCATCTTAAGTATGTGTATATGCATTTAATTAGGTTTTCTTTCTCCGTAAAAAAAAGAGGAGGATAAAACCCTACCAAAAGAAAGTTTAGAAGATATTTTAAAAAATGAGGACGGAAGTGATAAATATCAGCTTTCACAGCCCTTGGGTTTTACACATGATAAATTGATTCTTTAATAAGTAATCAATGTTGTCATGAAAAGCAAATATTAACACAGTAAATTCCTACATCCTCAAAATATATTAGATTATTCTTATGGCCCATTAATATTAAATTATATTTTTACTGCATACTCTTTTTTTGGCACTTTTTAAATTCAGTTGATTAAGAGTGAGCAGACATGTTCCTGATGCTCTAAATTATAATTAAATTAAAGTCGAAGTTGAGTTTGTTGTTCTGTGCACAAGCACACATTTGTACCGGTATAATGAAAAACTTACTTGCAGCAGATCACTTGGTGTAAATTTATAGTATGTCCTTAGGCTTGATTAGATCTTAGCTCAGGGTATAATGGATCATGTTTTGTTGGAATCTGTTTCCAAGTTGTGTAATTCTATGACTCTATTTTACATTTTAAAGAGGACTGTATTAATTGAAAAAGGTAGACACATTTTAAGTTCCTTGTCAGAGTGGTGTGATGTATTGTGTTGGCTTCTCTGCTCTTCTGGAGGATCCCAACTGAGAGTTAATATTATATATGGATACATAAAGCACTTAAATGCAGAAAATGACATCAAATTGAACAATGATAGGACAGGGGAGCTGATTTAAAACTAGTGCAAGGCAGATTAGTACTTCATTCACAAATGGAGCAAGCTACTCACTGAATGATTGTACAGAAGAGAATTAGATGTAAGGTCCTTGTATCATTTGCATAGCAACTTTCTTTTCTTTTTCTTTTTTTTTTATTATCACTGACATCTTTTCCAATATTTTTATTAGTTTCTTCATAGAAGAATACAAGAAAGTGTATATAAAAGGTCAAAAAAGATTTTTAAAAACTACCAATTACATCTGTTTGTAATAACAATCACATTACCCCATATTCATATAAGTCAATCAATAGTTATATTGAACTATATTATTACCGATAAAAAGAATCTAACCCCTACCAAGACTGAAGCTGTTCTTTGAGGAAAAAAGAAAGTAAAGTACCTTCTCATATAATAGAAATCAATAATAGCCAACATCTGTGTTTAAACAATGAATTGAAGGTTTTGAAAATAATTCAGAAAAGGCTCCCCACTGTATTTGAAAGTCTTGACGAGATTCAGAAATTGAACAGCAAATCTTCTCTAAATCTGAACATGTCATAACGTTACATAACCATTGAGCATGAGCAGGAGGGAAAACATCTTTCCATTTAAACAAAAGCATCCTCCTAGCTATAAGAGAGCTAAAGGCCAAAATATGTAAATCAGATGCCTTCAGCTTAATATTTTGTCCTGCAACAATACCAAAAAGGGCTGTCAGAGAGTTAGGCTTAAAATTGACTTTGAAAAGTAAGGAAAAAGTTTGTAAAACTTCCTTCCAATATTTTTCAAGTTTCGGACAAGTCCAAAACATATGAATTAATGAAACTTCTCCATTATTACATCTGTCACATTAGGGAGATATATCCAAATATAAACAAGATAGCTTATCCTTAGTCATATAAGCTCTATGTACCATCTTAAATTGTATGAGGGAATGACTAGTACATAGCATTGAAGTATTAACCAGTTTAAAAATTTCATTCCAAGATTCCTCAGATGTTGATGTCTGTAAATCTTTTTCCCAGAGATTCTTAATTTTGTCTGAAGGAACATTCCTTGCCTCCAGTAACATACCATAAATATTAGATATTAAGCTATTATGAAAAGGTACCAAGCTAAAAATTGTCTTGTAAGTTCCTATCTGAGTTTATAGGGAATGTACATAATTGAGATCTTAAAAAAAGTCTCTGATTTGTAAATAGCTAAAAAAGTGAGTTTTGGGCAAACTATATTTAGCTGACAATTGCTCAAATGAGTAAACGTTTCCTCCAGCAAACAGATCCCAAAAACACTTAATACCCAACCTGTAAGAAATTGCTTAAAAACTTATTCAGTCATGGAGGGTTTTAAAAAAAGTAGAATAAATGGGACTTGAAAGGCTTCAATAAACCAAAGTGTTTTCTAAATTGTATCCAGATCCTCAGGGTATGTTTAACTATTAAATTCTCGGTTAGTTTACTTACAGATAAAGGAAGTGAGGATCCTAAAAAAGAAATAAATAGAAAATTTATAAACAGAGTTAGCTTCTAAAGAAACCTTACCGGACAATCTACACAATTAATATAATATAGCCAAAACACAAGGTATCATATATTAACTGCCCAGTAATAAAACCTAAAATTAGGTAAGGCTAAACCTCCAGACTTTCTAGATTTTTGAAGAAGAACTTTATTTAAACAAGGATGTTTATTTTTCCATATATAAGAGGATAAAATAGAATCAAGAGAGTCAAAAAAGGTTTTAGGAATAAAAATGTGTAAAGCCTGAAAGTAATATATAAATTTAGATAGAATATTCATTTTAATAGAATTAATTCATCCATTCAATGATATTGAAAGAGGTGACTGATTTAATGATATCCTTTTTACATGATTCAATAAAGTAAGAAAGTTTTCTTTAAACAGGTGTTTGTAATTCTTAGTGACTGTTACACCCAAATAAGTAAATTGATTCCTTACAGCTTTAAAAGGGAGATTAGCATTAATTGATACCAAATTATTTAAAGGAAATAACTCACTCTTATGTAGGTTCAATTTATATCCTGAAAACTGGCTAAAACATGAGAGTAAAGAAATTACGCAAGGTAACGAGGTCTCAACATTAGAGATAAATAGCAATATATCATCAGCGTAAAGTGAAATTTTGTGAGTAATACCTCTCCTTAAAATACCACAGATATTATTAGATTCTCAAGAAGCTATGGCAAGAGATTCTAAAGCTAGATCAAAGAGCAAAGGACTCAATGGATAGCCTTGTCTAGTTCTGTAATGAAGTTTAAATGGTTTAGAATTTAGTAACAACCCGGGCAGAAGGAGATAGATAAAGAAATTTAATCCATTGAATAAAATCTGGTCCAAAATTAAATTTTTATAAGGCTTTAAATAAATAATTCCATTCAACCCGATCAAAGGCCTTTTCAGCATCTAAGGATATCACACATTCCGATATCTCCTGGGAGGGACAGTAAATAACATTTAATACACGGCAAATATTAAAATGGGAGTGTCGGTTTTTAATAAATCCAGTCTGATCATCAGAAATGATAGAAGGTAGAATATTTTCAATCCTACGAGCCAGAACTTTAGAAAGGATTTTAGTATCAACATTGAGTAATGAAATTGGCCTATATGAAGGGCATTCAGTTGGGTCCTTGTTCTTCTTTAGGATGTGAAATAGAGGATTCTTAGAAAGATTGAAGCAAGCTACACAATTTGAACAAATTCAAAAAGGCTAAGTGTAACTGCAGTATAATTAATGAAGAAAAACCCTTATAAAATTCTCCAGAAAATCTATTTGGACCCAGAGCCCTCCCCACGTATAATGAACTCTTACAATTTCCTCATAAGAAATGGGTTGATCCATCTGTTTACAATTATCTGCAGAAAGTGCAGGGATATTTAATTGATCTTGAAAATCATTCATTACAGTATTATCTTTAGAGGAATCAGAACTATAATTCTGTAAAGGTATCATTTATTTCAGAGTGATCAGTTGTCCTATCACCATTAGTTTTGCAAATTTCTTTAATTTGTCATTTAACTTCAGAAGTTTTTAATTGGTTGGCCAATACTTTGCCTGATTTATCTCCATGAATGTAAAATTGAGTTTTATCTTTAAGAAGTTGAGTTTCAATTATATATGTTAATAGAAGATCATATTTAGTTTTAACTCCAACATGTCTTTTATGTAAAACACAATCTGGAGCATATTTTTGATCTAATTGTTTCAATTGATTGGCTAATTCAATTCTTTCTTTATTAGCTTTATTCTGAACACTTGGAGTATAAGAAATTATTTCTCCTCTAATATAGGCCTTGAACGTATCCCATACATTAAGATTGGAAGTCTCTTCCTTTTCATTCTCTTCAAAATAATATGCCTCTTTAGAAATTTTTAAAATTCCTTATCAGATAACAAAGTTGTATTAAAATGCCAAATTCTGTTTGTTTGATGACCAGGGAGATTTAAAGATAGAAATGTAGGAGCATGATCTGAAACAGCAATCTCTTTATGTTCACAGGAATGAACTGATTTGACTATAAATAAAAAATATCAATCGTGGAATATGTATGATGAACATGGGAAAAAATGAATATCTCCTATCTAAAGGATATAAGACATATGAGCCCTATGTACAACCTTAAATTGTATTAGGGCATGTTTAGCACAAATAGAGGACGAATTTACCAATAATAAAAAATTTTCCCATTGCTCAGTAGATATAGGACAATGCAACTCTTCTTGCCATTCCTTCTTAATTTTTTCTGATACATCTGACTGTAAATTCATGATCATCTTATAAATGATGGCTGCTAAACCCTCTTGATAAGGATTAAGGGCTAAAATTCTTTCTGTAATGTCCAATAGACATTCTTTTGAAAAAGACTGTAACTCATTATACAAAAAATTTCTAACTTGCAACTATCTAAAAAAATGGGTTTTAGGTAAATTATATTTATTAGATAGCTGTTCAAAGGACATAATGTTATCATCCAGGAACAGATCACAAAAACATGTTATACCTTTTGTTTTCCATAAAAGAAAAGCTTGATCCATAGATGAAGGCTGAAAAAATATGTACAATTTAAGGTTGTACATAGAGCTCATATGTCTAAGGATAAACTGGCTCGATTTTATTCTCATCTTAATTCAACCTGCGATAGATGTCATTCTGATGTTGCTTCATTGACTCATATGTTCTGGTCTTGTCCTTGTTTACAAATTTATTGGAAAGATATTTTTAGTATTATTTCAAGAGTTTTAAATATTAATTTCCAACCGCATCCTCTTACTGCAATTTTCGGTTTACCAATGACGGATAATAACCGTTTATCCGCTTCATCTCAATGAATGATTGCATTTGTTACATTAATGGCTAGAAGATCTATTTTATTGAATTGGAAAGAAATTAATCTTCCAACTGCATTTCAGTGGTTTTCTCAAACTATTTCTTGTTTGAGTTTAGAAAAAAATTAGAAGTTTGGTTTTTGATCCTTCAGTTAAATTTGAAGAAACTTGGAGACCTTTTATTCAACATTTTCACATGAGTTGAATAGCCTTTTCCTAAACCTTACTTATATTATCCTTAATTATTTGGATGGAGGTTCGGAGTTATTGGCACTACTGTATATGTACTTAATATTATTCAAAGGCCCATGTTGGTTAGTGTTTTTTTTTGTTTGTTTTTTCTCTCTCTGTTTTTTTTTTGGGGGGGGGGGTTCTTTTTTTTCTCTTTTTACTTCTTTGTTCATTAATGTTCTGAATTTGAGAGGTTATATATTTTTATTATTATACATCTGAATATCTATTTAAACTATTAATTATGTACTCTCAAACACTTTGTATTCATGTTTCATTTATGTTTGTTTAAAACTAATAAAAAGATTTTAAAAGGATGTAAGAAATGCCAAACATCAACAATGCCACATTTTAATAAAAAAAATTGAATAAACAAAGCTGATTTATTAAGAGACACTGTTTTAGAAGATGATCAGTCTAAAATTTTGTCTAGGCAGCAGTTAAAATCTCCTCCCATCACCAAAGGAGCGAGACTCAGATCAGGTAGAAATGGGAAAAAAAAGCTCAGAAAATCCTGGATCATCTACATTGGGGGCATACACATTGGCAAATACTATTAATTTATTATCTAGTTTCCCTGAAACTATAACAAAACATCCATTAGTATCAGGCACTACTTTATGTTGGACGAAAGAAAGTGTATTATCTATAAGATTCGAAACTCCTCTAGATTTGGCCTGAAAAGACGAATGAAAACAAATCTGTTCCAACAGATTTAAAAAAAGTAGATTATCACATTTGTGCATGTGAGGTTCTTGTAAAAAATAATAGGGACCTTAAATTTCCTAATATACAAAAAATCTTATTATGTTTGACATGTGATATAACCCTTTCATGTTAAAACTGAGTAGATTAATAGTTTGGTCCATTTTTCAAATAATTTAAAGGAAGGGTTAAAATTTAAGTTAAAACCAATCCATAAACCTTGAAAGATGGTACCCAAGCAACAAGCTGGCTAAAAAAAAATTTGAAAACAGCTTCTGAGAAAAAAAACTATACCCCTGCCCACCTCCCAAAGAAAGAAAACCGACCAATAGAAAACCAGCATTTACAACAACAGACAACCCCCTAAAAAACCTGTTAATTGCTCCAATTAATTTCAGGCTGTTTATATTCCAACCTAGACTAAGCAATATCCAAACAAGAAATTCAATTCTTGTATATCAAAAATACAGTATTAAAAAATACAAAAGGAAATTAGTTACAAATGTTTATGAAAAGTAAAAGATATCATTATTCATACAGAAAGACATTAAACATTTAATCTTATATCTTCATGAGAAAACAGTTAGCTTTTAAATTTTAAAAATGTTTATCCTTCAGTATTCAAATGAAACCATTCAAAGGGTCCATCTTTAATAAGATTCTTAGTCAAACTAGGTAGCCAAGGGACGGGTTAACCCTTGATAGAAAAATTCCAACAAAACTTGTTTAAAGTTAGCACAGTCCTGCATAACCTCAAGCAAATAGTCTTTGAGAATCTTAATATTCCACCATATAACAAATCATGCCCCTTCAACAGGATTTATGAATTAGAAGTTTCTCATTTAATTTTGTGTTTTCATGTAAGGACAAATTAAGCAGCTAGCTTTCAGATTTTAAAAACCTTTGTGCTTCAGCAGTGGAACTATACCATTCGAAAGAATCGCTTTTAAGTGTGATTCTGAGATGAGCTGGATAGCGAAGGGAGGATTTAAAACCATTGTTAAAAAACTTGAGCATAATTTCTTTGAACTTATCACGTTCCTGTATAACCTCAGGCAGGTTATCTTCAACAATTCTAATCTTGCCGCCACGATAATAAGTCATGCCTCTTCGATGAGATTTGTGTATTAACAGTTCCTTTGTTTTAAATGAATGAAATCAAATTATTCCAGATCTTGGTCTATCTCTGTTAGGAGAACAAAATACAGGGGTTCTGTGAACTCTGTCAATCATAGGCAATGACGCCAAAATTTCCAGAAATAACTCTTGCAGAAAATTTGCAAAGAATTCCATAGGATGATTACCTTCGATTAATTCTTCGAGACTCAGAACCGGTAGGTTTGTTCCTTCTACTTCTATTTTATATGTTGATAGTCCTCCGTCTTAACTTTTCGTTGGACTTCAATTGCTTTTCACAAAGCTTTTGCAGTTCATCCACTTTGGTTTCCAAAGCCGACAACATTGCTTCTTTATTTTTTATAAGTTTATCGTGTTCATTAAGAGTTTGCTTAATAGAGTCCAATTTACCCTCTATTTGTTTAAATTCAGAGCTGAATTGTTGAAACTTCTCAGAGTCTTCTCATGTATGACTTTGCAGCAAATCCATAATAGAATCCAAAGAAGTAGGGGGATCATCCTTTTTAGTAGCTCTGCCACTCCTTGACATAGACATAATGAAAAAATATCACAGTTAAAAAGGAAGTTTCAAGACAGGTTGGAAATAGTAAGATAATTAGAGTTGGAACAACGGGAGATTGCTGCTACTCCATCAACCACCACCACCATATATGTTAAATTGATTCTTTAATAAGTAATCAATGTTGTTATGAAAAGCAAGTATTAGCACAGTAAATTCCTACATCCTCAAAATATATTAGATTATTCTTATGGCCAATTAATATTAAATTATATTTTTACTGCATACTCTTTTTTGGCACTTTTTAAATTCAGTTTATTAAGAGTGAGCAGACATGTTCCTGATGCTCTAAATTATAATTAAATCAAAGTCAAAGATAAGTTTGTTGTTCCGTGCACAAGTACATATTTGTACTGGTATAATGAAAAACTTACTTGCAGCAGATCACTTGGTGTAAATTTATAGTATGTCCTTAGGCTTGATTAGATCTTAGCTCAGGGTATAATGGATCATGTTTTGTTGGAATCTGTTTCCAAGTTGTGTAATTCTGTGACTCTACTTTACATTTTAAAGAGGACTGTATTAATTGAAAAAGGTAGACACATTTTAAGTTCCTTGTCAGAGTGGTGTGATGTATTGTATTGGCTTCTCTGCTCTTCTGGAGGATCCCAACTGAGAGTTAATATTATATATGGATACATAAAGTGCTTAAATGCAGAAAATGACATCAAATTGAACAATGATAGGACAGGGGAGCTGATTTAAAACTAGTGCAAGGCAGATTAGTTTATTCATACACAGAGCAAGCTACTCACAGAATGATTGGACAGAAGAGAATTAGATGAAAGGTCCTTGTAACATTTGCATAGTAATTTAGATAATGTTTATGGGGGAACTCCTGTTTCTTCCCCTTAGGATGGATAAACTAAAATAATTGGAGATGATTTTCCTCATTTGCATTTATCATGCGATTCTAAAATTAGTTCTCAGACTCTTCTATTTGAATGATGCCCACATAAGTAAAGCATATATCTTCTACACTGATCAGTTATTGAAAATCAAAGATGTAAAGATAAATCTTGACTAAATAATGATCTTGTATTATTTTTGTCTTATTTTTGTGAATGAATGCCACATGGCATTGCATTTGTCCAATGTAAATAACATACCTTATCACAAAGTAAAGACAGTTGACACGTTTGTCAGTGGCATAAAGTTATAGAGCTGAAATTTTCCTGAAACACTTTAATTTATTCTGCAGGAGGTGTGTTCCTGCCAACTGACAAGCAATACCTTCAAACTATAATTCATATTACTACTGTCACAAAATATTCTAATTGTGTATTCAGATAATTTGCTTCTTCGCCAAATGATGGTGACCAGTCATTATTATTGCGAAAGTTGATCTTGGCAAGCAATTAAAGTCCCCTGACTTCATTGCATCATCATTCCTGAAACCTCGAAGCAGGTGGTCATGGTAGAATTGATAGTCCCTTGGAAAGACCAGATTGAGGAGATGTTTGAGTGTAAGAAAGCCAGATACCAGGAGCTGGTGGAGCAGTGCCAGAGACAGGGGTGGAAGGCATGATAAGAGCCCATAGATGTGGGGTGTAGAGGTTTTGATGACTGTTCCTGTGCAGAACCTATCCTCCCCTTGGTATTACAGGGGCTAAAAAGAAAACAGTTATCAGGACTGTTACAGAGTCTGCTGTGCGAGCTTCAAAATGGCTATGGATCAAGAGGTGTTACCCATGTACCAATGCTGCTGGGACACAGGCTGGGGCCTCATCAACCCTGGCTGGGTCATCTGGGCGAGACTGTCTGATGTTGAAAGACTTGAAACACTTGATGACAACTGGTTACATCACCGATGATGTGTCTCAGCATCATTACATCTGTTCCCTCACTTAAATGAAAATAAACTTGACTGTGGCTACCTGGCATTATGGCATGGAGTTCTATGGGGTTGAGCAGTTTTCTTATAGTAGAATTTGCCTGATATTAATTCAGCAAACTCAAAAGAATAAGGTTTTCAAATACAAGTTGTGTTCAGTTAATCTCAGGCTTTGTATTCTGTGAGATCACTCAATCCGCCTACGTATCTACAAACATACAAGTTAGGAGCAAAATAGGACTCTTAGATCATCAAGCCTGCTTTGCCATTTTATATCATACTGGCCTAATTTTAACCTCATTGCCACATTCCCATGTTATGGTATGTATCAATTATATCCATGTTTCTCAAGTATCTATCAATCTGTGTCTTAAGAATATTCAAAGGCTCCGCTTTCACCATCCAATAATGATGTTAATTCCAAAGCCTTTTGATGAAAACAAAAATCGATCATCTCTGTCTTAGGCAATCAACGGCTTATTTTTGGAGATTACTTCTTAGCTGTGAATTTCCACTATTTTCAACTAAAGAAACATGCGACACTTCTTTGGTTGGAATTGAACAGAATGTAATGACATCTTAATGTCATTCCAGCACCA
Source organism: Hypanus sabinus (assembly GCF_030144855.1). Classification (NCBI taxonomy): domain Eukaryota; kingdom Metazoa; phylum Chordata; class Chondrichthyes; order Myliobatiformes; family Dasyatidae; genus Hypanus; species Hypanus sabinus. The sequence goes on along the minus strand of NC_082708.1, from coordinate 112,226,254 downwards.
CTATGTAGGTGCACTGAAATTTCCACAGTTATCATTATCTGTCTAGTTTCTAAATAACAGTGATGCCATCAGCATCTCGCTGGTCTTAATGTAAGACAAACAACTTCCAAATTACATATACCCTCATTTAAACAATGACCTGGCGAGGTTACTTCTACCATGACCTGGTCTCCACAACCTGTATTAAATTAGAGTGTTACTGAGATATTTTACAGAATGAAGCTGAGTTATAAATGTGATAGATACCAGCTAAACTCACCAGAAAATGTTAGAATGTGTTCATGTAGTTCTAAATGATTCTCAGCCTTGTGGTAACTATTAAATTTTCCCTAACATTACCAATGAAAATTATTTTGTGCAAATGTAGAGCTTCAAGTTTTCATTCTAACTTGGAATCTAAAAAATTATTTTACCTTTTTTCCCACTTTATCTTTTAATCTATCCCTTAATCATGTCTTTCTTTCCATCAACTATGTTTTCACTATCAATTGTTTTAACTGACAATTCCTGGATTAGACTTTGCAGGACTCAGTAAAGATTACTTATTTACGTAGCAATGCAATTGCTTGCCCTCTTCACCTCTGTCTGAGATGCCCCAGGGTGAATGATGTACCAAATTGGCTTTCTAATTACTGCAAGTTCTAATCTAGAGAAATGTCTCATAAAATGTCCATTGGTTTTCGCAACTTGCTGTTGCTATTTCATCACTATTGACTACTGAATCCCAGACCGGTAACTTTCAGATGTAACCTTTGTTCTTGAGAATAAAGCTAGTGCTAAAATCAGCGGAGTAAGATTCACTAATTCAGATATTGCTGAATAATATAACAGACACTAAATCAGTATTCTATCATTTCTCACTGGTAACCATGAAGGATTAGATTAAATTCCTGCATTTTCTTTCCCAGCAAATTGTGTTCTGAAGTTCAGCATTTTTTGAGTGGAAGACGGTTTCTAGTCATTTCTGTTTTTCCTTAAAATAAACTTAAAATAAAATTGATTCTGTAATTATCTTGTACTCCCATTGGTTTGATTTAATATTATTAAGTAAGAATTAACCACTTATTGAATGCTTCAGTTAGTCCCCCATTGTCCAAACAGTTGCCTGGCCCTCGTACCATAAATGACTGTGAGTGGTAAAACAACTTGCATATTGTCATTTACTGACACTGAGGACTCTCAATCATCTTACCTTATTTATTGTTCATGCTGATAATAAGCTACTTAAATACCAGAGGAATTGTACGCGTGGACAGAGGAGAAGTAATATAAATAAACAATATTCCCCTTGCCAAGGGCTATCAAGGTTTTCAGTCCACAGATCATACGTGGCAAAGATTTATGGATAGGCAGATCGAAGAATTTAAATTTGGAATATAACATAGTATATAGTATTTTATATTAAACATGCTGCAGATAAACCATCCATTGTATTATATTCAATGCACTGAAACATAAGTTTGCTAATGACACTGTTCTAAATGTCTTATTAATGATCTTATCACAACAATCAATAGAACCGAGGAAAACTGTGAGAAATCGAAACCGTGCTCTTTTCTTAAATTTGTTACATAAAAATATAATCATCTTTATTGCCAAACTGTGGAATTCATACACCCATCACCTGTGATTCATATCCCCTCTTTTTAATTAAAGGGAAATCACAACAACAAAAAAAGCACGTCAGTTTAAAATGTTGACTCTTTCTCTACCCAAAAGCTGGCTGTTTTTCTGTGGCATTTCAAAAGTTTCCATTCATAGAATTTTCTGTTTTCATTTTGGATCACCGGCAGTGTTTTAATTTTGAATTAATCTTAAGTCTCAAACTCAATCCAATATATAATCAGATAAGCTAAAAAAAAAGCAGCACTCTGGCAATTGTTTAAAAAATACAATGTTGTAGCGATGTGCTACACACAGCGCTGAAATAATGACACGCAGTTGGTAAGTCATTTTGAGACTGGTTTATTCAAACTTCACGGCGCTGGCATTTAATCCCTAGTGCCCATCCTCTCTGGGTGGAAATGACGTCAGAGGTGCATTACCAAGGTCTCTTTCCGCGTCCTGGTTATTTGTGAGCCGGTTCACCTGTGCAGAAAGTGGGTCACCACAATGTCTCTCTTTTGACTAAAGATTGAATTTAGACCACAGTTGTCCTCAGTTGCATTGCTGGTTGGTTGTAGCAAATGATTACAATGGAGAAAAGTTTCAGAGGGATGTAGAATACAGCTCACTAAATTATATTATGTGTCTAACACAATGTGAAAGTAAATTTCTACTGCAGAGAATCAAGTGCACTGCAGTTGGATGGGAAATGAGATTCCAATTTTAGAAAGCTATTATCAAAATTTATTGATGATCATAATGGTTTCAGAGCTGATTGAACAGAAGTTCAATGTCCTGAAAGGATAGTCTTTTTTTCTGGTATCATGTCAAATATATGGTGGAGATTGATTGGATCCTTTCAAACTTACTTTCTTGTAACAGCAAGGACCAAAAGTTTGGCTTCATTTATTTGAAACTGCTGTGAAACCAATACTCTGCTCCTGATTACTTCAGAGGGGAGGATCTGTCTTCTTGTGTTCAAGCCAATTTTTTTATTCAGTCAAGATTTGATTGAGTAGCTGTTGTAAGTTAATACTTCTTTTTAATGCAATCTTTGCTACTCACTTTTTTTTTGTGATTATTGCTGTCTACACCTTCCCACCACCCCTGTGTTAATGCTGAGAAAGTGTTGCAGGAGCTCTGCAGTTCAATCTGCAATCTAATGGAATCTTCATTGTTGTAGATAACTTCAACCATGCCAACTTTAAAACAGTTGGAACCCCTTTTTGCTGGGCATCTCTAGAGACGTGACTCGTTAGCCCCTTGCTAACAGCCACTGGAACTCAGCAGTGAGAAAATGCCTTTCAATATGACTTGTGTCCCACCAAAACCAGAAAGTTGGGAAGTTTTTACCACTTGAACCTCAATTTGTGTGAATACTTTGTAAATGCTGCCCCCATGCAATTAGCTATCAGCAAGAAATAACAGATTGTATGCTGCATACAACTATAAGGAAAGTATATTTACAAATTTCAGCTTTATCGATCGAGCAGTTAGTAGGCAAAAAATAGAAAAAAAATTAAAAGGGTTCATTGGGGTTAACCTAGTTCAAATGTGCAGTTGGAGGTCATTTTGAAGTTGTCTTTAACTCATGCGCTGGATGCACGGTCTGTGTGAAAGCACACACCACCTTCTGAATTTCGCTCGAAATCCATCTTGAACAAACTGGAGTATTGGCCCTTCCTCCTTGAGGCCAGTCATCTGCACAAATCACTTTGTGCAACGGGAACAGCATCCTCAGCCATCTGTCTTCTCCCAGCTCCTGACGAAAAGACCCCGACCCACAACAGTGTCCATCACAAAAACCTATCCGCCCAGCATTCTCTAGAACCTCCTCCCAATTCCATCATCCTAATTGGCTGACAAAACATTCCTAAGCTGAACAACCTAGCCTCTTATATTTAGCTCAAACCCAAACATGTTAAAAGTAGAAAAGACTGCTCTTATAGAACTGGCAAAATTAAATACCTACAACGTAGCAGTAAAAATCTTACACAGTCCTGCGCCAACGGTCTAGCAGCATGTCGACTTCATAACCAGAGGTGAGACTATATTAGACCTGGTTTATACCAATATTTAAGGTTATCCCCAGTCCTCACCTCGGTTATTCAGACCACATATCGATTTTGCTAATCCCTGCATAAGGACCACTGGTTCAGTGAGTCAAACCAGTTCACAAGAAGAATAAGACTTGGCCAGAAGGTGCCACCTCAGTGCTACAGGACTGCTTTGAAAGCACAGACTGGAGCTCATTCAGGCAGGTGGCAACCGGTGATCATCACGCCAACTTTAATGTGGGATCAATGACTGGCTACATAGGAAAGTGCATTGAGGACGTTACTATAATTAAGCACTACACTGCCAGGGTTAACCAGAAACCATGGCTAACTGTACACTGCTTAGCGATCAGGACGTCGCCTTCACAGTGAGGACAGGCCAGCAAAAGCAGTGTTCTCCCATGCCATCTGGAAGCCAAAGCGTGAATATGCACAGAAAATGCACAAACACCTTTACGACAGCAGAGACCTGTGACGCATAACAGATTACAATCCACCTTATGTGTCAATGACAGAGCGCCTTCCTCCTTGATAGGCTGAGCGCTTTCTACGCATGATTTGACCAATTGAATATTAAGATATTAAGGAAGGCCCCCTCTCTTCCTGAGGAGCAGGGACACTGTCCGACCATAGCCAAGCTGAGGAGGACCCCAGCCAGAGTAAACCCAGGCAGGGCTGCAGGGCTGGCCAACATAACTGGTCAGGTACTGAGGGACTGTGCAGCCTAGGTAACAGAGGCATTAATGGACATCCTTAACATCTCTCTGAAACAGTCCGTTATCCCTTCACACTTCAAGGCAGCCGCCATCAATCTGGTTCACTAGGGAACAATGGTAACTGGACTAAATGTCTGTTGCTAGTGGTAGCTAGTGGTTGCTGTTGCTAGTGACTTGAACAATCATGAAATGCTTTGCATGACAGGTAATGGATAATATAAAATCCCACCTTCCAGCTACGTTGGACCCCTTCCTGTTCATCTACCGCACAAACTAGTCTAGTAATTATGCTGTAGCCTCAGACCTCCACTCCGTCGTGTCCCATCTAGAAAACGATGCCTCAAACGCTAAGATGTTGATCATCGAATTTAGTTTGGTATTTAACACAAACATCCCTTGGAGGCTGGTGGGTAAACGGTCCTCACTGGGACTTAACACCCACCCCTGTAACTGGATCTTGGACTTCTTGATGAAAAGACCCCCATCAGTCTGAGTTGGCAGCAACTTCTCAAGCTCCATCACACTGAGCACTGGTGACCCCCGGGGTTGTGTGTTCAGCCCACTGATGTTCGCACTGCTGATTCACAACTGCACTACCAGATCCAGCTCAAACTGCATCATCAAATTCACTGCTGACACTACAGTGGTTGGCCTCATCGACAACAATAATGAGTCATTATGCAGAGAGGAGGTAGAGAGTTTTGTCAAATGGTGTGAGAGCAGCCTGAATCACAACATTGACAAGGCAAGGGAGATGGTTGTGGACTTAAGGAAGGCACAGATCAACTATTTTCCATTGCACATCAATGGTTCCTCTGTGGAGAGAGTAAAGAGCACAACGTTATTTGGTGTGCACGCAAGACCATAAGATTTAGAAGCAGAAGTAGGCCATTCAGTCCATCGAGTCTGTTCCACCATCCAATCATGAGCTGATTCAATCCTTTCCCCTGCCTTCACCCCATACCCTTTGATGCCCTGGCTAATCAAGAACCTATCTATCTCTGCCTTAAATACACCCAATGACTTGGTCTCCACAGATGCTCATGGCAACAAATTCCACAGATTTACCATCCTCTGACTAAAGTAATTTCTCCACATCTCAGTTCCAAAAATACATCCTTCAATCCCGAAGTTGTGCCCTCTTGTCCTAGAATCCCCTACCATGGGAAATAACTTTGCCATATCTAATCTGCTCAAGCCTTTTAGCATTTGGAATGTTTCTATGAGATCCCCCCTCATTCTCCTGTACTCCAGGGAATACAGCCCAAGAGCTGCCAGACATTCCCCATACAGTAACACTTTCATTCCTGGAATCATCCTTGTGAATCTTCTCTGAAACTTCAACAATGTCAGTATATCCTTTCTAGAATAAGGAGCCCAAAACTGCACACAATACTCCATATGTAGTCTCCTGAGTGCCTTATAGAGCCTCGACATCACATCCCTGCTCTTATATTCTATACCTCTAGAAATGAATGCCAACATTTCATTCACCTTCGTCACAACCGACTCAACCTGGAGGTTAACCTTTTTGGTATCTAGCACAATGTCTCCCAAGTCCCTTTGCATCTCTGCATTTTGAATTCTCTTCCCATCTAAATAATAGTCTGCCTGTTTATTTCCTCCACCAAAGTACATGACCATACACTTTCCAACATTGTATTTCATTTGCCACTTCTTTACCCATTTTCCTAAACTATTTAAGTCTCTCTGCAGGCTCTCTGCTTCCTCAACAGTACCCGCTCCTCCACCTATCTTTGTATCATCGCCAAATTTAGCCACAAATCCATTAATACCATAGTCCAAATCATTGACATACATTGTAAAAAACAGTGGTCCCAACTCCGGCCTCTGTGGAACTCCACTGGTAACCGGCAGCCAGCCAGAATAGGATCCCTTTATTCCCACTCTCTGTTTTCTGCTGACCAGCTAATGCTCCACCCATGCTAGTAACTTTCCTGTAATTCCAGGGGCTCTTATCTTGCTAAGCAGCCTCATGTGCAACACCTTGTCAAAGGACTTCTGAAAATCCAAGTACACCACATCTACATTGTCTACCCTGCTTGTAATTTCCTCACATAAAGGATGATCTAATCTATGCCTACAACACCCCTTTATTAGTCAAGAAGACACAGCAGCCTCGGCACTTTTTGAGGAGTTTGAGGTGTACAAGGTTCCCTGCCCCATTCTTAACAACTTTCTACAGGAAAACCATTGAAGGTGTCATGTCTGGCTGCATCATTGTGTGGTACGGAGGCTGCAAGGCATCAGACCACAAGTCCCTATGGAGGACAGTGAAGAATGACAAAAGATCACTGGGGGCTTCCTCCCCCTGCCCCATTTGTGATATTTACCAGAAGCATTGCAAATGAAGGGCCAAACCACTGTTGAGGATCCATGTCCCACAAGCTCTTTGCCCCACCACCATCAGGAAGGAGATAGAGAAGTGTCAAGATTTGGACTGTCAGATTGGGTAACAGCTTCTTTCCTCAGGCTGTGAGACTAATGAATACACTGCCAACTCCGAGGTCTCGTCACTAGGACAACAAATTGTTTAATGTGCTCTTTACTGTTTACCTGTGCTGCGCTTAACTACATGCATTTTGAATTATATTTTATTAGCTTATTTATAGCATAATATTTGGGCTTATGGGCTGTTGTGTGGGTGAACCATGATCAGAGGAATGGTGTTTCGTTTGGTTGTATAAATGTACAGTAGGATGACAATAAACTTGAACTTCAACTTTTCTAACTGTGCTAGAGATCAAATGTGATATGTATTCTCATTGAATATTGCTGCATCCATCTAATGGGTTGAAGTTAAGAGCCTTTGAGACTTTGAATTATTTCAGGAAAGCTTTCACCATTATGCAGTGTCTATATACAGTTTCAGGATTGAAAATAATTTGCTTGGCTTTTCATCAGATCTACACTATAAGACGATATAGTGTAGAGTGATGCTTGTCTTATTTCTGTTTCTATACATAGACTGGATGTGCACTGAATCTCCAATAAAATTGAATTGTGAGTGTAGTGACAGACATTCCCCTTGGCCTCCTCAAATAAAAGTTCATCCTCTCCCATCCTGCCTACCAGCATCTCCCATAGCGCTTCACAACATCAGAGTGTCGTCTCTTGCCTCTGTTCTGTCATCTCCTTCAGAAAGCTCCAACAATCTGTGCCATGACTTCTGACACCATTTCAAATAGGACTGGGCTAGTCAATTCGAACTGGTGACCAAAGGCCACAGTAGTGATTCACTGTGATGGCATCATTAGCAATGGTTAGTTGCTGATATCACATTTATGTAAATCTTGTATTATCCTACATGGGGATAAATAGGCACAAGTTAATCACAAATTGTGAACTGAACACATTTTGTAATGCTATCGAATTGTACTAAGCCTGTATTTCTACAGTTGGGAAGAATGAGAGGTATCACCTTGAGAGGAATTGACTCAAAAAAACCCAAAGACAATCAGCTATTAAACATTCATTACATGGTCCATAAGACCAAATAACCCAGGATTCCTCTAAATCCTTTGCAGGTTTCAGAGTTGAGAATATCAGCTAACTTGTGGGTCAGGTATGGAATTTAGATAGATGGCAGCTAACCCAAAATAGGGACAAAGAAACAGGTGTAATGAGTGCATAACCAAAATCCAGAGGCGGATATCAGAGGGAATTTGGATCACAGTAAAATAGCAGAGTTCACATACTGTCCACGTAAAATGTTTTTTCTCCTTATTAACCTTTTACTAAGCAAATCAAACATCAGTTGCACCCAGCGACTTGCTGGTGCAATGAGATATTAGAGAATCTAATGAACCTACTGTCAGCCACCTCTACAAAATTTGACCATGTCAGAAAATATACCAAATTTGGTACAAGAATCCACAGATTTAGAAAATATTGCCTGTCTTAAAATGAATTTATCTGCATACGATCATTAAGAGAAATAATTTCAGCTGACGTTTAGTCTACCTCTTACTCTGGGTTTACCCTTATCTGTCTCTTCTGGGTTGGTACACATGTCTCTCTCTGTCCTTGGGGTAAAATTCTCTCATGGTCAGTTCATAGCTCTTTCTCGTGGTTGATGTATAACTCGGTCTTTCATGATATGTGTGTAACTTGGTCTCTCTTCCTCTCCTAGATGGTATGTATCTCTTTCTATCTCTTTCACTCACACACATGGATTATTGTGGCTCTCTCTTCAAGTCAAGTTTATTGTTATTTGACTATATACATGTATATAACACGTATAACCATATTTTATATCTACAAATGTGTGTGTGTATATATATATATATATATATATATATATATATATATGTGTGTGTGTGTGTGTGTGTATGTGTGTGTATATATATATATATATATATATATGAGCAAGACAATGTTTCTTCGTAACATTTGTGGTCAGATTGAAGCTCTGTCCTGTGGTTGTATAACTGCCTCTCTCTCCTAGTCAGTGCATAGTACCCTCTCTCCCTCTTGGTTAGGATATGACCCATGCTGATGGATGGATTGTGGCTCCCTCTTACCATCAGGTTACAAATCTTCCTCATGGTTGCACAGCATTCTTTCTTTTCCCTTGTTCGTGTGATGCTCTTTTTGTGCTAGTTGGAGTGTGCCCCTCTTTCACATCATGGTTGCTGTGTAACATTTTACAACACTTACATTTAACATTCTCTTTTTCTCACTCTCGCTGATAGTCAAATTATTATTCCATTTATGGTTCATGAGTACAGCTGTTTTAATTTTTCATGTGTTCAATATTTTGGAGGAGAGCAAAATAGGAAAAAGAGGCAGGGTGCTTCCTTGTTATTAAAGAAGGAAATCAGATCCAATGTGGAAAAAGATATTGCCTCAGAACCTCAAGATCTGGATTAAGTCTGGGTGGAGCTAAGAAATACCAAGGAGCAATATGGGTGATTTTGATTGGTCAAACAAATTGGTATTGCCATTGTGAAGGATAAGTTCCTGAAGTTATGTATAATATGTATCTAGACCAGTATGCTGGGGAAGAGGTTATCCAAGACTGAATATTGTTCAATGTAATGGGATTACTGCTTGAGGCTATTTTATAAAGATCTTTCAGGAAGAGAAACTGTTATGTTTTTGTAACTTCAAAACATTAAACTAACTTAAAGGAAGATACAGGAGTCTAAAATGTGAGTGTAACTTTGTGTTTCCATATCACGTGGTATCGTGATGATGTATGCAGCTTATGTGTGTGTGTGTGTGTATATATATATATATATATATATATATATATATATAAAAAAAACCCATAATGAATTATTTAAAAGAACAGGGATACTTTATCAAACATATATAGAGAACATTACTCAAATACTACTGAAACAATAAATACACAACAGTAACCAAAACAGAATAGAATTCTTCACAGAGTAAGGAAGTTTAAGATTAAAATGGACACTCAATGATTCAGAAACAGGTTCTTCCCCTCTGCATACAGATTCCTGAATGTTCAATGAACATTCCTTTTCTTTGCATTATTTACTGAGTTTCTAAATAATCTTTATGCCTTTGCATTGTACTGTTGCCACAAAACAAACAAATTTCACATCATATAAATCAGTAACAATAAATCTGATTCTGATTTTAAAGTGAAGTATTGTAACCTGAAACTAGTATCCTAAATCTAAACAAAGGAATCAATGAAATTATGAGGAGTAAGCTGGCTGTGAAATATTGGGAGACATCATTGAAAAGTGGTAGGCAATGGCTAACATTTAAGGAACAAATGCAGGGACTAGTAAAAAATCTACATGCTTTTCCGATGAAAAAATGTGATTAGCAAAATAATCTATGGCTAACAAAAAAAAGTAATGATGGTATTTGTTCCAAAGAGGAGTTAGATAAAATTGCCACTAAAATTTGCAGTCTTGAGGGTGGGATGCAGTGTAGAATTCAGCAAAAGTGGACCAAGAGATTGATTAAGAGAGTAAAATAACATATGAAACTATACTTGCAAACTACCTAAAAACATATGTTAAAAAGAGAAAGATGAATGAAAATAAATAAATGTAGAAACACCCTATCCTTATTATATGCAGAGGATACTTCCCTCGCAGTCAATGCATAATGTGAATAATTATTTAAGTGGAGAAAATAGGGATGCATTCTGGAGAGCTTCCTAAATATGTTTTATCTGTAATTTATTCATATTTTCATACCAATACGACACAAGGCAACATTCGTATTATACTTCATCAATTTAAGGTAACATTCAATGTAATAAATCAAAGAAAGTTAACATACTAGGGTGTACAGTACTCGCCAACAGTGGCAGGTGTGTTGGCTCCGGGAGATGAGTGGTTGTGGTGTCGGGCAGCTTTACATGGATGAGGTAGATGGTTGTGTGTCATCAGGATCATCATAAAATCCTTTACCTGCAACTTGACACTTTCTTCTTCATCATTAACACCTTCAGTCTGAGTTAAACGCAGAAGATTATCCACACTTAATTCTTCATCATGAGAATCCAGGAGTTCCACCACATCAGCGATCTCGTGATCTGAGAGTCCTTCCCCACCAATTTTATGGTCCAGGGGCCACACAACCATGGACAGCTGCAGTGAAGGCAGGAAACCCCTTGAGGGTGTGCACACACACGCCCAAATTGATTTCCATGCTCCATTGAGAGTGACTTATTTCCAGGATTCATCAATGTTGTTGATGGCATGTCTGATGTTGAAGGACTTCCACCATTCCCTCACTGTTGGTAAACTCCTGGGATTTTGAAAATCGTCTGTTGCTTGCAGTATCTGAGAGATAAGTTCACCATAAAAAATATGCCTTGAATGTGGATATCACACTTTGGCCAAGTGGTTGAATCAGCAATGTTGTGTTAGGCGGCAGGAAACACACTGTTATGTTAGGATGAATGCTGTCCAAATGTTTAGGATGGGCTGGCGCATTGTCAAGCAACAAAAGAACTTTAAAGGCAAGATTTTGTTTGGAGCAGTAGTGTTCAGCCTGAACAGCAAAATGATTAGCAAACCAATCTTCAAAGATTTGACCAGTGACCCATGCTTTCTCGTTAGCTGCCCAGAGGACAGGAAGTATGTTCTTACTCAAACCCTTAATAGCATGAGGGTTCAGTGAATGGTAAACTAAGAGAGGCTTCATCTTATAGTCTCCTTCAGCATTGGAACACATAGGCAAAATCAATCTATTCTTTTCTGCCTTGAAACCTGACTCAGTTTTATCATCCTTACTTATGTAAGTGCATTTCAGCATACGCTTCCAAAAAAGCCCAGTCTCATTTGCATTAAAAAACTGGTTTGGTGTGATGCCTAAATCAGCTATCATAGCCTGCAACTGCACAGGGTAGCGTTCAGCAGCTTTATGGTCAGCACTAGCTTGCTCACCATGCACAGCTACGTTGTGAAGCCTGAAACAATCAACAAACTTAGCAAACCATCCCCTACTTGCATTAAAGCTAACAATATTACTTGACACTTCTTCACTAGCCTCTGAGCAAAGTCGACCATAAATTTCACAAAGCTTTCACAAGAAGATGATTGAAGCTAAATGTTTTTTTCTTTCTTTCATGCTCAATGTACAAACTCAACATTTTCTCCATCTTTGTCATAATCGGGTTATGCACTTTGGTAACAATCTTTGAAGACATTTGTGATGAATCAATCACTGCACTTTTTATTTTCTCAGCATTTTTCATTGTGTTTCCAATTGTGGACTGACCCAGGCCGAAGCAGCGTCCCAGAGCTGTGTTACCATCACCTGACGCCACCCTGTTTATAATTTCCAACTTTTTTTCAAGTGTAAAAGCGGTTCTCTGCCCCTCGGCTGATGGCCCACAACTCGACATGGGACGCTTAGGAGGCATAGTTAAATATTTCCAGCACAAAAATCACTGCACCGTAGGTAAAAACAACAAAAGTTTAAGAGCGCAAGATCACATATCCATACGTTGCCAAAACCAATGCGAGACTGGCGGGAGTGAGACTGTGAGGCGTGCGCATGTGACTTGTATTGGCGGGAAAGTGGTGCTTCTCATTCCTACAGTGAGACTGTGAGGTGGGCGCATGCGACTTGTATTGGTGGGAAAGCAGTGCTCCTCGCATAACTGTGAGTTATGGACGCATATAAGGAGAAGTTGGTAGAAATAGGTTCCTTGCATACTGTGAATCCACATTGTCTGAAGACACATATAAAGAGGATAGGGTGTACCTTGCTGTCAGAAGCGGGAGAATTTATAATGGAGAAGAAAATTAAGCACGTATGTTGGTTCTGTCTTTTTAGAAAAAAGATGCAAATAGCTCCCTAGTAATGCAAAGGAACCAAGTATTGAATGAAAATGAGTAATTAAAGTGAATTAGCTTTAGGAAAATAAAATCCCAAACCAATTAATGGGACTGAAAGCCGATAAATACCCATGGCTTGATAGGCACCTCAGATTTTAAAAACGAGGTAGTCATGAAACTAGTGGCTGCTTGGTTGTCCAAAATTTTATAAATTATGCAACAGCTCCTGCTGGTTGAACAGTAGCAAATGTAAAAATAGAAGGAGAGGGAAAATAGTAAACTGTAGACCAGTAAGCCTAACATGAGTAGTACAGAAAGTGCTGGAGTCTATTATACGTGATGCAATAATAGTAAATTTATCAATAGGAAAAATTCAACAATTTAATAAATTCCTATTTATCAATGGGGAAAATTATTTTTGATAAACCTGTCACAGTTTGTTTGAAAATGTAACTGGTAGAACATATTCTACGGGAGAATAATTTATTTAAGTTTTCTGAAGACTTTTGATAAAGTCCCATGTAAAAAGTTAGTTAACAAATTAAACTACATGTAACTGTGGTTAATAAACTGCCATAGATTGGAAGTTAGTTAACTGAAAGAAGGCCATGAGAAGGAATAAATAGTTATTTTTTTCTGAGGGCAGGTGATGGCTCATGGTATCTATGGGTTCACTCTTTGGACCAGAACTATTCATAATATATGACAATGATTGAATAATGGATCCATACATAATATTTTAGTCTGCCAGCACAAACCTGAATGTGATTTTGAGCTGTGAGAAAGATACAATGAGGCTCTCAGGTGATTTAGACAAGTTGCATGACTGGGCGAATATATAACAGATGCAGTATTGCTGGCATAAATGTTAATTTACCCACCAGTAGAAGAAACTAAATGGAAACTGTGATTCAAATGGTGATATTTGAATAGGAAATGTTGATGGACAATGGGATCACATCTAAGTCCAGAAGTTACAACATTAGGATACCAGGCAAGATATTTAGGACTGAAGAACTATGTTGGGGAGATTTTTTTTTCACTCAGAGTGGTGAACCTGTGAAATATCTACCATAGAAGGCAGTGGAAACTAAGTTACTGAATATATTTAAGAAGGAAGTGGATAGATTTCTATCTACAAGAGCATCAGTGAGGTATTGCGAGAGAGCAGAAATATGATTTTGAGATAGAGGATCATTCCTGATCACCTTCAGTGGCATATGGCTAAGTTGTACTCTTCTGTATTTCCATGGTTCTGTGATCCATGTGTAACTCTTTCTTGAGATTATAGGATCTTATAGTTTATCTTATAGTTCTTTCTCCTCTATTTCACTCCCCAAACCTTCTCTCACCGTCTCTTCATAGGTATATGCAGCTCTCCCATGCTCCCACTCACTCTCCCTTTCTCTCTTGACAGGCATGTATCTCTTGTTCTCTTTCTCTTTTTCATATTAGCCATATCTACCTCCCGTGAGATGGTAGCACCCTCATTGACTCTATATATCACTGTTGTTTTCACACACTTTCTCTCAATAGATAATTAGTGCTCTATTCCAGTCTGCCTAGCACTTTCCCTTATTCTCTTCCTATCTTTCTCTATGTCTCTCTTTCAACACATATATGGTCCTATATCTCCTACCCATTGTCTATCCTCCTAATTCTCCATCTTCCACTTTCTCACTCTTCTCATTAGGTGTGTACATCTCCCATTCTTAAATTCTCTACAATACAAATGTCAATTCTCTCTCTGTCTCTCACCCTCCCCCTCCCCTCTCCCTCTCTTTCTTCTCTCTCTCTCTCTCTCTCTTTTCCCTCTTTCCCTCTGAGAAAGAGTGAAAGAAATGGAAAGTTGGTATGCTGGTCACTGCTTAACTCTCTCTCCAGGAAGGTGTGTAATTCCCTCTCTCTTGGAAGAGGGAGTTACACACAGGTGAAGTTCTTGCTTACTCTGGAGAATGTAGCTCCCTTATCCTGATTCATTAGATTTGTGTTCTCTCTATTTATTCCAGTCTCCTTGCATCTTGAATAATACCCTATATGATATGCTCAAAATTTCTGTTTGACTATGTTCAATCGATGCTTCCAAGTTTGACTGGAAGAAATATTACTGAGTTAAAAATAACAATGGAAATTAGATATTATCTGAAGACTTCAAGTAAAAATTATGTAAACCTTATCAAATGCATTTGCCTAAAGGATCAGAAATATCTGCTCGGCAAAGTGAACGTGAATCCTATTGTTGAAAGGTAGCTTCTAGGGGTGGTGCTTGACTTGTAAGAAAGGGAAATAGAAATGTCACTATTGATTACACCCTGGCCAAATTTTGAATTTCTATTAGTCAGCCCAATTTCACATTGTGAAATCCTGAAACAAAGACATGATTCATTACAGGAGATGACAGGCATAAAACGTATAGAATAATTGTAGAATCGTTTAGTACCATCTATTCCATGCATCTTGTACTCTATGCTGCTTCACCAAGTTGGCACCTAAATTTCTGGTTACCACTCCCAGCATGCCCTTCCACACTCTCTTACGTTATACTGGAATCAGTGTGAAAACCTCAGGGTAACAGGTGACGTCTCTGAAAGCCGTGGGTGTCAAGCATCTGATTCACAGTCATAGAATTGTGGTAAATGTTAATGCATTAACTTTTGAACTAAGCTATACATCATGTATACCACAGGCCTATGTGAGTGGCAGGGAGATGACTTCTACATTGCGTCAACAAGCATTAGATAATCAGCTGAATAGAGTGCAGTATCTTACTTATGACAGAAACAGCCTGAATGATAGGATGATTTTATGGTAAAGAACATGGGAAATCAATATAAAAATTACATGTTTGTTTCATAGCGCTTCACTGAAAGCATTGAAAAATATAGTCCTCTGAAACATTATAGAGTCCTTTCCTGTCAGTTCTTTTCGTCTAGGATACATGATAAAAAATAAACCATGTTTTTTTTTATTTTTTATGCTCCCGTAATTATGTTCTTGTTATAAATGTTGCTCTTTTTCAATGTTGTTTTGTTTGTTTCTGTTTACAGGTTTGGATTTATTCTTCACAAAGGTGAACCAGCCCTTCACAAAATTGATCTTGAAACCATGATGTATATCAAGACCATCAGTTTGAAAGACTATAATTGCATTCCACAGTCACTTGCCTATACTCATCTTGGTGGATATTACTTTGTTCACTGCAATGCTGACAACACTGGAGCGACCGAGCCACAGATTATAGTGGATAGTGTCACAGATTCTGTCATTGGTTACAATGGTGATATAACAGGTGCACCTTACGTTTCTCCAGATGGACATTATTTGGTCAGTATCGATGATCAAAAAGGGCTCTTAAGAGTCCAGACCATCACCATCCAAGGGGAAATCCTCGAATCCTTTGACATTCACACCAATTTACACATCTCCGATGCCACCTTCCAACCTTCTTTCACCGAAGCCAACCAGTACAATATCTTCGCTAGTTCAGGTGTGCAAACAGAGGTGCTCTTCGTGGAACTTTCCACAGGGAAAGTGAAGATGGTGAAGAGTCTGAAGGAACCCATGAAGACTGAAGAATGGCCATGGAACAGTAAAAATCGAATTATTGTGGACAGTGACCTGTTTGGCCAATATCTGATGACACCATCCAAGGAATCACTGTTTATTCTTGATGGAAGGCTTAATAAATTAAACTGTGAGATCACAGAGGTGGAAAAAGGCAACACAATAATCTGGGTAGGTGAAGCATAAAAGGAAAGGTTGATAACCTATCCCCTGGTATGTAGTTTGCCACTGCACCTAGATTGCAACTTGCATTAGAGAAATTCTGTTCTTTTATAGACTGCAAAAGGTACCTAATTAATGTAAAACGAGTTTGCAGATACAAAGACCACGAACTTCCAAGTGACATAGATAATAATTGGAGTTTTCTAATTTATTAGTGCTTTTAACTACAAGATAGGTTGCAAATTTAAATTGTGCAATGAGGCTACTAAATGTTTTAGTTATGGAAATTCTAATAGCTGCAGGGAATTATAGAAAACCTACTAACACCCAGTTGTGTGTTTTAACCCTCTTTTTTTCAGAGCTGCTTGCAAAGTATTGACTTTTGCTTGTGGATACTGATTCAAAAATTCTCTTGTTTAATCTGAAAAATCCAGAATTGTTTGTCAGCGTTTTTGTGCCTTGAAGGGCTAATTATGCAGGGAGAGGGTTAATTAGTCCCACCATGGCCTCAAGTTGTTTAATACTAGAGGATCCTGCATACCGTTATTAATGCCAACACCTGGTCCAAACAAGTGCTGACTAACTCGGTAACACAATACCTTTTCAAAATTGAATTATAGAGCATGAGGAAAAGCAACTTGTTCCCCTTCCTCAAAAGACATTCTGTCAACTCTAAATCAGCATACATCAAACTGTTTAACATTGTTAGAATAATGTAAAAGAAATCTAACAATCAATTTATAGTTAAATGTGGCAGAGAAAATTGTGCTGTACTCCAATAATGGCTGATAATACTGTATTTTTAGATTTAATTTGAGTCTTACTGGATTGACTTGTTACTCAACTAGTTGTGTCTTGTGATCAGGATTTTATACCCATGACCATGTCTATATATAGCATCTGCTAGGCTCTGTGTTTTCCATCTATTAGTTGGGAAAATAAGGTATGCGGGAAGAATCCATTTCTATGCTCGACTGCACTGCAGCTGACTGATAAATTGTTGAAGTTTGTAGTAACTGAAATGGTCCCCTTTTTTACCGGTAATGTTCTATCTTGTGGGCATCTAGAGTATGAAAAGTCTCTATGTAAACATGTGTCTGTCAAATATACATTTTTTCTGTGTCCTGTGATAGATTTCATAATTTGTGAATGTTGTATATGTAGAAATTTGCTTGACACAAGGCAAATAAAATCTTACATTTTACATTTTGCTGTATCAGTGAGTCTGAATTTGCTAAAACCATGAAGTGATATACGATGGGCAAAACAATACTGATAAATTCGTAAGGTGGTTTATCGTTATCACTGATACCAAGGCACAGTGAAAACTGTGTTTTCCATGCCATGCAGATCATTTCATCACACCGGTATATCGAGGTCTCAGAACTTAGATTTAAAAGAGTAGAATGATTACAATAGAAGTAGTGAATGAGACCTGCTGAGGGCAGGTTGCAATGTATCACCATCCTGTGGTGACATCTTAGTTATCATTAATGCCAAGCGCGGAATAGAATTGATTCTTACAATGTTAAGGCTCAAGTTGTTGACATTGTCTGATTGGTGTGGCACAAGTGAGAATAGTCAGCGATACATGCAAAAGGTTATAATGTATGGGAGTTTCTTTGGCACTGTTCCCTTTCCATCACAATAAAGTTTTACAATAGAAAACCTGCCAAAACTATCAGGGTGTAGAGAAGCAATTCTATGAAATTTCCTATCCATTGATCTTAGAACTAGAATTTTGTCAACAGACTTCAGAACTTGTATTTCCCTATTACTTTTATGCTTGAACACTTCCTTAACTTCAACTGTATTAGGACCTAAGCAGAATCATAGCTGATATCCCATTGGCTAGGAAATTCTATATTGTTAATCAGCAGCAACTCAATATTAGTTTTTAGAACAAAACAACTGAGCAGACAATGGACATGGGTGACAGGAGTGATGCTGAAATTCCACGCACAGGAGGCAGTTATTCCCCATACTGAGTTGTCCTGAGAAGACAGGGATGACCTACTTTCTTGAACCTTTTCTTTGCAGTTAAAAAGATAGCTAGTGTGGATGTAGAACCAAATAAAAGACAAATTGAATTGGTTCTCCAAACAGTAATTGTGAAGTGGTTGAAATTTTGCAATAATCTATTTGGATCATGCTCATTTTATTAATGATAATATGTGGACCCAAAATGTTCTAGAACTGAATTCTGATCAGCCAATGATCAGGCTGATATGTGCCTTAAACTTATTCTGATTAACAGTCTAGGCTTTAGGATTACATCCACAAAACTGCCATAACAGTGATATTAAGCTGAAGATCACAAGGACTAAGAACAAAGGTAAGCAGATGGTTCACTTACTCTTACACTGTCACTCATTAAAGTAATGGCTGAATGTCCACCTGAAGTTCACATTGCTGTTTGATCCCAATCTTCAAAGACTGATTAATCCCTGCTATTAATACTCTATTTATTGACTGACTTTTCACAGGTTCTAGGGTAGGCAGTGGATACAGTACAGAGGAAACTGTTGACTAGGTTAAGGCTGGGGCACTATGCACTAAACAAAACATTGAAAAGGATAGGGAAACACCAGACAGGATTGTGTGAGGAATGTCAGTAGAACATGTAATTCTGAGTAGCAGGAAGTATGGAAAACAGAGAGAGATGATGAGAATTAGTCTAAGGGAATTGGGGGTGCAGGAATTCATATTAAAAGGGTTACTGGGCATGGATGAAAGGGCACAGATCAGGGTACTTTTAGCTTTCTTAAGGGATACAGGGGTTTTTTATAGGATATGATGGATAAGCAGGAATAGGGTACTAGGATGGCCAAAGACGGAAGGATAAAGTGTAGATTAGGGTATGTGTGCGGGAATGGGTGAAGGGATTTAGAATGTAAGTCTATCATCTGATCTACACTCCGGAGCAGAAGGTGGTGGTAATGCACCATTAAGCTGGGTGCTAACCTCTGTAAAAGAAGAAGAATAAGAAGAATTTCCAGGGCTCTCTGGGACAGAGAATGCCAAATATCCATTACTTTAGAAATAAAGACACTTCCCCTCAATTTAGTCCTAAGTGGTTGACCACTTACATGACACTACATCCTGTGATTCTAGAGTCCAGTTACAAAAAAATGCCAAACACCTACACTCTATAGACTTCCATAAATAGGTGAGGTTTCTAAATTTCAAATAATACGGACATATTCTGCTTCAGCTTTTCATGTACTTAAAAAAATAGTTAAAACTGTTATCGAAGAAGCACAATGAAGAGTCATTAGACTTGTTCCTGGAATGGCAGGTTTCACATTTGAGGAGTAATGCAGTAGAGTAGGCTTTTATATGTAGTATTTAAATAAATTGATGGTGACTTCATTGAGTTGTCCAAAATGCTTTGAAGACTCAAAATGGAAGATGCAACAAGGATGATTTTTTTGGCTAACGGGACACTTGGGATGGAAATTCGAAGAAGTAGTTTTACTCAGAATATGGTGAATCTGTGGAGTTCTATACCCCCAGAGGGCTGCGGAGGGTCAGGCATTGATACCATTCAAAATGATGACGAATTCTCGATATTGGAAAAATGAAGGGATATGCAGGTTAGGTAAGGAAGGTGGTCTTCAGCCAGAAAGTTGGCAGTGAACTTGTTGCATGGCAAATCTGGCTCAAGGGGCTGAATGAGTTACTCCTGCTCCTATTTCTTACATTTTGTTTCTTTTTTGTTTGGCATGAGGTATCATGATGTGAACTTTAATTTTAGCCCTCTCTACAAGGACTGGACTGGAAATTGAATTGAGATTGACTCATATGCCATCCTGGCAGTCTGATAATTAGCACTCAGTTCTAATATAATTTAGAACCAATATGCAGCTATCAATAAATCGTCAGCTCTCCGAAGTAAGTACTCAGAACCATACACAGTATGTGGCTACACTAACATTGTTCTTCAATAAATATGCACACATCATTTGTCTTTGTGATTACCAGCTCTACCTGCATGGTAATTTTCTGTGTTTTATAAAAGGATCTTCAAATTATTCTTAGTACCCACATGTCATGTTTTTACTGTTAAAAATAACCAACTTTTCTACCCTTTCTGCCAAAGAGAATTCATGCTTTTCTCCGATTTTATGTGTAGAATTAAGGAAATCTGTATTAGTTGGTCAACAGCAGGTTTCAAACAAATTATCTCATGGCTGGAGTAAAATTTGGAATGGAGGAAGAGGATTTCAGTATTGTGATTTATATGGGCTTGGTCTAATTTTGATTTGGCCCAACATAGATCACATCAAAGCAATTTCTGGGTAAAGATGTACCAAACACAAAATTGGACCAAGTACATACGTGCATTTTTTACTGATATTTTTTTAGCATCAGGCACCTACCGTTGAGTTTATTTCCACTATTGGTTTCCTCAAATCAAAATAAGATATTATTACCTGTCTCAGTCCAGAAGAACTTCAAACTACTCATTGAGCAGATGTGGAAGCTCGCCACTAGCCACATAAACTGACTACCTGAAAACAGCAATCAATGCCAGAGGAAGAGCACCACGGAGATCCAGTTTTCGACCACCACCAAGAGCAATACAACTGGAAAAGCAAGACCATCAGGGACATGTTATTGTTCTGTATTCAGTCCTAACCCCTGGCTGAGTGAAAGGGACAGGTTTGATTAGAGAGTATATAACAGACTTTGTAATAGTAAGTTCTTTTCATAAGAAACTTGCAAAGTAAAGTTTCCCAGTGCAAACCAAATGACACTTAGGATACAAGCAAAAGTTAAGATTTTGCACAAAAACCATTGAGAGAGCCCAAATATTGCATAAAGCCTTCTCACCTTCATATCTTCCTCTGTACATTTACCCACACTGAATGAGTCCTGTGCTATTCATAGATCACTGCAAAATCTCTGTATTTCATAATACATGACATATTGCATCATGAGCCCTGAACAGAATATACTTTTCTCAGATCTGCTGCATGCTACAGTGCCTTGAAAAAGTATTCAACCCTCACAACTACTTTCACACTTTACTGTCCTATTGGCTAAATTTTAAATATATTGAAGTAAGAATCTTTGAGTTAATCTAAAAAACCTTGTGCATCATGTTAAATCAAATGAAAAACTCTGAAAGCAGTCAACAATTTATGAAAAATTAAAAACTAAAATTGTGAGTATTCATTCCTTTTGTAATTGCTATGCTAACTTTCCTCAGGTGCAATACTGTATGTTACCCTACCAACTCATCTAATTTATTGATGTAGGAATTTGGAGGATCATCTGAATAAGTGCCCCCTCTCGCTGTAGATTTTCAACAGACCAAACCATAATTAAGACAAAAGAGGCAGGTCAGGGAAATGATGACAGAGGAACACAAATCTGGGGAAGGGTACAAGACCATCTCAAAGGTACAGAACATATCTCAGAGCTCAGTACAGTCAAAGAAAAAAGCTCTGGCTAAAAAAAAAACACATATCCTTACCCGTAAAGACTTTGAAAAGCATCACTTAGAAGATACTGTAAAGATATGGAAAAAAGGATTTGTGTTTGATTAGACTAAAATGGAACTTTTTGGCCTCAACAGTAAGGGATATGTGTGACATAAATCTAATACTGTGCATCAGCCAAGTAACACCATCCCTATCGTAAAGTATAGTGGAGATATCATCAATTTATGGGGATGCTTTACAGCAGCAGGGGTTGGAAATCTGGTCAGGATTAATGGGAAGATGAATGCTATTAAATACAGAAAAACCTTATTAGCCTCTGCCAGAAAACTTAAACTGGGGAGGAAATTTATCTTCAGCAGGAATACGACACAAAGCACAGAGCAACCATGGATTGGCTTCAAATGAAGAAAATTGATGTCCTTTTGTGCCCATTCAGAGTCCTGACCTTAATTCAATCAAATATCTTTGGCAAGACCTCAATTCTGCAAGGAAGTATGGCCAAGTCATGCTCCATCAAGTTGTGAAAAGCTAATAGACTTATCCTAAAAGACTACTGGCTGTAATAGCTGCAAAATTTGGTTCAACTGAGTACTGAGAAAAGGGGGATGAATATTTTTGAACTGCTGCCATTTCAGTTTTTGAACTTTTAGTGTTTCATGCTCTACAATTTTCTGTGCTTTTTGGGCTCAACTGTGAAAAAAAGGAGCATGTGATACACAAATAAAGATTTTCAGTTAAATTGATCAAAATCCCTGGTTGTAATACTCATTTATGCAAACTAAGAGTTGGGGGCTGAATACCTTTACAAGGCACTGTAATATCAGTTGAGACCCTGAACACTTTAGATGGTAATAGCAACAGCAGTGGGCTACAGGCACTAGCGACACAGCAACTGTATATTTTTATATTGGCCAAAGTGGTTTCCAGGAGGACTAACATTTCAAGCCCATGTAATAAATAATCATTTAACAATAAGAAAAGCAGAAAGAGATTCCTGATGGGGTTCATTTGAGGCCATTGCACTAATTGAACACATCAAGGTTGTTCTGGCTTCTAGAGGTGCAATTCATTTGGTATGAACACCACTTCCTATACATACATTGCATTTAGACCATTTCCAGCACTGCTGGCTTTTCATTCTGCTTTGAAGCACATGGTGAAAAAACAATTTTACACTATCCACTTTTTACTTGCCCTTGAAACAGTAATATCTGTATGTCCTGAGTTTTGTTAATATTGGTAAACATTTAATAGATGCATTTTGAGGAAAGAAAGAAAGAAATCTCATTAAAATGCTGAAGGAAAGCTTCCACCCTGGGTGATTTTCAAAAAGTTGTTTGTCTTGATGGATTGCTTTGTCCACATATGCAGTGTGGGCAGAAGAATGAAAAGAGGAATCACCTTCAAAAGGCATTGCCCCGGACTAGAGATGCATCTGAAGTCTGAATGTAGTCGATGATAACGTCAGCTTCCGACCTGAGCAATGTCGATCACCAAGACTTGGAGGTCAGGTTAGAATGTGGCTCATCTACTGCGTCTTCACAACACTCAGGTGTTGATCAAAGCTGAAGCGGTAAGAACAAATGTAGCACATGCTAAGCATGAAGTTGAGATGCAAATGGAGAAAGCATGTATAAACATGGAGAGAGCACTTATTGAAGTTACATCAAGTGCACTCAAGAAAGAAAGTGAAGCTGAGGCCGCACTTTCAGCAGAGGTAAATATGTATGAAGCAGCAGCTGACTTAAGCAGTGGTGAGTCTATAACCACAACCAGTCATGCTTTGCTGTCGCTGCAGCCAATGCATCTTATCAAAGTATATGTCCTAATGCAGTTTGGCTATTAAAAAAATAGACAGTGCTTCAGCTCTACAAGCAAAAGCTCTTGTTACCACTTAGCCAATGTGCCTTTCACATTGTCCAGGAATTGTCAGTCAAGGTTCACAACAGCAAAGATCTCAGTCAAGAGTTGTTACTGATGCTAAACCATCTGCATAGACAGGGACAGATTGAGCTTCCACCCAATCCAAGAAGCGCATTTGGCAAACCCATTTCCACAATTCAGGAGCCACAGAATCAGAATCAGGTTGATTATTACTGGCATGCGATGTGAAATTTGTTAATTTAGCAGCAGCAGTTCAATGCAATACAAAATATAGAAAAAAATATTAAATGAAGTTTTTAAAAATAAATAAGATAGTCAATTACAGTATACGTATATTGAATAGATTCAAAACGTATAAAAAAAACAGAAATACTGTATGTTAAATAAGTGAGGTAGCGTCCAAGGGTTCAATGTCCATTTAGGAATCAGATGGCAGAGGGGAAGAAGCTGTTCCTGAATCACTGAGTGTGTGCCTTCAGGCTTCTGTATCTCCTTCCTGATAGTAACAGTGAGAAAAGGGCTTGCCCCGGGTGCTGGAGGTCCTTAATAATGGACGCTGCCTTTCTGAGACACCGCTCCCTGAAAGTATCCTGGGTACTTTGTAGGCTAGTACACAAGATGGAACTGACTAGATTTACAACCCTCTGCAGCTTCTTTTGGTCCTGTGCAGTAGCCCCCCCCCCCCCCCCCCCCCATACCAGATAGTGATGCAGCTTGTCAGAATGCTCTCCACGGTACATCAATAGGAGTTTTTGAGTGTATTTGTTGAGGTACAGTAGATTTGTCTTGATGTCTGGCTCATCTAGATTTAGTCACAGAGGGATTAAAGGTGTACACCAACCTGTTATCAATCCAGGTAGTCAAGCTTCTGCAATGCCATGGGAGCACTATATCTCAATCCCAGTGGAAGTGATTTGGTGGAGAGTCACTGCAACTATCACATCCTCAGACTCTTCCACATGGTCTGCACACCTACACATGTGGGCTACTAAATGGGTTCGGCAATTATGCTCATGAGTATACACAGTCCAGCCCATTAGATTTTCACTGTGGTGGAATTTAACCCCCTTCCCCTCATTAGTCTTATTGAGATTTGGCTAAAGGCATAGCAATGTCAACAGTCCTGGCTTACTATTGTCTTGATTTCAGGAAAGAATATGACCATTTAGACTGATGCTGTTAAGGAACGATATTTATTTAGTATTAAACTATTACTGCCGAGTTGCCTCATTGGTGGTAAATTTAGCTTGAAGGTTTTCGTTAACAGCACTTTGATGGCTTAGTGTTTTTTTTTTTCATTTATTTCTGCACTGTTCCTATTAAAGCCAGTGAAATGTTGATCCACTACAATGTCTGTCTCATGGCACTTGGGTAATAACTGCACACCTCTCAACAACAACCCAACCTCTCACTTAATGTCCAAAAGACTAAGGAGAAGATTATTGACCTTAGCAGAAGGAAAGCAGAGGTCTGTCAGCCAGTCCTCATTGGGGGATCAGAGGAGCAGAGGGTCAACAACTTTCAATTCCTCAGAGTTATAATTTCAGACTATCTGTACTGGGCCTAGCACATAAGTGTAATTATTATGAAAGCACAGCAGTGCCTCTGCTTCCTCAGAAGTTTGCAAAGGTTAAGCATGTCATCTAAAACTTTGACAAACTTCTATAGATGCACGCTGTAGAGTATATTGACTGGTTGCTTCATGGCCTGGTAAGGAAACACCAGTGCCTACAAAAAGTCATGGATATGGCCCAGTCCATCACAGGTAAAGTCCTCCCCACCATTGAGCACATCCACATGGAGCGCAGTCGCAGGAAGGCAGCATCCATCATAAAGGAAGCCATATCAGCCAAGCCTTGCTCTCTTGTCACTGCTGCCATCAGGAAGAAGGTCCATGAGCCTCAGGACGCACACCGTCAAGTTCAGGAACAGTTATTACCCTTCAACCAGCAGGCTCTGAACTGGAAGGGATACTTCTCGCAACTTCACTTGTTCATTTCTGAACTGTTGCTACAACAGGACTCTATTCAAGGACTCTTCATCTCATGTTCCTGATATTTTCTGCTTATTTATTTATTTTTCTCATTCAAATTTGCATGGTTGTTGTCCTTTCCACATTAATTGTTTGTCTGTCCTGTTAGGTGTAGTCTTTCACCAATTCTAATGCATTTCTTAGATTTATTGCGTATGCCTGCGGGAAAATTAATCTCAAAGTTGTATATGGTGACATATATTACTTTGATAATAAATTTACATTGAACTTTGAATTTGAATCTTGTGTCATTAAGTCTCAACCAAAGAAAGTGAACCCAGCAGAGAGAGAATGATTGACTTTGGCCCTGACATTCATTGGCCAGATAGGAAAAAAGTTACAGTCTATTGAAGATGTGTTTGGAGAGGTGACTCAAGCAGTGCATTAGTTATTTGCAGAATGACAAGCCCACTCCAGACTGAAGTTTGTGATGTAGAAACTAAAATCAGTAGAGGCTGGGCTGGCCATTGTGTTATGCAATGCAACAGCAACTTTCAGAGCGGCTAGCTCAGTTCTACCTAGAAGAACGGGTATCAATCTTCACAGCAACAGTTTGGCAACTCACTGCAGGCAACTGGAATCAGGTGACAGTGAATACTGCTCACAGCCATGATTCAGCAGCACAGATAGCCAGAACGAGGTGACGGCCATTACCACTCTTGCTGCTACAAATCAGCAGCCTTTAGCCATGTCAGTCCCGTTCTCAGAATATCTTCTTCCCTCCCCTTCAACATCCTCATCAACCTCGACCACTAGTAGCCCAACTCTCCCTCATGTTTCAGCATATGTGCAGGCTGCATGGCTTCCCTCAGGACATAGTCTATGCTTGAGAATCAGGAGCTAGAGACAACTCTGAACTACCTTGCCTCTTTCAGCCACACATCCTGGAGCTCCTAAATGGTCTGGGCAGGGATTGCCCACAATAACCTCCAGTCAACCTCAACTGGCATGTCCTCCATTGACTGCCAGAAGAGATTCCTGCCACCGCTCTTCCTTGACCAAGAGATTAACTTGGGAGTTCCTGCTGCTGAACAGTTGGTCCAATGCTACAAGTGCACATGGAGACAGGCCAGGGCTTCCGTGCTGCACGGATCCGCGGTTCCTTGCAGACGGGCTGTGGCATAGGGTCAGCAATCATGTGTGTGAGTGTGCACATTTCAGCCCATTAGCGTTTCATTGTGGTGGAATTTAACTCTCTTCCTCTTGTTTCCATTTTGTGGAAACTTTTCCAAAAGCATTGGTGTGTCAACATTTCCTGTTTACCATTGTCCTGGTTCTAGGAAGAAGAGTACCGTTTAGACTGACACTGTTGTGATATATATTTAGCACTAAGCTACTTCTGCCAAGCCACTGTATCAGTGTTAGCTTTAGTTTGACTATTCTAGTTAATGGCTGGATGGCCTAGTATTAATTGATTTTCCTCCATTCCTGCACAGTTCCTCTTGAAAGTCAGTGATCTGTTGATTCATCAGTTCCTCTTGAAAGTCAGTGATCTGTTCATTCATTTCAGTCTCTCTCTCTCTCTCTCTCTCTCTCTCTCTCTCTCTCTCTCTCTCTCTCTCTCTCTCTTTCCCCCTCTCCCTCTCCATCTCCATCTCTCTCTTTATCTCTCTCTCAGCATATGAACCATAACTGCACACCTCATATCAACAACAAAAAGGGTTAGGGCAGCTATGGGTTTAAGAATGTTGTGGCAGAGGCTAGACAAATGAAATGGCTTTCCAGAGGCAATCGCAGAATCTCTCTGCAGTAGACCCAACAATTTTCCAAGGTTCTCACACAATGAACTACGGAAGCTACAGGAGCTTGCACAACTGTTGTTTGAAAGCAAGCCACAAAAAATGGGGGTTACCTACTAAGGCTGAGTTTCTTGGACACAGCAAGAGGAATAACAATTATAGTGGAGAAACTACAAACAATACCCACCAACAGAGGGTAATAAAAGGTTTCAGGTATAAAATGAAGCATCATATCCCCAGTTTATAATTTTCATTCTTTGTGGACTTTCCTGTCATGCAGAAATGTGAAATTACCTCAGTTTTATGCTCTCAAATTCTGGTAACACCTTGGTCAAAACATAGAAAGCTATTATAACTCTATAAACTCTATTATATCCCTGATAGTCCATAATAAACCTCATCCTTTAAGGAAATGCGGAGGATTCAGAGAAAAACTGCTTGCAGACTGGAGATGCTTTCTAAAAGAGCACTCAATATGTTTCAAATGTTGTGCTTCAATAGCACACTCAGCAAAAGATTGTAAAGCTAGCATACTCTGCACAGACTGCAACAGTGACTAGCATACATCAGCACTTCATTCAGGGCCAGCACCTTGGGCTGTACTGTTTCCAGCACACCCGCAGCAGAGTGATGTGCAGGGAACAGTGCCTCTAATGGTGGGAGGCCAGTTGATCAGCCATCAGATATAGCTATAATCTCATGCACCTACTATCTCATGCACAGAGGTTTGTTTGCAGGAAAGCTTCAAGGTAAATCCTGCTCTAAAATATGTCCAGCCAACATTTACCTGAAAGGATATCCTGAGCAAAATATAAAGGCATATGTGATATTGGATGATCAGAGCAATGAGTCAACATTTTTTGACCCATTCAAGGCTGTTTCCCCATACATTCTGTGGACTTATTCTGGAACTTCAGAAGTTTTGGGAAGAAAAGACAGGGGATCTGTCATGGAGTCATTAGGAAAGGACATCTGCTTACCTTTCCCAACAACAGGAATGAAATTTCAACTCCTGAAGCTGCAAATGGTCATTCACATCTTAAGGCCATAGCTGATAAGATTCTCCCACTTGACTCTTCTGCTGAGATGCTCCTGTTGCTTGGCAAAGACACCATCTGTGTACGTAATGTACATGAACACCACAATGGTCTTCACAATGCCCAGCGATTGGACCTGAGTTGGGTCATAATGGGTGAAGTCTGCCTCGATGGTTCGCATCAGTCCACTGTCAGCAAATTCAAGACTAACGTCCTGGAGAATGGGAACCCAAGTCATTTCAGACCCTGTGAGAATAGAATCTGCATGAAAGAGAAGATGGTAGGTATGCAAACCAAGCATTCTGAAATACTTACATCTGCTCAACCAGGTTTAGGCAAGCTGATCTTCTGTCACTCAGAAAATGGTTATAAGCTGGCACCTTCCATTGAAGATGAGGTATCCCTTTGATCATCACCAAGGAGTTTAGCAAAGAAGAATCAAACATTGGGAAGCTCCCCTTCCTTTCCACACTCCACAACAGCCATCTACCAAATGACAGAAAGCAGGCTCTCAGTTTATTCATGTCCCTCAGTCACACATTGAGAAATCGACCAGAAATTAAAGATCATTACATGGGACCCATGAAGAGATTCTTCAGGAAAAATTAGACTGAGCTAGCTCCTCCACCAAATCCCAACATAGTAAACTGATATGTGCCCAACTTTGGTGTTCACCACCCCTGAAACCTGCACAAGCACAAATTGTCTTTGATCCAAGTGCGCAGTTAAAAGGTGTACCATTGAACAATGTGCTCTTGCTGGGTCAAGACCTCAATAATTCTACTCAGGGTCCTCATGCCCTTCAGAACTGAGCCCATTGCAGTGATAGCAGACATTGAAGAGATGTTCCACAGCTTCATAGTGAGAGAGGATCATCAAGACTACCTCAAATTCTTATGATTTCATGGCAACCAGCTGAAGAACAAAACTCTGGTGTACCACAAGAGTGTTCATGCATTTGGTAACTGTCCCTCACTGGCTGTGGCCTTAAGAGGATAGCATTTGAGGTAGAGAAGGAATTCAGGATCGAAGCACAGAGGCACATGGAAAGGTTTAAATTATTTTCTAGTGCAGAAGAAGCAGTCAATGTGCTGAAAACAGCACCAGATATAGTGATGCAGACCGCATAAGACTGCATCCAACAGCACTGAGGCCATGCAATGTTTCCCATCTGAAGATCTAGTCAAAGGTCTACAGTATCTTGATCTTGGACAGGACATCCCTCCTATGCAGCATAGTCTAGACCTTGGATGGGACCTCCATACCAATTTTCCAGGATGCTAATACCAAAACATCCTTTGCCCATTACGCCATGCTATCGACTACCAACAGCCGATTTGATTGTCTTGTATCTGCTGCTCCAGTCAGTACCCAGGAATGCTTCATATTGAGAGTTGACCTTGGACACTTGCGGATGGCCTGTCCCACTCCCTAAAGAGAAACACAAACAGAGGCAGCAGTGGTGCTCTTCCCTTCAGGATCTTAAAAGATTCAACAGTCCAAGTACCTCATGACAAATCCACTATGTACAGTCCATATCTGTATCCAACTGCACAGTGAGAGCAGTAGAAAGGTAGACAATAGTACCAAAATAATGAATTATTAGCATTAGAAGCAATTATTTCTATTCTTTTCACAATTGGAATAAAAAATGTTCTGCAGAGTTAATTGAAGGAGCAATCTGCTCTGGGGCACTAGTGAGCCTGCTGTGGTGGGAGATGAGATTTTGTCTTCATCTTGGTACATGTACTCATGACCTCACTGAGTCTTTACCTGGGGCCCTGTGTAAGATTTTCATCTCTGTACAGAAGGAAGGAGTAGAAGGAATAAAATATTGATCAACTCAGATGAATCTGGAACAGTATATATCTAAAGGGATATAGTCAAGTAGGTTTCTCTTAAACCCACTAGTGTTCAGAAGAATGACAGAAACATAGACAAATCTGCAAGAGCTTAACAGGGCGGATGCTGAGAGACTTACTCTCGTAGCCAGAGCTTTTAAGATTAGGGATGTTGTCTCTGGGTAAAGGGTCAGCCATAAGGATTGAGAGGAGATAAACAATTTACTTCAAGAATTGTTAATCTTTGGAATATCGCAGTTCAGTTTTGAGTGTACGCATTACTGAGATCAATAGATTGAAAAAAAAGACTATCAAGAAAAAAAAGCCAGTTGGGAGAGCCTTTAAAGTTGTAGTAGAAGTTCAGCAGGGCCTATTAAATTGTGGATCTTCCTCAAGAAGTCTACTTCCTGACATCTGTTTCCTTATTTTTCAGTTTAGCTGTGCTCAGTTACATAAGAAGAAAAGGTAAATTATAGGAAATTATATTTTATTTTACAATTAATGTTCTTGGGCCAAGTTTGTAATTTGTAATTTGAAAAAAAGTCTTGCAGCTGATCTCCACTCTGAGGTATATTATTAATCTCTATGACTCTGGCTAAGGTTCTAACTATGGTTAATAAGCCCTCCTGTGACTTCTTGCAGATCCATAAAGCCAAGTACTTAAAGCATCCCCATCCTTGACTCATTTAAGCTATTCACTTGGATCTGCCAAAAAAATTAAATCTTTACACCTTCTTCCATTGAAGGAATTTAAACATTTGGGAATATCCGTTGTGATCTCTATATAACTTAACTACTTGTGATGGTATTGGGTTTCTGACCATGAAGTTCTAAACTCAAATGAAGACTTTAAGTTCTATCAGATATAAATAGCCATGAGTGCTCACACTAAAGGGAGCTTATACTGTAACTACCCTATCTTCGAAGACTAGTTCACCTCCCTATTTATTTTCCATGGCAAATTTAGCTACCAATTCCCGCTGTTTGAGTGATAGGTCCCCTCTCTCTACCAAGAAGATATTTCCAGCTAACAAGGTAGTTTATAAAATGGTTCTTTTATTAGTAGTTTTACACACTTAAATACAGATAACATTCTCAAAACACACTTAAAACTCACAGAGGGTTTCTATCTTACCTTGAATCATTATCGTGAATCTTGAAACGTTATAATACACTTCCAAATTACAAACAATTAAGCATAAAGCATGAAGTATTTCTCAACAAGAAGCACTGAGTATTTCCAAAACACAGGTACAATTCCTATAAATTAAAAAGACATACCAAAGATGTAGATTCACAAGTTGTCTGTCACAGAAACAAACCTGGAGGACTGGAGGAATGGATTCTAGTTCTTCCATGTTTCTTAATGTTCCTTACCCCATTCTTAATAAACATGAAATGCTCTCTACATTTATACACCTTTTTCTCCCACGAGTGACTTAATACAAACAGTTTAAAAGCATTTTTGGAGACATAGATCTTAGCTAGCTATCATTAATGATGTAATGCTAATTTCTGAGTACATAAAACTCACAACTATAAAGACATTAGTTATTGATATGCTAAATGGTATTATCTAACTGTTCTGCAAGCTACCTTGAACTAAGCAACTTAAGAGTCTGCTTGTCTGTTTGAAACAATCCAAATTAAGCCATCCATTGTCTACCCTTAAGTAATAGTAAAGCATTTCAGTGACTCTTTACAGACAGTCTTCAAAGTTCAGAACCTATTTGCAAAGCTGTACTTTTTAACTTCAGGCTGCTTTTCACTTACATTTTAAGAACTGAACACAACTTCTATTTAACTGCTGAATCACTTAAACTGCCTACTCCCATCCATCTGTCCTCAATACCCTTATCATCCATGTACCTATCCAAACTTCTCTTAAACATTGGAATCGAGCTCACATGCACAAATTACACTGGCAGCCCATTCCAAACTTTCACAACCATCTAGAAGTTTCCTATCATGTTCTTCTTAAACTTTTCACGTTCCACCCTTAACCCATGACCTCTCCTTGTAGTTCCATCCACCCACAAAAAGCCTGCTTGTATTTACCCTATCTAAAACCCTCATAATTTTGTATACCTCTTTCAAATCTCTCCTTAATTTTCTTCGTTCCAAGGAAGAAAGTCCTGACTTATTCAATCTTTCCTTTTAACTCAGGTCCTCCAGTCCTGGCAACATCCTTGTAAATTTTCTCTGGACTCTTTCAACCTTATTTATATGTTTACTGTAGGTAGTTGACCAAAACTGCATACAATACTCCAAATTAGGCCTCACCAATGTCTTATGCCACTTCAACATAACATCCCATCTCCTGTACACAATACTTTGATTTATGGAGACCAATATGCCAAAAGTTTTTATACAACCCTATCTATCTGTAATGCCTTGTCTTCATCAAGCATCCTGTTAACTTCCTCCAAAAACTCTATATGATTGTTTAGAGACAACCTACCACACACAAAGCCATGCTGGCTATCCCTAATCAATCCATGTCTATCCAAGTTCTCATATATTCAGCCCTTTACAATACCTTGCAATAACATGCCCACTGACGTCAGGCTCACTGGCTTATAATTTCTTTGCTTATTCCTGGAGGATTTCTTAAACAACAGAACAACATTAGCTATCCTCTAATCCTTTGGTACCTCACCTGTGGCTAAGGATGTGTTAAATCACTGCACAGGCCCCCTGCAAGTTCTGCATTTGCCTTCCACAGGGTCTGATGGAACACCTTGTCAGGCCCTGGGGATTTATCCAGCCTAACTTGCCTCAAGACAGCAAACTCTTCCTCCTCTACAGTCTGTATAGGCCCCATGAAGTTGATGCTGCTTTGCCTCACTTTGTGTCCATCTCCTGAGTAAATACAGATGCAAAAAGTCAATTTAAGATCTTCATCTCTTCTGGTTCCATGCATGGACTACTATTCTGATCTTCCAGAGGACCCGTATTGTTCCTTGCAATCCTTTTACTCTTAACATATCTGTCAAATCCCTTAGGATTCTCTATCAACTTGTCTGCTAAGGCATCCTTATGCTTTTAACCTGATTTCTTCCATAGCTGGTGAATAGGTACATTTAATGTCAAAGAAATGTATACAATGTACATCCTGAAATTCTTTTTCTTCACAAACATCCAAAAAAAACAGAGGAGTGCCTCAAAGAATGAATGATAGTTAAATGTTAGAACCCCAAAGATAGCCCTCTTGTGTGTTCTCTTTCATTTCTTATACTCCATAAGTACCTCATTTGTACCTGCCTATACCTGCTATGCATTTTCTTTTTACCTTAACCAAATCTTCAATATCTCTTGAAAACCAGGATTCCCTAAACTGGTTATCTTCACCTTTTATCCTGACAAGAACATACAAGACTTGTACTCTCAAAATTTCCACAAAGCCCTCCCACTTACCAAGTACACCTTTGCCAGAGAACAGCCTGTCCCAATCCACACTTGCAAGATCCCGTCTGATACCATCAAAATTGGCCTTTCAGAACTCATGGCCCTGAACTATTCTTTCCATATTTACTTTGAAACTAATGGCATTATGACCACGAGATGCAATATGGTCCCCTACAGAAACTTCTGTACCCTGCCCTGTATCATTCCCTAATAGCTGAACAAGCATCACACTCTCTCTTGGTGGGACTTTAATGGCCTGATTAAGGAAACTTTTCTGAACACATTTGACAAACCCTATCCCATCTAGTCCTTTTACAGTATGGGAGTTCCAGTCAACATGTGAAAAGTTAAAATCACCTACTTTACCACCTTATGTTTCTTGCAGCAGTCTACGATCTCTCCACAATTTTGTTCCTCTAAATCCTGTAGATTGTTGGGTGATCTGTAATATAGCCACTTTAATGTGGTCATACCTTTTTTGTTCTTCATTTCCACCCAAAAAGCCTCACCAGATGAGTTCTTCGGTCTGTCCTGTCTAAGTACAGCAGTGACATTTTCCCTCCTGCTTTGTTGCCTGTAAAACAATGAAACCCCAGAAGACCGAACTGGCAGTCCTGCCCCTCCTGCAACCAAGTCTCACTAATGACTACAATATAATTCCATTTGTTGATCCAAGCCTTGAGCTCACCTGCCTTTCCTACAAAACTTTTTGCATTGAAATACAAAAGCAAGTTCAGCAAACCTGAGATAGAAGTGAACATCTATCACAGCTTACGAGCCAGTAGTACAACAGGATTATTAGACTCCTTTGCAGAATACTGCAAGAATTTTAGATAAGCAAGTAAGTCTGAAGCAAAGGCAGGTGACTAACTTTGTGGCCTTTAACTGGGGATTCTACATCATGTGTTTCTCAGTCTCATTTACCTTCTGCTTCTATGCTCTTGCAGAGCTGAAGCTGAAAGAAGAGAGCAAGAGGAACATAGATGATTTAAGAAAAATAGATCAATTTGATGGACATCCTCTGAAAGTCTCCCCAAGAAAATCACCCTGTATGTTTGTGGGCCTTGAGAAAAATATTCAGTAATTGCCAATATTAAAGAATTGACATCAAACATGAATCAGATTTATGGGAGCAGCTTCACCTCTCCACAATATACAGAAGAGTTTGGTGAAGTTGCCAGCTTTATAAAATCAGAGCCTAAACCACCATGAAATTGCACAAGATAACATAAGGCCTGGTTAAAGAAGATCCCAGACTGCTGATTAAAGAAAAATTGCTATGTGGCTGACATTGGCAAGGAAAGTTCTGAACTGAGGGAGGGTAATAGGCAGAGAACTGGAAAATGGAATTCAATCTGGATAAGTGTGAGGTAAAATATTTGGAGTGGATATATATATATAATTATAACTGGGAAATCTGGAGGAACAAAGGGATATTAGAATGGAGGTATATCCACAGATTATTAAAGGTAGCACAACATGTACAGTTAAAAGGACATGCTTTAATTTAGATGAGGCAGTGAAAATAGTGTGGGGAGATTGTGCTGCAATTCTTGTTAAGCCAAAACTTGGTTGCTCCATTCATTTCTAGTTCCCATGTGACAGACAAGGTATGATTGCACAGAAGAAGGTGCAGAGGAGATCTATGAAGATTTTGCCGAGAAATATTTAGCTCTGAGGAAAGAGTGGATAATGCAGGGTTGTTTCCTTTGTAACAGAGGAGCTTGTAGAGAAATTCTATTAAAGACAAGTACAATACAAACATGAGGGGCCTAGATAAAATAAGGAGGAAGGAACTACTGTATCTTTCATGTAGAGCACTGAAACATCAGGGGACTTAGATGTAGAGTAATTGGTGGAATGGTTAGAGGAGATGGGATTTTTTTTTACCCAGAGGCCAATAGGGGTTCAGCACTCACTGTCTGAAAGGACAATAAAAGCAGAAACTCACATCACATTTAATTACAAGAACGATGGCCTTACGAGGCTCCATACTTAGTGATGGAACGTGGAATTAGTTCGGGCAGCTCTGTTTCATCAGGTTTGGACACTATAGCTGGACTGACCTTATGTGCAATATATTTTCAATGGCTGAATTCTATATTAGTGTGTTCAAGTAACTGACACTGGAAAGGAGATCAATCATTGTGATATTTAAGAGGCTGCTTTCCAAAACCGTTAGCAATAATTTGAAATTAAAAGTTGTCAGGTCACCTGTAAGTTTTCTCTTTTCTAAAGAAGACAAGTCACAATCTGTTCAATTGTTTCAGATAGCTGCAATCGCACAGAGTTTCTTTAAGTTGTGTTTTGTATTTTTATCTTATGTTAGAAAGTGGAGAGTAGACTAGGGTTATACAAGTTGGGGGACTGCTTTGTTGAGCACCTGTGCACCATCCTTCACAAGCAGGACTTCACAGTGGCTGAACATTTTAATTCCCATTCCGACATGTCAATCCATGAGATCCTCTTGTACCATCCTCAAGGTGGAGGAGCAACACCTTACATTCCCTCCAACCTGATGAATAGACTTCTGCTTCTGGTAAACAAATATGCCCCACTCCCTTCCTCTTTTCCCACTCTGACCTTTTACCTCTGCTCATCTGCCTATCACTTCCTCCAGGTCCCCACCTCCTCCATTTTCTCCCATTTGACCACTCTCCTCTCCTATCCAATTCCTTTGTCTCCAGCCCTTGACCTTTCCCACCCACCTTCTTCACCTATTACCTTCCAGCCAGCCTCCTTTCCCTCCCCCCACCTTTCTATTCTGGCATCTTCCCCTTTCCATCTCAATCCTGAAGAAGGGTCTCAGCCCACAACGTTGACTGTATGGCCATTTCCATCAGTCCTACCTGACCTGCTAAGTTCCTCCAGCATTTTGTTTGTGTTGCTTCATATTTTTAGCATCTGCAGATTTTCTTGTGTTTATACAAGTTTAACACATCTTTGCAATTTTTTGATTCTTATACTCCTTGAAATAAATCCCAACTGCTTAGCACTTCCAATTGCTTTATTGAGCTTCAATACCGTTTCAAAAAATTGTTAATTAAGAATTCCTCTGACCTTCTATCTAATTCTATTTCAATTCCAATGGCAAAAAAATTGCTGTTATTTTACGACGTAACTACTCAACTCTGATTTCAAACTTCTACTGCCTTGCTGCCATACCAATTTATGGAAAAGGCTTCGGGAGTAAACCCTGAGGACAAATCCGGAGCTGGAGTCCCTAAGACAATCTGACGTTGTCTTCAACCTTGCTCTGGCAACTCCAGCAACATCATTGGTGCCATGCTGTATCAGCCCTTGCCCTTCCCTTGGACAACATCGGTGGCATGGAGAGGGGAGACTCGCTGCTTGGGTAACAGCCAGTCTTCCATACAACCTTGCCCAGGCCTGTGCCCTGGAGAGGCGGAAGCAAGACTTTCCAGGCACAAATCCAAGATCTCGCGAGACCAACGGATGCCATCTACTCTATCCATCCACTCAGCAGGGAGCTTTAGAATAGCTGAGGAAGAAATGGTCTGTTACAACAGGTGGCTTAGTCCAGCTGTGTTCAGAGCACAGACAAACGTGGAACCGCTGATTTTCAGTGTGAGTGCAGCTATTGCTCCAGGCCACGCTGGGTAACTAACCCTTTCTATCACTGCTTCTAAGCATAAGTTCATTGTTTCTGCACACAAGCTAGGACCTTACTTGGACTCAGGCATCAAGGCCTTGGGGAATTTATGAATTTTACAGTGAAATACTCAGAATTGTGGGAATTTCTTTTACACGTGGCTTCCTGCATACATACTGCTCTCCAGGGTGAAGAGGCTGCACAATGGCCTCCCTGGCTCTTCCGGAGGTCAAATGTAACTCTACATGTCAGAGCCTAAGGTGATGGCAGCTATTCTTGGTAAGGCAGTTGAATGAATTGTAAGAAAAAACAGGAGAAAATTATCCACTTCCTTGTTGCTTCTTTCCTTTCCTGCTGTAAGAACGAATGAGGTTGGAGGTGATAGCAGATGCATGGCAACTCTGGCAGGGACTACAAGACATTACTTCCTACAAAGCAAAACCCAATAGTATGAATGGCAGCGATGTTTCACCACCAGATGAACTCAACGCCTTCTATGCAACCTTTGAAAGGGAGAACACAACTATGGCTGTGAAAATCCATGCTCCACCTGATGACCCTGTGACCTTTGTCTCAGAGGCTGATGTTAGACTGTCTTTAAAGAGAGTGAAGATCTGGTAAGGCTCTGAAAACCTGTGCCAACCAATTAGCGAAGTATTCAAGGACATTTCAACCTCTCACTGCTATGGGCAGAAATTCCCACTTACTTCAAAAAGCCAACAATTATACCAGTGCTTAAGAAGAATAATGTGGGCTGCCTTAATGAAAATTGCCTGGTAGCACTCACATCAACAGTGATGAAATGCTTTGAGAGGTTGTTCATGACTAGACTGAACTCCTGCCTCAGCAAGGACCTGGACCCATTACAATTTGCCTGTTGCCACAATAGGTCAACGGCAGAGGAAATCTCAATGGCTCTCCACATGACTTTAGACCACCGAGACAACACAAATGCCTATGCCAGAATGCTGTTCATTGACTATGGCTCAGCATTTAATACCATCATTCCCACAATCCTAATTGAAATGTCCTGTGTCTCTGTACCTCCCTCTGCAATTGGATCCTTGACTTCCTAACCGGAAGACCACAGTTTGTGCAGATTGGTGATAATATATCCTCCTCACTGACGATCAACACTGGCACACCTCAGGGGTGTGTGCTTAGCCCACTGCTCTA
Source organism: Hypanus sabinus (assembly GCF_030144855.1). Lineage (NCBI taxonomy): Eukaryota > Metazoa > Chordata > Chondrichthyes > Myliobatiformes > Dasyatidae > Hypanus > Hypanus sabinus. The sequence goes on along the minus strand of NC_082708.1, from coordinate 112,187,673 downwards.
CTCTCTATATACCCATCCCTGTGTGGCTAGGCATAGATCAAATACCATCTCCATATTTGCTGGTAATACAACCATTGTTGGCAGAATCTAAGTTGGAGACGAGAGGTGTACAGGAGTGAGATATGCCAATAGTGGAGTGGTGCCGCAGCAACAACCTGGCACTCAACGTCAGTAAGACGGAAGAGCTGATTGTGGACTTCAGGAAGGGTAAGACGAAGGAACACATACCAATCCTCATAGAGGGATCAGAAGTGGAGAGAGTGAGCAGCTTCAAGTTCCTCAGTGTCAAGATCCAACATATTGAGGTAGTCATAAAGAAGGCAAGACAGCAGCTATACTTTATTAGGAGTTTGAAGAGATTTGACATGCCAACAAATACACTCAAAAACTTCTATAGTTGTACCATGCAGAGCACTCTGACAGGCTACAACATTGTCTGGTATGTGGGAGGGGCTACTCCACAGAACTGGAAGAAACTGCAGAGGGTTGTAAATCTAGTCAGCTCCATCTTGGGCACTAGCCTATGAATTATGCAGGACATCTTTAGAGAGTGGTGTCTCAGAAAGGCAGTGTCTATTATTAAGCAACTCCAGCACCCAGGACATGCCCTTTTCTCACTGTTACCATCAGGAAGGAGATACAGAAGCCTGAAGGCACACACTCAGTGATTCAGGAACAGCTTCTTCCCCTCTGCCATCTGATTCCTAAATGGACATTGAAGCTTTGGACACTACCTCACTTTTTTAATATAAAATATTTCTGTTTTTACACATTTTTAAAATCTATTCAATATATGTAATTGATTTACTTGTTTACTTATTATGTTTTGTTTTATGTATTATTATGTTTTTTCTCTCTCTGTTAGATTATGTACTGCATTGAGCTGCTGCTGCTAAGTTAACAAATTTCACGTCACATGCTGCTGATAATAAACCTGATTCTGATTCTATGCCTACCCGTTCTCTCACCTGTCTACCTTCTCTTTCTAACCAACACTTTAATCTAGCCATTATTTGTTAACAACACAATGTGCTTTAATTTTAACTGATAGTCTCTTATGTGAAATCTCATCAATCACCGTTGTAATGTCCATGTAAACCATGTGTAAGCATTATCTTGTTTACCATGTTAATTGCTTCCTTAAAATATTCAACATATTTTGCTAGACATGGTTTGGCTTTTACTAATCCATTTATTGTTCTAACAAACTCCAATTTCTCAATGTGCTGACTCTCTCCTTAATTACAGATTCCCATGACAACCGTTGACTAATAGGCCTATAATTTCCAGATTTGAGTCTCTCTCACCTATTTCAAAAATAAAAGGAATAACTTTTGCAGTCTTCTAATCTAAAGGAACAATTTTGAGTTGAGAGAGCTTTACAAGATAATGGAAAAAAAATTGTAATTCTTTTCACTTCTCTTCTTTAAAATCCTAAATTGGAAACTATCAGTACCAGAGATTTTGACAGTCTCTAAAGAAATTATTTCCTCATGCTGTTTTCTTGCTGATAGTAATTTTATTCCCTTCCAACATCAAATACATTATTCTCCTTTTCTACTCTGAAGACTGACACAAAATAATTATTCAGCTGCTGCTAATTCCATCATTGCCAACATTAATGTATTTGCTTTTAAAGGACTGACATTTTTCACAGTTATTGTTTTCTTCTAACATATCCGTAATTCTTTTTGTAGTAATTGTGATAGGTCACAAAAGCTTTCCCTCATAATCAATATTTCTATTTGTTATATCTCTTTTGTCCTTCCTTCCTATTCTTAGCAACATTTCAAAGCCGCCAGATCGACATTACTGTCTGCAATTTAGGTATCCCTCAACTGTTTTGTTGACCATAACATGAGGAAATCTGCAGGTACTGGAAATTCAAACAACACACACAAAATGCTGGTCAGGATGAAGGGTCTCGGCCCGAAACGTCGACAGCACTTCTCCCTATAGATGCTGCCTGGCCTGCTGCGTTCCACCAGCATTTTGTGAATGTTGTTGACCATAAGGTGTTTTTCTTTTAATAAGTAGATCACATCCAGCGATTCAGAATCTCTTTTAAGTAAATGCTCCCTTACTATTACCTTTTGTAAGCAATTTTGGGGCCCTTATCTAAAAAAAAAAGATGTGCTGGCATTGGAGAGGGTCCAGAAGAGTTTCATGAGAATGAATCTGAGAGTGAAAGTTTTAACGTATGAGAAGCATTTAATGGCTCTGGGCCTGTACTCACAGGAGTTTAGAAGAATGATGGGGAATCTCTTTGAAACTCATCAAATATTGAAACGCCTAGATGGAATGGATGGGGAGAGGATGCTTCTCACAGTAGGGAAGTCTAGGATCAGATAACATCCCTTTCAAACAAGGAGGAGAAGGAATTTCTTTAGCCAGAAAGTGATGTATCTGTGGAACATGTTGCCACAGATAACTGTAGAAGCCAACTGTGGATAACAGTGGTATATTTAAAGCAGATTCTTGATTGGTAAGGGTGTCAAAGATTATGAGGAGAAAGCAGGAGAATGGGGTTGAGAGGGTTAATTAAGCAGTCATAATGAAAAGGAGGAGCAGACTTGATGGGCCAAATGGCCTAATTCTATTCCTATGTATTATAAAGCAAGGCTTACTCCTTAATCATTACTAGATTCTGCATTGCCTTTTTGTTAGTTCTGCTGTATATTTGTGCAGTAAAATATCCTGAAATTCACCCCCTTTCTGATAAACCAGCAAGCAAGTTCATCTGTATACACTTTTCAAACACAAAGCAGTTCAAAATGCTTTACATTGAACGAGGTATAAAAATCAAATCTCAAATTTCAGACAATGTATATGAGAATAAAATCACTCAAAAATAGATATGATAAACAGAAATTACAGTGCAGGAGATTCTAATTAAAAGCTACAGCCTTGATTTAAAAGAGCTTAAAGTTGGACCAGGCTTCAGATCCTCTGGAAGGTTATTCCCAATATGTGGAGCATAGTAACTAAAAGCTGCTTCACCGTGTTCAGTTTTAACCCTGGGAATTGTAAGCAGACCTGCCTCCAGATGACCTGAGAACTCAGGACGGTTCAAGAGATCAGAGATGTATTTTGGCCCAAGAACATTCAGTGCTTTATAATCCAATAGTAATATTTTACAGTCAATTCTTTGACGTTCGGGAAGCCAGTGTAGCAATCTGAGAACATGGAGTGAAATGTTCTTCTTTCTTGGTCTCAGTGAGGACTCCAACAGCAGTGTTCTGAATGAACTGCAGGGATTTATTTTTACAGAAACTTGTGAAAACGCCATTACAGTAGTCAGGCCTACTGAAAACAAATGCTTGGCAAGTTTTTCTAGATCTTGCTGAGACATAATCCCTTTAACTCTCTCTATATTTTTAAGACAGTGGTAGGCTGACTTTGTAATTGTCTTAGTGTGGTTGTTAAAATTTAAGTCAAAGTCCATCACAACATCAAGGTTTCTGGCTTGGCTTGTGGTCAGTAACAACAGGGATTCTAAATGAGCACCAAAAACAATTATTTCAGTTTTCTCTTTGTTTAACTGGAGGGAACTCTGGCTCATCCAATAAGTGATTTGTCAATACAGTTTTTTAGCGATTGTATGGGACTATAGTCACTTAATGGCATTATTACATATATCTGTGTCATTTGCATAATTAAAGTTATTTTGTTATTTCCCATGATTTGGGTCTCAGTGCTATGGTATTGTCTAAATTCAGACTGGAAAACGTTGATACAATTGCTTAATGCCAAAAAGCTATTAAGTTGCTCATTAACAACTTTTATCAGAATCAGGTTTAATTTTTGTCATGACATTTGTTGGTTTGTGGCAGTACATTGCAATTTATAGCTGTAAATTACAATAACAAATATATCAAAAAACTTAATTAAATAAGTAGTGAGAAAAGAGAACAAAAAAAGAAAAAGAAATCGTAAGGTAGTGTACAAAGGTTCATTGGCCATTCAGAAATTTGATGGCAGTGGGGAAGAAGCTGTTCCTAAAATATGGAGTGTGCCTTCAGGCTCCTGTACCACCTTCTTGATGATAACATAGAGAAAAGGGCATGTCCTGGGTGATGAGGTCTTCAATGATGGATGTTGCCTTTTTGAGGCATCATTTTTGAAGGTGTCATTACTGCTTGGGAGGCTGATGCCCATGAGGGAGCCATCTTAGATTACAACTTTCTGGAGCTTTTTCTGATTCTATGCAGTGGCCCCTCCATACCGGATGGTAATGCAACCAAATGGAGTGATCTCCATGGTACATCTACGAAAATGTATGAAAATGTTTCATGACATATCAACTCTCCTCAAACTCCTAATGAAATATACCCTCTGTCATTCCTTCTTTGTAATTGCATCATTATGCTGGTCCTAGGATAGATCCTCAGAAATGTTGACATCTAGAAACATCAAAGTGCTCACCTTTTCCACTTCCTATCCCTCAATGAGGACCAGTATGTCATGATGAGCGCTGGCAATGACTGAACCCAGGTGCAGAGGAACAGCAGACTCTGTCATGGTGAATGTGGTAATGACTAACCTGGGTGAGGAGGAATGACAGACTCCCATGTAGAGATGGACACATTGGAACACCATCAGAATATTGGTGGCATCACTGAGCAAAACTGCGTAGGCAGATCATTCTCAACACAAGGACTTTGTGAACAGCAGTAAACATAAGTGTACATAAATAATCATAGAAACCCATCCAGCAACAATTGATTTGACAAGATTAAACAGAAAGCACAAGGGTGTAATAACTCTTGTTAAAACAACAATTAGAAAATACAGGTGCTCAAGAAATCTAGAGCACTCTCAGCTTTCCCTCTATGAAGTCCACAATCAATTCTTTGGTCCAACTGACATTGAGTGCAAGATTGTTGTTGTGACACCACTCAACCAGCTGATCTACCTCTCTCCTGTATGCCCCCTCGTCACAATCTTAACTTCTGCCAAAAACAGTTGTGTCATTGGCAAATTTATAGATTGTGTTTGAGCTGTGCCTAACCACAAAGTCATAGGTGTAGAGAGAGTGTAGCAGCATGTGAAATAACACATCCTTGAGGTGCACCAGTGTTGATTATCAGCAAATCAGAGAAGAGGAGACGTTATTTCCAATTGACACTGTTTATAGTCTCCCAACGAGGAAGTCAAGGATCCACATGCAGAAGAAGGTACAGAGGCCCATGTTTTGGAACTTGATGATTAGTACTGGAGGTACTAATGGTGTTGAACACTGAACTGTAATCAATAAACAGCAGCTTGATGTAGATATTGCTATTGTCCAGGTGATTCAAAGTCGAGCAGAGAGCCAATGAGATTGCGTCTGCTGTAGACCAAATGTGGAGATGGGCAAATTGCAGTGGGTCCCGACAGGAGATAACTGTGGCCATGACCAACCTCTTAAAGCACTTCATCACAGCAGATGAGAGTACAACTGGGTGATAGTTATTCAGGCAGCTCTGCCTGCTCTTCTTGGGCACCGGTATGATGGTCATCCTTTTGAAGCACATGAGAATCTCCAACTGAGAGACTGAAGAAATCCTTCAACTCTTCCATCACTTGACTGGCATAGGTTTTCAGAGCCTCAGCAGGTACACCATCAAGGCCCAAGGCTTGCGAGTGTTCACCCACTTGAAAGATGTTCTGAAATCACCCTCCAAGATAGAGAACACAGGGGCAACAGATGCTGCAGGGACTTGGAAAGGTGTAGTTTTATTCTGCCTTTCAAAACATGAATAAAAGGTGTTGATCTCATCTGGGAGTGAAGCGGGACAGCCATGTTAGGTATTACCTTGTAGCAAGTAATGGCCTGCAAGCCTTGCCAGAGCTGATTTATATCTAATTCTGTCTCTAACTTCAATCAAAATTGTTCTTTTTTGTTCTTAAAATAGCCTTTCATATGTTGTACCTGGACTTGTTGTATATTTTTGGAACACCAGTCTTCAATAAGTTTCAATAGGTATAATTAATGTCAGAGAAATGTATACAATATACGTATTGAAATTCTTTTTCTTTGCAAACATCCACAAAAACAGAGGAGCACCCCAACAAATGAACGACAGAACCCCAAAGACCCCCCAGCTCCCCCTCTCACGTACAAGCAGCAGCAAGGCAACAAGCCCCCCCAACTCCCGCCAGCAAAAAAGCATCAGCGTCCTCCACCAATCAATGCTGCAGATCTAGCCCTCAGCAGACTACATATCTTCTGGTCCATCCATGGCTATGGTTTTGGTATGACCAGTTTTGTTGTGTCTGCACAACTATATATCAAATAAATAAAGATACATACTCAGTGGAGAAGTTAACTTGTATATTCACTTCGCAGAGAGACCAATGTATCAATGTACATGCGTAGATTATCAGCCAATAATTAGTGCTAAGGGAAGTCATTGCTCCAAAAGAAATAGATCCAAACACTACACTTCCTCACACTTTAGATAATTCTATCTTCTTTATGTGATCACAATTCTATCTCCTTTTCCATAGCACTGGAGAAGGATAGGAACAGACAAGTTAGAAAAGCGTTTAATTGGAGTAAGGGGAAATATGAGGCTATCAGGCAAGAACTTGGAAGCATAAATTGGGAACAGATGTTCTCAGGGAAATATACGGAAGACATATGGCAAATGTTCAGGGGATATTTGCATGGAGTTCTGCATAGGTACATTCCAATGAGACGGAAAGGATGGTAAGGGTATAGGAACCATGCTGTACAAAAGCTGTTGTAAATCTAGTCAAGAATAAAAGAAGAGCTTACGAAAGGTTCAAAAAACTAGTTAATGATAGAGATCTAGAAGATTATAAGGCTAGCAGGAAGGAGCTTAAGAAAGAAAATAGGAGAGCCAGAAAGGGCCATGAGAAGGCTTTGGTGGACAGGATTAAGGAAAACCCCAAGGCATTCTACAAGATCGTGAAGAGCAAGAGGATAAAATGTGAAAGAATAGGGCCAATTAAGTGATTCAGTGAAAAAGTGCGTATGGAACTGGAGGAGATAGCAGAGATACATAATGAGTACTTTACTTCAGTATTCACTATGGAAAAGGATCTTGGCAATTGTAAAGATGACTTGCAGCAGACTGAAAAGCTTGAGCATGGAGATATTAAGAAAGGGGATGTGCTGGAGCTTTCGGAAAGCATCAAGTTAGATAAGTCACTGGGACCGGACGAGATGTACCCCAGGCTACTGTAGGAGGCGAGGGAGGAGATTGCTGAACCTCTGGCAATGATCTTTGCATCATCAAAGGATTGGAGAAATGTGGATGTTGTTCCATTATTTAAGAAAGGGAGTAGAGATAGCCCAGCAAATTATAGACCAGTGAGACTTACTTCAGTGGTTGGTAAATTGGAGAAGATCCTGAGAGGCAAGATTTATGAACATTTCAAGAGGCATAATGTGATTATGAATAGTCAGAATGGCTTTGTCAAAGGCAGGTCGTGCCTTACAAGCCTGATTGAATTTTTTGAGGATGTGACTGAACACCTTGATGAAGGTAGAGCAGTAGATGTAGTGTATATGGATTTCAGCAAGGCTTATTGAGAAAGTAAGGATGCATGGGATCCAAGGGAACATTGCTTTGTGGTTCCAGAACTGGCTTACCCACAGAAGGCAGAGTGGTTATAGACAGGTAATATTCTGCATGGGGGTCGGTGACCAGTCACCACTCAGGGATCTGTTTGGGACCCCTACTCTTCATGATTTTTATAAATTACCTGGATGAGGAAGTGGAGAGATAGGTTAATAAATTTGCTGATGATACAAAGGTTGGAAGTGTTTTGGATAGTGTGGAGGGCTGTCAGACGTTACAGCAGGACATTGATAGGATGCAAAGTTGGGCTGAGAAGTGGCAGATGGAGTTCATCCCAGATAAGTGTGAGGTGGTTCATTTTGTTAGGTCAAATAGGATGGCAGTCTTAATGATAAGGCTCCTGGCATTGCGGAGGATCTGCGGGATCTTGGGGTCAGTCCATAAAACACTCAAAGCAGCTTCATAGGTTGACTCTGTAGTTAAGAAAGCATATGGTGCATTGGCCTTCATCAATCTTGGGATTGAGTTTAGGAGCAGAAAGTTAATGTTGCAGCTATACAGGACCATGTTCAGACCCCACTTGAAGTGTTTGTGCTCAATTCTGGTCACCTCACTATAGGAAGGATGTGGAAACCACAGAAAGGGTGCAGAGGAGATTTACAAAGGTGTTGTCTGGATTGGGAAGCATGCCTTATGAGAATAGGTTGAGTGAATTCTGCCTTTTTTCTTTGGCATGTTGGAGGATGAGAGGTGACCTGATAGAGGTGTATAAGATGATGAGGGGCATTGATCATGTGGATAGTCAGAGCCTTTTTCCCAGGGCTGGAGAGGCTAGCATAAGAGGGCACAGTTTTAAGGTGCTTGGAAGTAGATACAGAGGAGATGTCAGGGATAAGTTTTTTTTATATATAAACACAGAGAGTGGTGAGTACATGGAATGGATTGTCAGCGATGATGGTGGGGGCGGATACTGTACAATAGGGTATTTTAAGAGACTCCTGCCCGGGTACATGGAGCTCAGAAAAATAGAGGGCTATGGGTAATCCTAGGGAATTTCTAAGGACATATTGGGCATAGATTTGTGTGCCAAAGGGCCCGTATTGCACTGTAGGTTTTCTATGTTTCTATTCATGTAACATAAAACAGTATATGTAACAAAACATTCAATTTCCATTTACATAAGAGATAGGAGCAGGAGTAGGCCAATCGGCCCCTCAAGCCTGCTCCGCCATTCAACAAGATCATGGCTGATCCAATCTTAACTCTAGTTTTCACCGAATCCCACAAGGCAACAGTGCCAACCAACAGGGCACCATGCCGCCCATTTTATTTTATTATTCATCCTGCCCAAACCCATGAGATCACCCGGGGAAAAAAAAACGATTTGCCAATTGAGGAGAAAAAATCTGGAAAATTCCTCTCCGACCCAGCCAGGCTATCAAAAACTGGTCCAGGAGATCACGTGGCTGATCTAAACCTAGCCTCATGTCCACTTACCTGCTCGCTCACTGTATCCCCTAATGCCATTTTTATCCAGGAAAATGTCTATCTCCGTTTTGAATTTATTGAGTGTAGTAGCTTCCACAGCTCTCTGGGGCAGTAAATTCCACAGCCCCACTACCCTCTGAGTGAAGAAATTTCTCTCATCTCAGTCCTGGAATGGCATCCCCTTATTTTAAGATTATGCCCCCTAGTCCTAGTTTCACCCATCATTGGGAACATTCTCCCCGCATCCACCTGATCAAGCCCCTTCACAATCTTATATGTTTCAATAAGATCACCTCTCATTCTTCGGAACTCCAATGAGTAGAGTCCCAATCTACTCAACCTCTCATCATACATCAACCCACCCATCCCCAGAATTAACCTAGTGAACCTTCTCTGCACTGCCTCGAGAGCCAGTATGTCCTTTCTTAAATATGGACACCAGAAATGCACGCAGTACTCCAGCTGTGGTCTCACCAATACCCAGTACAACTGCAGTAAGACCTCCCTGTTCTTATACTCCATCCCCCTAGCAATAAAAGCCAGCATTCCATTGGCCTTCTTGACCACCTGCTGCACTTGCATACTAACTTTTTGTGTTTCCTGCACCAGGACCCCCAGATCCCTTTGCACAGAAGCACTTTCCAGTTTCTCTCCATTTATATAATAACTTGCTCTATTATTTTTCCTGCCAAAGTGCAAGACCTCACACTTGTCAGTATTATTTAATAAACCATATTCAAATAAACATGCTTTCACAATAACAGTGTATATCTAACTTCATTATACTAAAGATTCAGCTCTGTTTCTTTCAGGATTACACCTCTGAACCTATGGAGTGGCATCAGCTTTGGTAGGTGTCTTGTCAAAGACAACTTTCTCTGTTGCAGGTATCACATTGCTGTTGGTGACATGATCATCACTGAGAGGCAAGTCCGATGGCTTTAATGTATATGTCTTATTGGATGCAGTCAACTCAGGACTGTTTTTCAGCTGAGGATCCAATATTTGGTCCACCTGATGCCTCCATGTTTGATCTCCAACATCCAGTGTGTACATCCGTGGTCCTGTTTTGTAGCTATCCTACTGGGTGTCCACTTGTCTTCCTGATAATCACACACTGAGAATTCCTGTCCAAATTTGAAGCTCCTTGCTGATTCACTTAGCAGCTGGCTGAACAGTTTACCTGCCCTTCCCTCCGTAAATCTGGTTTCAGGAGGTTTATGTGAGATCTTATACTCCCGAACATGAAGGGCATTGCAGGTGTTTGATCTGTCATCACATGAACAGAGTTCCAAAACACAAAAAGGAAGTTGTCCACCTTGTGCTGTAGAGAAATGTCCCCCTTGTCCATAACTTTCTATGTTTCTACGTTAACTTCAATGGACTTCTTGCAGGTTTGGGTAAACCTTTCAGCTAACCCATTCATTTCTGGGTAGACAGGAGCTGACTTGAAATGTTTGATGCCATTTTACTTCATGAGTACTCTAAACTCTTCTGACATGTATTGTGGTCCACAGTCACTCACAATTTGATTGGGGGAGTCATTTCTGGAGAAGATAGTAGAAACAGTCTTTTCGGATGTGATTGACTATGTTGGTATAACCTCAGGCCACTTTGAATAAACATCCACAGCAATCAGAAACACAGAGTCCATGAATGGCCCAGCAAAGTCAGTACGTACTCTCTGCCATGTTGAAGACAGTTACTCCCATGGGTGTAACAGTGCCTGTGGGAGTCTATTTTAAACTGCGTGGCATCCCAAACAGCTTTTGGCCAAGTCTTCAATCCCACTACCACATGTAGCTTTGGGCAAGATTCTTCATCCTGTCAGTACCCAGGTGTCCTTCATGCAGATTCTCTAACATTCTCCTGCATAGTTTAGAGGGAACCACAATACGAGATCCACACATCAGCATTCCTTGAGATACGGACAATTAATCTCGTCTCACTGAGAACTCTGGGAACATTGCATTCCCATGAGCTGGCCATCCTTGTGTAGTGATGTCATAGACTTTGACAATGTCAGGTCATTCCTTGTTTCTCTTTGTATTTCAGAGTTTGTTACGAGCAACTGGTCCACCAGTGTGGTGTGGAACACATTTGCTGGGTCACAGAATGAAGATTTTTCTTCTTCAGTTGTCAACAGTGGAAGACATGACAAGCATTGCTATGTTGTTTGGTACCCTTGAACTCTATGTCATAAAAGAGGGCTCCTAGGAAAAAGTGCCCAACGTTGCAAATGGACAGCAGACATCACTGGGGTTCCCTTCCTCGGACTGAAATGGACACAAGGAGCTGATGGTCTGTCACTAGATTAAACTTTTCTCCATAGAGATAGTGGTGAAACTGCTTTATTCCCCTAAAGTAGACTAAGGAGCTCTCAGTCAATCTGTCTAGTTGCATTCTGTGCTCAACGATCTTAAAGCAAATGCAATCGGGCATTCAGATCATTCTTTCAAAGTGTGTGACAAAATGGCTCCAATGCTATAAGGGGACCCCTTGCACACCTGTCTGATGGGCAGGGATGGGTCATAATGGGTGAGCAGTTCATCTGATGTTATTAGTCTCTGTTTATTTGCATGCTCTTTCACATCTTTCTGACAAATCCTACTTTACTCCTGTCAGCAACAGGATGTTCAATGGGTGCATCACTGTAGCAATGTTTGGTAGTAGTTTACAAGGCCCAAGTATGACCTGAGTTGTGGCACATTTTCCAGGCTGGGTGCATGCAGCACTGCTTCATTCTTCTCCTGTGACTTTTGTAAGCCATGCTGGTCAATGCCATGTCAACAATATAAGATTTAATTCATGAGAAACTCACATCTGTGTGCCGACCATCTTCACACACCCTGGTAAGCATCATACCAAGGTTCTGGAGGTGCCAGTCATAAGAATGTCATTAAGACAGCACTCCTCAATCTCCCTTTGCAGATAGATTTGTGACAAGTCAATCTTTGAAAACCTCTCTCCGCCTGGCAAAGATGCAAAAATGTCTTCTATTCACGGTGGGGGATTGTGGTGAACTACATATACCTGTCTGGACACGCCCCGCCCCCCCCCGGCTGACTGCTCCTGTGGCTCCTCCCACTGACCGTGGCTCCTCCCACGGACCCCGGTATAAAGGCGATTGGAGCCTGAGCCCTGGTCTCAGTCTCCAGGATGTAGCATGGTGGTCAATTACTGCTTGTTCTTTCTTCCAGTCAATAAAAGCCTATATCTCGCCTCATATCTGAGAGAGTTATTGATGGTGCATCAGGGATCTCAGACGATACACAGCACAGGACTGATACTCACTTTGAACTCCCCGCATATTTGAACAGCTTTGGCTTTCCCTTTCTGGATCACAAAGACAATGGTCTTGGCCCAATTGCCCCACTCAGTTTTGGAGAGAATGCCAGATGTCTCCAAGCTCTGAAGTTCTACAATCGGTTTAGGATGTAGTGCATAAGGCACTAGGCTCACATTATGGAATTTTGGTGGTGCTGCTTCATCCAGTTCAATGATGGTCTTTATGCCTTTGAGTTTACCAAATCCCTTCTCAAACACGTTATCATGTCAGGACACCTGAGAAGGGATCCAATCGCAGACCCAATACTGTGCACACATTGATATTGATTGAGTAACAAATCCCGAGGTTCAGACAAAGTCAGCGTCAAAGTTTAGGCAGAGATCAGAATATCCCGAGAAATCCAAAAACCAGAATCCGGAAAGAGACAGAGTAAAAATTCAGACAGACAGTGCTGATACAAATGCTAGAAAGGCTCAGGAAAATTCATTGGCACAATCTGGGAACAAACAGGTGAGAACACAGGACTGAAATACACTGAGCTATAAACAGAGAGGCGGATGATAGGTGGAGCACAATGAGACACAGGCGGCAGCAATACAGGTAATAATGAGAAACAGGTGAGAGGTGGAGTACTCAGTAGTACAGGGGCTGGAGTAGAACAGGAGCACTTGGCAATACAAAACCACAGATGGACAGCTAGGAGGAAAACACACAAAAAGAAAGAGTTCAACTGGAGGTACTGACAGTACCCCTATACCAAATGAGGACGGTAATCAGTTTTCCCCTTCAATTAGACGAATGATTGCTTTTGTAACATTAATGGCCAGAAGGTCTATATTACAAAATTGGAAAGAAGTAAATCCTCCTACCACGTTTCAGTGGTTCTCTCAAACTATTTCTTATCTGAGCTTGGAAAAAATTAGAAGCACTATTTTTGACTCATCAATTAAATTTGAAGAAACTTGGGGACCGTTCATTCGACATTTTCATATGAATTAATTTGGCCTTTTCCAGACCTTCTCTCTGTTTATTCTTGTTCTGGTATGGAGTTCTGGAGTTTTTGACACTATCATATACATATAAACTGTTATTATTGCCCATGTTAGTTTAGTTTAGTGTTTTTTTTTCTCGATATATATTTTTTCTTGTATTTTAATTTTTTTTTCTTTTGATGATTATTCTTATTTTTTTCATATATAATTATTATAGGCTTGATTGATTAATGTACTATTTTTTTCTGTTGATATTTTAATAGGATATTGTTATCTTATTATTAATTTAATTTCAAGTCTATTGTACTTATAACCTATTCATTATTATGTTATTTTTTTTATATATGAAACTCAATAAAAAGATTGAAAAGGAAAGAAAGACAGTACCCCATGTCTTCAGATGCCTCTTGGCATCACGGAAGGTAGAGCTGGGTGCTGGCGATGAAAGTCCCTCATGAGAGAGGGGTCCAGGATGTTATGGGTGGGGACCCAGCACCTCTACTCAGGACCGTAGCCCTCCCAGTCCACAAGATACTGGAGGCCACTGCCCCAGCGATGAACGTCCAGCAGTCAACGCACCGTGAAGGCCACTGACCCATCGATGAGCCATTGGAGAGTGCGGACACAGGGGTGGCTTATGAAAGGCTTGATGCAGGACACATGGAAGATGGGATAAATGCAGCAGAGAGTGGAATGGAGCTTGAGTTGGACGGCAGCAGGGCTGATGACTTTAGTAATGTGAAAGGGGCAGATGAAGCGAGGGATGAGCTTGTGGGGATCCACCTTGAGGAGCAGGTCTTGTGTTGAAAACCACACACGCTGTCCCTAGCAGTAACGTGCAGCCTTGGAGCTATGGTGGTCAACTTGATGATCGATCCTAGCAGAGGCATGGAGAAGGGCAGAGCGAATGCACCTTCATGTCCGTTGACAATGGTGGATGAATGCCTCAGCAGATGGAACACCAACCTCCTCCTCCTGGGCAGGAAACAATGGAGGTTGATCGCCAAGGCAGCACTCAAAGGGGGATAGACTGGTGGATGAGGTTGGATGAGATTTTATGGCGTACTCGGTGCAGGGTAGCTGCTGACTCTACGCAGAGGGGTTCTGAGAGACCAGACACCACAATACTGTCTCTAGCTGTTGGTTGGCCCTCTCGGTCTGACCGTTGGTCTGTGGGTGGAATCCTGAAGGCAGACTCACAGAGGCACCCAGAAGGTTACAAAATGCCCTCCAGAAGTTGGATGTGAATTGAGAGCCCCTGCCTGACACAACATCTACAGGTAAACTATGTCATTTTAAAATATGCAGCAGTAGTAACTTGGCTGTTTCTTTGGCTGAGGGGAGTTTAGGTAAAGGACTGAAGTACACAGACTTGGAGAAACGATCAACTACTGTGAGAATGGTGGTGTTACCATTTGATGAGGGAAAACCGGTGACAAAATCCAGAGCAATGTGGGGCAGGGTCTCTTGGGGATTGACAGGGGTTGTAACATACCAGCAGATGACCGGTTAGAGTTCTTGCCTTGAGCACAGACCGAGCAGGCTGAGACAAAGTTGCGGATGTCATCTCCCATAGAAGACCACTAGAACCATTGACTGATGAAGGCCTGAGTTCACTTGGTTCCAGGGTGACAGTATAACTGGGAAGAATGACCCCTCTGCAATACCTGTGAGCGGACAGAGCTGGGACCATTACCACGGTTAGTGGGGCATTGACTGGGGGCTGCCTTGATCTGTTGAGCATGGCTTCAATGTCCCATTGTGCTGCACCCACGAGACAGTGAGCAGGCAGTATGACATGAGGTACCTCAGGGATCTCAGAGGAGGGAAATCTTCGGGAGAGGGCATCAGGTTTTCCATTCTTGGAACCAGGGCAGAAGGACAGGGTAAAATTGAATCTTGAGAAAACAGGAACCAACGAGCTTTACAGGAGTTGAGACATGCTAGGGTCCAGAACCCTATGGCGTAATCTGACACAGATCTGCACCACTGGTGCATGTGCAATATTTCACAGGCAGCCTCTCTCCCATGTTTGGAGCAATCAAACACTTCTCTCATCTCCTGAAAAAAATAACTGAAAACTACTGCAGAAAGGGTAGCCTGCCTCCCACACAGCTGTTCTCCATTCTCTCGCCCAACCAGACAGTTGGGTGGTGACATAGGCTACCTGGTTCGATCAGTTGGAAATGTTCCTGATTGCAATTCAAAAATGTGGGTGCACTGGGAAAGAAAAGAATAGCAGCACCAGGCTCACCCGAGTATATTTCTGAAGGAGGCAGATGGGCTCTTGGACAGGAGGAGCATGCAAGAACATGGAGGGTGGTGTGGAAGATGCAGTTACAGAACGTTGATGGGTGCTCTGGGTCAGCTGGAGTGACTGAGTCTGGGCCACAAGATCAGCTATGCTTGCAGAAAGCAACTCCACTGCCCTGAGCAGAGTACAGCTGGTTCTGGAGTCTCCCCAGCATCACTCCCTGCTGTTCCAGGGCAGCTCTCAGACAATCGGTGTCTGCTGGATCCATTCTAGCCAGATTGTGGCTGATTGTCAGGACACTGGATCAGGGATCCAATCGCAGAACTAGTACTGTGCACACAGTAATATTAATTAAGTAGCAAATCCCAAGGTTTAAACAAAGTCACCGTCAAAGTTCAGGCAGAGATCAAAACATCCAGAGAAATCCAAAAACCAGAATGGGGAAACAGGCAGAGTCAATATTCAGACAGAGTACAGATACAAATGCTGGAAAGCCTCAGGAAAACTCACTAGCACAATCTGGCAACAAACAGGTGAAAACACAGGACTGAAATACACTAAGCAATAAACAGAGAAGCAGATGATAGGTGGAACACAGTGGGACAGAAGTGGCAGCAATACAGGTAATAATGAGAGACAGAATACTCGATAATACAGGGGCAGGAGCAGGGACAGGAGCACACAGCAATACAAAACCACAGACTGACAGCTAGGGGAAAACACAAAAAGGCAGAATTCAACTGGAGATACTGACATATTAGCATTAAACAGCTGTGACAGACTCTGGTTAGTGCTACTGTTTGGGCAGCAGTTGCTTGTTGGTGACACATTGACAGCTTTGATTGACTGCCAGTCTAGTTGGATTTTTCTGAACCATTCACATCCAAAAGTGCTGGCCCTCCACTTCTCAATACATAAAGCTCTCACTGCTGCTTTGCCTCCGTACATCACATTCACTCTCAGTTTGCCTGTGTCAATCTTTTGCAACACTGAGGTCTTTTCTAATGGTAGCTTAGAAAACAGTCTGTTGTAGTCAGCATCTGAAATGACAGACAAAGTTGAACCTGTATCCAGCTCCATTTTCAGGTTTACATCAGACACATCTGTTGTGATCCATACGATTTTGCAAGCTGCTTCAGTAGTGCTCTACAGTTCAGGGCATTACAGCTCATCTTTGCCAGACTCTGTATGTCTGTTCCACATTCGTTCACTTTATGCATTTGCTTAGTTTTGTGTCTGAAGCTCTTCACTCGGTGTGGTGCACACTCTCTCTATGTGGTCTCTTCTGTGACACATTCTGCAAAGTTTTTCTTTGAACCAACAGTCATTTGCATCATGGGAGGATTTGTCACATCGATAACATCTTTGGCTTTTTGCACCCTTCAGGGACATTTTGTGTATTTTGCATTCTAAACTTTGTTGCTGTGGTTCTGACACATCCTTTGCTGCATTCTCTAATAATAAGAAATGGTCAATGCCCATTCTAAGTTCAGGTCTCTCTCTGACAGTAATCTCCTTTGAGTGCTTTGACTATGCATGCCACATGCAAGTCTGTCCCTTAATGTAACCATATAACCATGTAACATTTACAGCACGGAAACAGGCCAACACGACCCTTCTAGTCCATGCCGAACGCTTACTCTCACCTAGTCCCACTGATCTGCATTCAGCCCACAGCCCTCCATTCCTTTCCTGTCCATGAACCTATCCAATTTTACTTTAAATGACAATATCAAACCTGCCTCTACCACTTCTACTGGAAGCTCGTTCCACACAGCTACCACTCTCTCAGTAAAGAAATTCCCCCTTGTGTTACCCCTAAACTTTTGCCCCCTAACTCTCAACATGTCCTCTTGTTTGAATCTCACCTACTCACAATGGAAAAAGCCTATCAACGTCAACTTTATCTATCCTTCTCAATTTTAAATACCTCTATCAAGTCCCTCCTCAACCTTCTACGCTCCAAAGAATAAAGACCTAACTTGTTCAATCTTTCCCTGTAACTTAGGTGCTGAAACCCAGTTAACATTCCAGTAAATCTTCTCCGTACTCTCTCTATTTTGTTGACATCTTTCCTATAACTTGGTGACCAGAACTGTACATAATACTCCAAATTTGGCCTTACCAATGCCTTGTACAATTTTAACATTACATCCCAACTCCTATACTCAATGCTCTGATTTATAAAGGCCAGCATACCAAAAGCTTTCTTCACCAACCTATCCACATGGGATTCCACCTTCAGGGAACTATGCACAATTATTTCTAGATCACTCTGTTCTACTGCATTCTTCAATGCCCTACCATTTACCATGTATGTCCTATTTTGATTATTCCTACCAAAATGTAGCACCTCACACTTATCAGCATTAAACTCCATCTGCCTTCTTTCAGCCCACTCTTCTAACTGGCCTAAATCTCTCTGCAACCTTTGAAAATCTACTTAATTATCCACAACACCACCTATCTTAGTATCATCTGCATACTTACTCATCCAATTTACCACCCCATCATCCAGATCATTCATGTATATGACAAACAACATTGGACCCAGTACAGATCCCTGAGGCACACCACTAGTCACCGGCCTCCAACCTGACAAACAGTTATCCACCACTACTTTCTGACATCTCCCAGCCAGCCACTGTTTACTACTTCAATTTTACTACTTCAATATTAATAACTAACGATTGAACCTTCCTAACTAACCTTCCATGTGGAACCTTGGCAAAGGCCTTACTGAAGTCCATATAGACAACATCCACTGCTTTACCCTCATCAACTTTCCTAGTAACCTCTTCAAAAAATTCAGTAGGTTTTGTCAAACATGACCTTCCACGCACAAATCCATGCTCCTAATCAGACCCTGCCTATCCAGATAATTATATATACCATCTCTAAGAATACTTTCCATTAATTTACCCACCACTGACGTCAAACTTACAGGCCTATAATTGCTAGGTTTACTCTTAGAACCCTTTTTAAATAATGGAACACCATGAGCAATACGCCAGTCCTCTGGCACCATCCCCGTTTCTAATGACGTTTGAAATATTTCTGTCAGAGCCCCTGCTATTTCTACACTAATTTCCCTCAAGGTCCTAGGGAATATTCTGTCAGGATCCGGAGATTTATCCACTTTTATATTCCTTAAAAGCGCCAGCACTTCCTCCTCTTTAATTGTCATAGTTTCAATAACTTCCCTACTTGTTTCCCTTACCTTACACAATTCATATAACATATAACCATATAACAATCACAGCACGGAAACAGGCCATCTTGGCCCTCCTAGTCCGTGCCGAACCCTTAATCTCACCTAGTCCCACCTACCCGCACTCAGCCCATAACCCTCCACTCCTTTCCTGTCCATATACCTATCCAATTTTACCTTAAATGACACAACTGAACTGGCCTCTACTACTTCTACAGGAAGCTCATTCCACACAGCTATCACTCTTTGAGTAAAGAAATACCCCCTCGTGTTTCCCTTAAACTTCTGCCCCCTAACTCTCAGATCATGTCCTCTTGTTTGAATCTCCCCTACTCTCAATGGAAACAGCCTGTTCACGTCAACTCTATCTATTTAAATTCAATATCCTTCTCCTTAGCAAATACCGAAGAAAAGAAATTGTTCAAAATCTCCCCCAGCTCTTTTGGCTCCACTATAGCTATCCACTCTGATTTTCTAAGGGACCAATTTTATCCCTCACTATCCTTTTGCTATTAATATAGCTGTAGAAACCCTTTGGATATACTTTCACCTCACTTGCCAAAGCAACCTCGTATCTTCTTTTAGCTTTTCTAGTTTCTTTCTTAAGATTCTTTTTACATTCTTCATATTCCTCATGTATCTAATTTACTCCATGCTGCCTATATTTATCATAGATCTCTCTTTTTCCAAACCAAGTTTCCAATATCCCTTGAAAGCCATGGCTCTTGCAGACTTTTAACTTTTTCTTTCAAACTAACAGGAACATAAAGATTCTGTACCCTCAAAATGTCTCCTTTAAATGACCATTTATCTATTACATCTTTTCCATAAAACGAATTGTCCCAATTACTCCTTCTAAATCTTTTTGCATCTCCTCAAAGTTAGCCTTTCTCCAATCAAAAATCTCAACCCTGGGTCCAGTCCTATCCTTCTCCATAATTATATTGAAACTAATGGCATTGTGATCACTGGATCCGAAGTGCTCCCCAACACATACCTCCATCACCTGACCTATCTCATTCGCTAACAGGAGATCCAACACTTCCCCTTCTCTAGTTGGTACCTTTATGTACTGCTGCAAAAAACTATCCTGCACACATTTTACAAAATCCAACCCATCTATCCTTTTTACAGTATAGGCTTCCTAGTCTATGTGTGGAAAATTAAAATCTCCCACAATCACAATCCTGTGTTTATTACAAATAACTGCTACCTCCTTACAAATTTGCTCCTCCAATTCTCGCTCCCCATTAGGTGGTCTATAATACACCCCTATAAATGTTACTACACCTTTCACATTTCTCAATTCCACCCAAATAGTCTCCCTAGATGAGCCCTCTAACCTATCCTGCCAGAGCACCGTTGTGATATGTTCTCTGACAAGCAATGCAACACCTCCCCCTCTTGTCCCTCCGAGTCTATCACACCTGTCTTCTTGATTGTATCAGGAAGTCCATCTCCAAAGTCATAGTATTGGGAAAGTTTGCACTGTCTGCACTGTATTCATAAATGCTTTTATCCTTTGACTCGTTCCTGTTATGAAATCTAAATTGCTCAGCTATTACTAGCAGTTTTAGGCTCAAGTGCTTTTGCAAAATTGCAACAATTTCGATAAATATCTTGCTTGCTGGCTTTTCAGGAGTTACTAACTTGTGTAAGTGACTGTACGTTCCAGCACCCGTTAAGCTAAGAGGTGTGGAAATTTTCTTTACCTCATTCACATCGTTAACACTACAATACAGTTCAAGCCTCTCAATATATAATTCCCAGTCCTCATTAGGACTAACAAATTCATCCATGATTTAGGCAATCATCACGTTATTTTTACTTCAGTTGTGTTGGCGCGTGGCCAAGTGGTTAAGGTGTTCGTCTAGTTATCTGAAGGTCGCTCATTTGAGCTTTGCGTGTGTGTCCTTAAGCAAGGCACTTAACCACACATTGCTCTGTGACGACACCGGTGCCATGTTGTATGGGTCCTAATGCCCTTCCCTTGGACAACATTGGTGGCATGGAGAGGAGAGACTTGCAGCTTGGGTCTTTCATTTAAAAAAAATACTTTGCCCAGGCTTGTGCCTGGAAACTTTCCAAAGAGCAAATTCATGGTCTATTGAGACTAACAGAGGCCATTACTACCCCACTACTTTAGTTGTGCACCTCTCACTGTCTACTGTACATTGTAACTCATGCTCTTTTCAAGCACCATACTGGTTCAATACATGTTTACCTTTTGCTGTCACTCTCCCTTCCTCTAAATTCTGTCATCTTGTAACTGAAGGTATTGTTGATGATACTTGCTTACATTTAGGTTCATACTGGTCATCAATTTATTGTATCAAACTGTGTATCAAATAAATAAAGGCACACATTCAGAGAAGTTAACAGATATATTCACTTTGCAGAGAGAGCAACAAATCAATGCATAGGTTATCAGTCAATAATTAGTGCTAAGGTGAGTCATTGCACTTAAAGAAATAGATCCAAACATTTCATTAGAACAGAGGGATCTGGGAATACAGATACATAATTCCCTAAAAGTGGCGTCACAGGTAGATAGTGTAGTAAAGAGAGCTTTTGGTCATTGGCCTTTATAAATCAAAGTATTGAGTATACGAGTTGGAATGTTATGGTGAGGTTGTATAAGACATTGTTGAGGCCGAATTTGGAGTATTGTGAGCAGTTTTGGTCACCTATTTACAGGAAGGATATAAATAAGGTTGGAAGAGTGCAGAGAAGGTTTAAAAGGATGTTGCCAGGACTTGAGAAACTGAGTTATAGAGAAAGGTTGAAGATGTTAGGACTTTATTCCCTGGAGTGCAGAAAAATGAGGGGAGATTTGATAGAGGTATATAAAATTATGATGGGTAAAGATAGAATGAATGCAAGCAGGCTTTTTCCACTGAGGCTAGGGGAGAAAAAAAAACAGACGTCATGGGTTAAGAGTGAAGGGGGAAAAGTTTAAAAGGAACATTACGGGGGACATCTTCACACAGAGAGTGGTGGGTGTGTGGAATGAGCTGCCAGATGAAGTGGTAAATGTGGGCTCACTTTTAACATTAAAAAAAAACTTGGACAGATACATGGATGAGAGGGATACGGAGGGATATGGTCCAGGTGCAGGTCAGTGGGACTAGGCAGAAAAATGGTTCCGCGCAGCCAAGAAGGGCCAAAAGGTCTGTTTCTGTGCTGTAATGTTCTATGGTCCTATGGTTCGAAGTCTATTCTCAAAGGCACATTCTTGATGGTGATATAACAGTGGTCAAAGGTCTTGGCCCCTCTGGTCCCACAGGTGATATGTTTGTGGCAATTGCTCAGAGACTTCTTCAGCCTCACCTGGCTAAAATTCCCACACTGAAAGCAATGGCATCCGGGTGTGCTGTTTCATGACTGTTGATCACGATGCCTAGCTCCTCCAGTGCCCGCCTGATTTTGGCCTGAGGTGGAATGTACACCACTACTGGGCTGATGATGCAAAACAGCTTTAGCATATTAAATGGATGGCATTTGACCACTAGATGCTCCAGGTTAGGTGAGCAGCAATGAGTCAGAACCACTGCATCTGTGCACCACAATGAGTTAATCATGATGTATGCATCACCTCCCCTACCTTTAAAGGACTCAGCAACACTGTCTTTGCGGTGAAGCCCTTAAGCTGTAGCACCTCATCTAAAATGATGGAGTTGAGTCATGTTTCCAGTCTCTGATGTTCCTCTGGGTCTGCAAATTTACTCTGAGGGCTTTAGTATTTTTGTCCCAGAGACTGTACATTTGCTAGCAGGATAGTCAGGAGGGGAAGTCTAAGGGCTTTGCATTTCAATTGTATCCGCAGCCCCAGTATAGCTTCCGAGAGTCTTCTTTCTGAAAGGGGATCTGCGTTCTCGACCTGAGGCTGACATGCAGACTGCCGATTTTCAGGATCGATTGATTTTTTTAAAAAGCCTCAAAAGTTTGCTGCTTACTGAAGTACCCAAGGCTGTAACCGTCGATTTCAACTGTAGTAGTCCTAAATGGAAATATTTGATGATTCCCATTGGAGTTGCGTGCAAAGTGTCACCAGTTATCGGTGCAAACTTTCTTCAGTGAGGACAAGCAAACAAAATGTAGTAACAGGTGGCACTGCCTGCTGCATTTCTCTTGAGGGTGTCCTAGAGTGAATTTCCCATCTATTGTGCCTCCAGAGGGAAAAATCTTCACCACAATACTCTTTAATTAGTATTATTTCTCCATGTTCATAAAACTCACTTTGATTGATTTCATTCAGCAAAAATAGCCACAAAACAAAAGTTTTATAATCAATTCACAAGGGATTTATTCACTCACTAACAAAATCTGTTTTGTCTGCCAAGCACATCGCTGTATGTAGTTTTTATTGGGTCATTATTCTCCTGGAATCATCAGACCTGGATAATGAAGCTGGCCATGCTGGATTTAGCAGGACCTAGGAAATATTCTGCATGGACTGGAAA
This sequence comes from Hypanus sabinus, assembly GCF_030144855.1. Lineage (NCBI taxonomy): Eukaryota > Metazoa > Chordata > Chondrichthyes > Myliobatiformes > Dasyatidae > Hypanus > Hypanus sabinus. Next base: position 112,164,444 of record NC_082708.1, on the reverse strand, counting down.
GTGTGAATAATATTGTATTTTCATCACATTTGCCAAATATGGAAGCAGAGAATCTAACTACCACTTCTTGATGTTCAATACCATTACCAGCATTGAATCCCACTCTTAACCCATTGTCAGAAGCTGTTATTGACTGGAATCTCAACTAGTACATCCATATAAATGGCTGCAAGAGCTGTGTATTTATTGACTCACTTTCTATCACCCCAAAATACTTCCATAACCAGTAATATGATGGAATAGAAAGAATGCAGTCACACTAACACCAACTATCTCTACATTATCCTGAGCAAAACAGCCTGGTTAATTTATACTCCATTGTATTCTTGATAGGGAGTTCTCTGTGATCAAGAGTGATTTGCTTCCACTCCAATTGCTGAATCCAAGGACTCTGAACAGGCTGTTGTGGGGAAATGGGTGTCTATGAGGTGATGTGCTCTTTCCATTATATTCACTGGCCTTCTGTGTGTTCCAAATATATTATCTGAAGGTTTTCATGATTCTAATAGTTCTTTCACATGAGCATGGCCAGAGAATTCTCGGGAGTCATTAGTGATACTGTATATTTTCAAACCATCTGACGACATCCATGAATATATATTTTTTCTGTATGCTTTGTAATCTTTTCCCAGGACAAGGCTTAGAACAAAGATTTATTTCAGGAGTCTGGGTCCAGTCATGTGAATAATGTGGCCTGTCCAATATAGCCAACTGAAAGTGACTGGAGCCTTCGTACTGGGAATGTTGCTATGGGAGAGGACTCTGACAATGGTCCATTTATTTTTCCAGTGAACTAAGAAGATTTTGTAGAGGTAGAATTGCTGGTATTTTTCCAGTGCTTGAGATGCTTGCAGAAGATAGTCATGGTCTCAACATATAGCCCAGAAGATCAGTAAGATTTGTGTTGGCCCAGAAGTCTTTATCGAGAAAATTCCATCATTGGTGGCTTGCCTTTGCCATGAGGAGCCCCTAAAGTAAAGGATGTGAGCCATGTTTTCTAGGTTCTCACTTTGAATCTTTAATGTCCAAAGGCAGTGTTGTGCAGCAGGAGGACAGAGCTTGGTAGAGAACCTGGCCTAGTGGGTGTTGAAAGTGAGGCCTGGCTTCTCATACATTTCAGTGAATTAGAACTAGGGGACATAGATTCAGGCGAGTAGATTTAGGGTGGAGATGAGGAGGAGCTGCTTTTCCCAGAGGGTGGTGAATCTATGGAATTCTCTGCCCAATGAAGATGTGGAAGCTACTTCAGTAAATATATTTAAGACAAGGTTGGATAGATTCTTGCATAGTAGGGGAATTAGCAGTTATGGGGAAAAGGTAGGTAGGTGGAGATGAGTTCATGGCCAGATCAGCTATGATCTTATTGAATGGAGGAGCAGGCTTGACAGGCCCGATGGTCGACTCCTGCTCCTATTTCTTATGTTCTTCTGTTCAAACTTTGAATATCACTTGCAAGCCAGGATCCAAGTTGCCGTTGACTCTTACCAGTGGAAACAACTTTCCTGCCTCTATCTTATCTACCCCTTTCATAATTTTATATGTTTCTTACGATCTCCTCTCATTCTTCTGAATTCCATCAAAAACAGTCCCAGGCGACTCAATTTCTCCTCATAGCCTAACCCCTCTCATCTCTAGAATTAACCTGGTAAACCTGCTCTGCTCTGCCTCAAGTAAGGAAGGAGAGCAGAACTGCATGCAGTACTCCAGGTACAGCCTCACCAGTACCCTGTACAGTTGCAGCATAACCTTCCTGCTCTTAAATTCAATCCCTCTAGCAATGAAGGCCAACATCCCATTTGCCTTCTTGATAGCTTACTGAACCTGCAAACAAACATTTTGTGATTCATGCACAAACATTCCCGTCCCTTTGCATAACAGCATGTTGCAAGTTTTTTCCCATTTAGATCATAATCTGCTCTTTCATTTTCCCTTCCAAAGTGGATGACCTCGTATTTACCAACATTGTATTCCATCTGCCAGACCCTTGCCCACTCACTTAACCTATCTAATCTCTCTGCAGACTCTCGGTATCTTCTGTATAATCTGCTGTTTGACTCAATTTAGTATCATCAGCAAACTTAGGTACTTTGCGCTAAGTTTCTTCCTGATCCTTATTGTATATCATGATTAGTTGTGGGCCCAGTGCCGACCCCTGCAGCATACCATTCACCACTGATTGCCAACCAGAGTAACACCACGTATCCCAACTCTCTGCTTTCTATTAGCTAACCAATCCTCTATCCGTGCTAATACATCACACCCAACTCTATACCTCCTTAACTTATAGATAACTCTTTTATATGGCACCTTATCGAATGCCTTCTGGAAATCCATGTAAATAATGTCCTTCAGCTCCCCTCTATCCACTGCGCTCATTATATCCTCAAAGAACTCCAGTAAGTTTGTCAAACACGAACTGCCTTTGCTGAATCCATGCTGCATCTGCTTAATGGATCCATTTCTTTCCAGATGCCTTGCTATTTCTTCTTTAATGATAGCTTCAACCATCTTCCCAACTACAGATGTAAATTAACTAGCCTATAGTTACTTGTCTTTTGTCTACATCCTTTTTGAAAAGTGGTGTGAAATTTGGTAAATTATCACCAAAGCCTCTACTATAACTTCTGCCATTTCTTTCAGTACCCTGGGATGCATTCCATCAGGACCAGGGGACTTAACCATCTTCAGGCTCACAAGTTTGCTCTGTACTCGCTCAATAGTGATAACTATTGTATCGAGGTCCTTGCCTCCCATCGCATCCATAACATCTCTCTTTGGCACGTGAGACATGTCCTACAACTTGAAGACTGACACAAAATATCACTCAAAGCCTCTGCCATTTCTTTATTACCCAATATCAATTCCCCCTTCTTGTCCTCCAATGAACCTACATTCACTTCAGCCGCCCTTTTCTGCTTTATATAATTATAAAAACTTTACTATCTATTTTTATATTTTGGGCTAGTTTATTTTCATAATCTATCTTCACCTCCTTTATTGCTCACTTTGTGGTTCTTTGGTGTTTTTTAAAATCTTCCCAGTCTTTCAGTTTCCCACTACTTGGTGACTTTGTACGCACGAGCTTTTAGTTTGATGTCTTCTTTTATTTCCTTAGTTATCCAAGGCTGGCTTTCCCCATGCTTACTGTCCTTGCTTTTAAATGGAATATACTTTTGCTGAGCTTGTGAGAAAATCTCTTTGAAAGTCTTCCACTGTTGCTCAACTGTCCCACCATATAGCCTGTGTTGCCAGTCTATTCTAGCCAAATCCTGCTTCATCCTTTTGTGGTCTCAATTAGTGTCAGCCACTGTACGTACTATGGTTTGACTTTCGATGACCCTATTTTAATGAGCTGAATAATTTCCCATTAGTTGTTACAATGAGTTCCATTTCCACATGAAGGTTTTTGGAGGTGAGTTGCAACATTGTGATGAGAAAAATTGTGGAAAGTATTGGGTATTGGTATAGTCTTTCTTGACAGTGCTGCACGGTGCACCGTGTTCATTAAGATTAACTTCAGCATAGATTTATTGGTTAGGACAATGGTTTGTATGAAATCATGAAACAATTAAGAAATTATTTTGAATTCCTCTGGCAGCCAAATTTGAAAAGGGTGCTCAACAGTTCTTCCCACTTGATGGAGCTTTGGAGATGTCAAAAAAGGTCAATACTTCTTTTCCTGGAGGTGCTCAGCAGTTCCTTTCTAAATGACTTTTAATTATACCTACCTCCATAGCTTCCTGTGGTAGCTTATTCCATATACTCACCAGAATGGTGAAAAAGTTGTCCTCAGCTCTCTTTTAAATCTTTCCCCTCTCACCTTAAACTGGTGCTTACTACTTTTGGACTCCCCGAAGCTGGGAAAAGACTGACTATTCACCATATTCACCTCATATTCATACCCTCATGATGGTATATTACTTCTCTAAGGTCAACCCAAAGCTTCCTATGCTCCAGCAAAAGATGCCCGGCCTGTGCAGCCTCCCTTTATAACTCAAGACCTGGTAACATTCTTGTGTGTCCTTTCTGTACCTTTTCAACTTAATGGCATCCTGCCTATATAACTACACACAATAATGCAAGTGTGGTCCATCTAATGACTTACATAGGTGTCACATGACATCTCAATTCCAGCAATGAATGAAACCAAGTGTAACCAAATTGCTCTTCACCATTGTGATGGAGAGCGCTTGGTAAACGCAGACCACCCACACACACACACACACACACACACACACACACACACACACACACACACACCCGTGTCATTCTGCTGTCATTACATTGAGTGCAAGCACTTCCATGTCTTCCCTCCCACTCCATCAATGGCCACTCTGCTTACATCTTTCTTATCCGTTTGGCATCCCTTGGCCCACTTCCCCAGTTGATCTCGACCCTTCTGGCTATCTACTACACCACAAATTCCAAAGTCATCCACAAAATTACTAAACATTCCAACTATGTTGGTTGTTTTTAAACTGGAAAAGCCATTGCACTGGGGCAGTTCCTCTCTCTGCACCTCAGAAGTCCAGGTCCAGTGGCACGAACAAATATCACCAACTGGGTTCATTCCTGGTTGCAATGGATGACCGTGATGTCCTCTGTGCCTCGTCATGCCATTCACTCTTCATGGAGCATTGCAGTATTGCCTTCCTGGACATTGGATCTCACTGTAGATCTCATCTGCCCAGTCTGCCAGAGCTGACTTTATATGCTGGGACAAGCTTCTCCATATCTCACCAGGATATGAGACCCCACTGACTACCCTCACCTGGCCACTGTTGCATGCAGACAGCTACTTGGAGCCACAGGTAAGAAATGATCTTTCGGTGGGGAACAAAGGTGAGTGAGCTGCCCCAGAATGGACATGACAAACCCCTTCACCAGAGGTGCTACCCCTCCCTGGGAACCCCGTATACCCCAGCCATGCCAAGTACATTCTCATTAAAGTAGATGACAAATAAAGTGAACACAGGCTTCTGTGGCATACATTGTCACAGCTCTCCAATCTGAAAACAACCCTCCATTATCACCTTCTACCTAATTTGGCTAGCTCTCTCTGAATTCAAAGTGATCAAATCTACCAAAACAGCCTGCCATACAAGACCTTATCAAAGTTAGTGCTCAAGTCTGTGTTTAAAAAGAACTCTACTCTTCTGCCCTCATCAGTCCTCTTTGTCACCTCTTCAAAGAACTCAGTCAAGTTTATGAGACAAAATTTTTCATGCCATGGTAACTCCTTGCCTTTTTAAAAGCTGGTAGATCATCTCCCTCAGAATCCGTTTAGTAACTTTCCATCACTGATGTTAGACTCATTGGCCTAGAGCTCCCTGGGTTGCCCTTGCAGCCCTTTTTAAATAATCTGTGAATAGTCCCAGACTGCTCTTCTGTCAATAGATACTACCTGACCTGCTGAATTTCTCCAATAGTTTCTGTTATTATTTTAAAATGGACATTGATCTCAGAGACTGCCCTCAGCACTCACTTTCTCCTTCCATTTTCATAGATTTTTCCCATTCCCATTGCAGACACCAATTTGCAGCTAGCAAAGTCCAGTTCATTGTGATCAGGCATGTCCACAGCCCTTGACTGTGTTTGCCATTCCCTTGATCTCCTTAATCTGCATCTTCTGCCTGCAGTGGCCAAAATCACCTCTTGCCTTTTTCATGTTTAAGTGCCTCTCCTTTCCTTCAAGCTATGTAACCTTTTTCAGGTCTTGATCTTCATCTGATCTTTATCAGCAGATTCCATCAGCAAATGCACTGTTCATTGCACAGTATATCCCAATTGCGAAGTCTGCCCTGATGGAGGCAGCTGCCTTTAAACCTTCCACTTTTATCTTAGATTGAATTTTCTCCCTCTATCCCAAGTAATTGTACAGTGTTCTTCACACCAAATACAATGTCTATTTCATTTTACTGCACTAAAGTACAAAGTGGGATTGCTCAGCACAGATACTGGAGCTGGAAACTGGGCATTCATGAGATGTAGTGGATCAGCAACAACAGAAATAAACACCGGCACAATCTGTAAACTTCATTGCCTGACTCATTCTTCATTCCAACATTACAGTGAATGAACTGTGGATCAATGAGGGAATGTGCTAGGGCATCTTCAAATGAGGTGATAACTTAATGAAGTTGTGACACATGACAATACATATTCAAAACAACAAAACAACATACAATTGATCGAGCTAATATTTTTGTTACGACCAATAAATGAAATTGAATCTCTGCATCTGGCAAAATGAAAAATGATGAGCAATTGGAACAAAGGGAGAATAAGGCTGTAAAGATAATCCCATCTTCAGTGATGGTAGTGCTCAGCGTGTGAGTGCTGGAGGAAAGGCTGGGATGCTTTGTTACGAATCCCGTAACTGGATAACTCACCAGCAAAGATAGAGAGATCTGTTGGAGTCTAATGGCACTATTTTCGAACGTTTTATTCATAAAGGGGGCACAAAATTAAGGTTAAACCACACATTCAGAACATATACATCAGCCAAACTCAATCTAAAGTGCGGGTATAGCAATAATCATCATTAAGAAATAATCTCGACTGTTGTCTAGGGGATAATATATTGTCCGTTGGGAATATAAAAGTCACTCAGAAGTCTGCAGCCTTCAGTCTTTCTGGGGGAATCGCTGGGTTTCACGTGTTTCAGAGAGAGTGAGCAGAAACGACAAAACTGGCCCGGGTCTTTGACGAAGCAACGCCGTTGAATCAGGGGAGCATTGTTTCCCTGTTATTAGTTCGAAGTCCTTCTCGGTATTATCAGCCACCCGCTCCCCAGGCAGAGAAGCTACGTGGCTTTTGACTGGCTTCCAGCTATCACGGGAGCGTTGAGCTATGGAGTCCTTCTGGTGCGTCTCTCTGGGGTACCGCCTTCTGCAGTCCCCTTTTATCTTGACTTGCAGAGTTGTAGATGTCCATCAAAGTAGGGTGATGCAATCCCCACCCAGTTGTTACATAGCAGGGTCATGCCCTCAGCACAGGTGTCTCTAAGAGCCATGGCCAAAACCATTACATTGTCTCTCATTTGCCTGGGTCCGAGACCCGAATTAATAGTGCTCTTACGATTCTCCGGAAGGAGGGGGCTGCTCCCGCCCCTTCGGCCCCTCAGAGCTGTGGTACATTCATAACAGTTTGAGAACAGGTCTGTCCAGAAGTGCCAAATTCTGTCAATGATCCATCTCTACTTGCTTGAGAAGAAAGTCTTCAGCCAGTTCTATTTACACTATGTAATATCCAGAAATGGCTGAGAATATAAGAAACAGGAAAAAAAATAATGAAGCCAGACAACTGGAAACTGAGATTGCTGAAAATGTGAACTCCAAAACAATTAGAACCTGTAGATAAGCTGTTCCATTTCAATTACAATGCCAGGATTTACCAGGCAATGTGGAATATTGCCCAGTTATACACCATTCATAAGAAGCAAGGCAAATCAGGTCCAACTAATTACCATTGAGACTCCTCTCAGTCAGCAGCAAAATGATGTACATAGTCAACAGTAGTCCATCAAGTAACTTTTACTTTCTGATAACACACTCGCCTTTGCCCATTTGGATTTTGTCAGGGTCATCCAGCTCTAGACCTCATCTCAACTTTGATCCAAATATGATTTGAATGAACTAAATTCTAGAGGTGAGGTGTCATCAAGGCAACATTTAACCAAGACATCCTGGTTAAAGAATGGACATTAAGCAGTAAACACACCAGTGATCAGAATCATACATTGTACAAAGGAAGTTTGTTGTGGTTATTGAAGGTCACTCATCCCAGCCCCAAGAATTCAATATAGACTTCTTCAGAAATGGGCTAAAGTAACTTCAGATGCAACAAAGGTGATCTCTTCTTTCCATCATAAGGTCAGAAATAGGTATGTTTCAATAGGTACATTTAAAATCAGAGAAAGGTATACAGTATACATTCTGGAATTCTTTTTCTTTATAAACATCCAAGAAAATAGAGTGCCCCAAAGAATGAATGACGGTTACATTTTAGGTCCCCAAAGCATTCCCCAGCTCCCCCCTCCTATTCAGCAAAGCGACGACCCCCACCAATGAAAAGCATTGGCACCCCCCACTGAGCACTTATGCATGCAGCAAAGCATCAATAAAGGTATGTTCCTTTATGATTACATAGTGTTTGATTCCATTTGCAACTCTTCAGCAGATGAAACGGTCCATGGTTGCATTGATCAAGAGCTAAACAATGTCCAGGCATAGATTGATAAACAACAAGGAAAATTCATAGCACCGAGCTGTGAGCAAGTGAACATTTGAATGAAGGGAGATTCTGAACAACTACGCTTGACATACAATGGCATGATCATCACTGAGTTCCCCATCATCGATATCCTGAGAGAGTTACCATACTACTTACCGGGAGAATTCTCCTGTGTGATGCTGACTGCAGTTTACGTACTGCCAAAAGCACTTGATATATTGAGAGCTATGATTAGCAAGCAAGAAACAGCCAACTCTGACTAGCTTTCACATCCTTGCCAGAGACTTCAATCAGGCTAGCTTGAAGAAATCTCTTCACGATTACCATCAGCTTATCACTAGTGGCACCAGGGGTCCTGGCCCATTCGATCCTCTGCTACACTGCTAGAATGCCGAGACAGCATTTCAGGAAATCTGAACACCTAGCTGTCCTCCTCCTAAATGCATGCAGGCAGAGGCTTAACAGCAAGGCACCAGAGGTAAGATATCAAAGAGGAGGTTGCAGGAGGCAGAGGGGTGACTATGGGATTGATTTGAGTTGGTGGACTGGGCCATGTTCATTGCCTCATCAGAGGACCTGAATGAAAACACCACAGCTGTTAAGAACTTTATGAACAAACTTAAGCACATGTGCGTCCCCACAAACTCATTCAGAGTCCTCCCTGACCAGAAGCCCTGGATGAACCCAGAGATCCACATTCTGCTGTGGGCTAACTCGGTGGCATTCGGGTCTGGCCACAAGGGAAACTACAGGATGCTGAGGTACAGCCTCCAGAAAGCCACCTCACATGCAAAATGGCAATTCTGGATCAAACTTGAATCACAAAAGGATACACGACCGTTGTGGCAGTGCTTGAATGCTATCAACTCCTACAAAGTATAACCAAATGATAACTGTGACAAAAAGGTCTTGATTCCAGATGAGCTCAATGCCTTTTATAATCGCTTTGACCAAGAGAGCATGGGGGCATCATCACAAACTCCCATAGCCCCCAGCAATCCTATGACTTCAGTCTCTGAAATTGACTTGAGAGCATTCAACCGTCCACCATGTACAAGTCAGGAATGTAATGAAATATTCTACACTTGCTTGGTTGAGCATAGATTCACCGACATTTAAAACACTCAAATCATCCAGGAAAAAAGCAGCCCTGTCGATTGGCATCCCATTCATCACCCTAAACCTGGGCTCATTTCCCACCACTGCCCGTAAGGAGTTTGTACCTTATGGATCGCATGGGTTTCCTCCAGGTATATCAGTTTCCTCCCACAGTCCAAAGACATACCAGTTAGTAGGTTAGTTGGTCATTGTAAATTGTCCTGTGAATGAGCTGGGATTAAATCAGGGGTTTGCTGAGCAGCATGACTCGAAGGGCTGCGAGGGCCTACTCCATTCGATATGTCAATAAATAAATAAGCAGTCATTGCCTGCACCCAGCAGTACAATGCATCTGGAGATTGAACCATCTTCTAAATGGAACATACTTGCTCACCAATGCTACTTTGTCAGTGTTGTTAAATCTGTGAGGGGAATGGTGAACCATACCTACATAAACAGGGACACTGTATTGTAGAGATAGTTTGTGGCTCACAAATGCAAGAATTGTTTAAAAGTTTAATATTCTAGCATGCACAAGATTTGAGAATAAACATATATCTGCTGAACTCTAGCCATGATTTTTCTGCTCTGACCCTTGGTCATTTATTGAAAGCAGTCATAAGCCTAATCTCCTAAACTGTCCAGATAAAATCAATGAGAAAGGCTACTTCAGCTAGGCCAACAAATAAAGGGATTGCAGTTGGAAAGCTGCTGAAGGATTCAGTCGTTTATATAGTGCCCTGAAAAAGTATTCAGCTCCCACAGCTCTTTTCACACTTTACTAATTATTTTTTCTAAATTTAATATATATTGCAGTTGCAGTAGGGTTTTTTGAGCTAAGCTACAAAACATTGCACAAGTTTTAACAGGTAAGGCAGATGGACTCAGAACGTGGATTGGTCCTGAGGCCTGGGATGTTATAGCTATAACAGAAACACAACTGAGAGAAAGGCAGGATTGGCAGCTTGGTGTTCCAGGATACAGAAGCTACAGGCATGACAAAGTTACAGGCAGGCAAAGAGGGAGTGCAGCCTTTTTGATAAGAGAGAACATAGCAGCTGTACTGAGAGAAGACATTCTTGAGGGAGTTTATATTGTATACCATAAAGGTAGAACTTAGAAACAAGAAGGGAAGAATCACTTTGGGGTAGAATTAGTCAAATATGTCCTGGAAGGCTTCCTGAGTCAATACAGGACATGGTATTTCAGATCATAAAAATGTAAGAAAAAGAATTTAGCCAGATTACCCTCAGAGCTTTTCTGTGATTCAATAAGAATATGCTTGAACGAGTTTTGGTCTCAATACATCTTCCCTGTCTAACCTCATAAACCTTGAATCCTTTGTTGTGTAAATGTCTGTTAACCTCTACCTTGAATGATGTTACCTTTTCAGTTCTCTGGGATAGAGAAGTCCAAAGATTCACAAACCTCTGAGAGAAAAAAATCCTTCTGTCTGAAATAGACAACTCTTGTTCTGAAACAAAGCCCTATGGTTCTACACTTCTGCCATGGGAAAGACTCACGCTGTCAATCAAGCCCCTCAGTTAGTAGTCTCCAGTCTGACAGAATCAACATCAATCTCTCTAACTTCTGCAACAACCCCCCCTCTGTATTTCTCCCTATGTTTTCCCTTATCCCTCTGGCCCTTTTACCCCTTCATTTTCCCTTCTCCTGCCCCCCTCATGACCTGCCCAACACCTTCATATTCCTCCCTTTATTTCACGATCTACTGTCCTGTCTTGTCTGATCCATTCTTCTTCTGTCCTTTGCTTCGACTACCTGTCACCTGCCAGAGTCCCATATCATTCCCTTTGCCCCCCCTTTCCTGACACACCCACCAGCCCCCTCACCCGAATCTATCTATCACCTGCCAACTTGTGCTTCTCCACCTCCCCACACTTTTATTCTGGCTCCAGCTCACTTCCTTTTCAGTACTGATTAAGGGTCTCAGCCCAAAAAATCAACTGATTATTTCCATCCATAGATGCTGCCTGACTTGTTGAGTTCCTTCAGCGTTGTTGCTGCAGATTTCCAATGCCTGCGACCTCTCTTGTGCCTGCCTTACATGTTTTCAATTGTCCACTTGTTTTTCATTACTCCATTGAGTCCAGGCTCAAGTTAATCAACCTTTCTGCAACAACCCTGCATGCTTGGAATCAATCTAGTGACCTTTCTCTGCAAAGCCTCCAGTGCAAACACATTCTTCCTTAAATATGGAGAGCAAGTTGCTCAATAACCCAGGCACAGTTTTGCCACAATTACATCAAGATATCCCCACTTAGTATGGTATAACTAATTTTCATGGTGTTTATGCCCTGTGTATATACTGTATGCTTATGACAACAATAAACCTGAATTTGAGATTTTGTACTTGAATTTAGACAATAATGTCCAACAGTTCACATGGAGAGTGGTGGGTGCATGGAATGCACTGCCAGCGAAGGTGGTAGAGGCGGATACAATAATGTCTTTTAAGAGACTCTTAGATAGATACATGGAGCCTAGAAAAATAGAGGGCTATCTGGTAGGGAAATTCTAGGCTGCTTCTAGAGTAGGTTACATAGGCAGCACAACATTGTGGGCCGATGGGCCTGTAATGTGCTGTAGATATTCCTTGTTCTATATTCTAGTTTATTTGTCTTGTTAATTACTTATTGCTAATGTGTCAGGTAGACTCGTTTCAATAACAAATGCAAATTGGGAAGTTTTGTAGATTGCATTCTCTCATCTAAACCATAATGTAACTGCAGATTTGCAATTTCGGTGTAACTAGCTCCCCACCTGAAACTGGACTGGTGAATCTGCATTTTCATGGTTAAATCTCGTTATAACTATTAAAAGTGCTTGATACTATGGAGTGTAATTCAAATGTGACCTTTTAACTCATTAAAACTTGAAGCCCTGAAATCAAAACAGAAAATATTAGAAATACTCAGCAGGTCAGGCAGTATTTGTGGAATGGGAAACAGTTAACTTTTCAATGTGCTGTTTGTGCCTGCAGAGAGGAGTGTGCAATTACTGTTGATATTGGTCAGTAGCAGTTTGCCTTAAAACCAAGACCTCCCGACGACAAGGACGAATCAGCCATATCAGACTACCTTGGTTAGTCACCAGAAATTATACGTCATTGCATAATTCACGCATTGACCCTGGAATGATTGTGATTCTGTAGGAATCGGTTGGTAAAGAGTATGGGAAGGATTAGGGTTGGATTAAGGTTATTAGAACCTCTCAATTTTAAATAATTTGCCACAGACTAGGAAGTTCTGGTCTTTTGGCAATTATTAAAATTCCTTGTCAAGAACACACTATAGCTGATTCAATTACCAAACCATTTAGCTATAGGGAGTATTTGTAGAGCTTGATAGGTTCTTTATTAGTCAGGTCATGAAAGATTATGGGGAGAAGGCAGGAGAATGGGATTGAGAGAAAAAATGATTCAGCCACAATGAAATGGTGCAGCAGACTTGATCAGCCAAATAGCCTAATTCTGCTCCTATCTCTGGCCATTTCAAACATATTTAGGCAGAAAAGCACCGGTCTTATAAAAGCCTGTGACACCTACCAGCAAGAAGGAAGAGGACAGCTGACACATGGTAATACAACCAGCAGCAGATTTCCTCAGGCCCCCGCTAGACTGACAAGGGAATATATCAACATTCCTTCTTTGCCAATGGGTTGAAATCCTGAAATTCATAACAGTGCTATGGATATACTTTCATCAGAAGGAGTTCAATAGTTCAGGAAGCTGATTTACCACCACCTTCTCAAAGGCATTTATCATAAAACACAGAGCATATGACAGTATAGCACAGGAAGCAGTCCTTTGGCCAACAATGTAGTCCCAAACCAATTAAATTAGTAATCTAATTGCTTATTATACTAATATCTGTGTCTGCTGTGGAGACCTTCAGATTTCTGGGTGTCACAATCTCCCAGGACCTGAAGTGGACATGCAACGCGGACACTCATATCAAAAAGGCTCAGCAGAGGTTGTATTTCCCACGTCAGCTCAGGAAGTACAACCTGCCTCAGGAGCTGCTGATTCAATTCTATTCAGGAATAATCCAGTCTGTTCTCTGTTCGTCCATCACTGTCCAGTTTGGATCAGCTACCAAACAAGACAAAAGTAGACTCCAAAGAACCGTCAGGGCTGCGGATAGGATTATTGGTGTGAAGCTGCCCTCGATCCAGGACTTATATGCATCTAGAGTCAGGAAGCGAGCAAGCAGCATTATTGTAGACCCATCACGCCCTGGAAATCACCTGTTCCAAATCGTTCCTTCTGGTAGGTGCTTTAGATCACTGTCTGCCAGGACAAATAGGTACAAGAACAGTTTCTTTCCGTATGCCATCAGACTTATGAACACTTGAATTTTTGTCTATTATAAATCAAGTCCACCTGTGCATTCAATGAGGTGGACCTCATTGTGTATAGTTTATTATTATTTGCACTATTGTTTTTGTTTGCTTTTAATTCTGTACAGAGAGAGCTGAGGGAAACCAGCATCAAATTCCCTGAGCTGCCTTGTACTGGATGATGTCAAGCTTGTTGAGTGTTGATGGAGCTGCACTCATCCGGGTGAGTGGCGAGTATTCCATTACACTCCTGAACTGAGCCTTGCAGATGGTGGACAGGCTTTGGGGAGTCAGGAGGTGAGTAACACACCGCAGGATTCCCAGACTTTGACCTGCTCTGGTAGGCATGGTGACCAGCTAGACCAGTTCAGTTTCCTGTCAATGGTAACCCCCAGGATGTTGATAGTAGGGGATTCAGTGATGGTGATGCCATTGAATGTCAAAAGTCAAAGGTTAGAGCCTCTCTTGTTGGAAATGGTCATTGTCTGGCACTTACGTGGCTCATATGTTACTTGCCACTTATCACCCCAAGCCTGGAGATTGTCCAGGTCCTGCTGCGTTTGGGTATAAACTGCTTCACTATCACAGTCAGTGGCAGTTCATTAAATAACATCCAATCCAATATAGCTGATCCCTGGGTAGGCTCAATGACAAATTGCTCTAAAAAGCCACCTCGTAGGCATTCAACAAACTCACTCTCTTGGGATTCATTTCTGAACTGATTTCCTAATCGATATGCATGCTGAGATCTCCCATGACTATCATAACTTTGCCCTTTTGATATGCCTTTTCTATTTTCTATTGTAATCTGTGGTTGACATTCCAGCTACTTTGGGAGGCCTGTATATAATGACAATCAGGGTCCTTTTACCCTTGTAGTTTCTTAACTCAACCCATTAGGGTACAACATCTTCTGATCCTATGTCACAACTTTCTACTGACTTGATGCCATACTTTACCAGCAGAGCCACACCAACCCCTCTGCTGACCTTCCTATCCCTCCAATACAAATTGTAACAATGGACGTTCAGCTCCCAACTACAACCATCCCTCAGCCATGATGCAGTGATGGCCAGAACATCATACCTGATAATCTGTAATAGTGCACCAAGATCATTTACCTTATTTCTTATACTCCGTGCATTGAGGTATAACACTTCGAGTGCTGTATTTGCTGCCCTTTTTGATTCTGCATCCCTAATGCACTGATACTCACCCTGCTGGCTGCAATTATGTCCTATCATCTGCCTGCCCTTCCCGACAATCTGACTGTATACTATCATTGCTTTTTTACCATTCATCCTATCCTGAATCTCTTCACGTTGGTTCCAACCCCTCTGGCACAGTAGTTTAAACCCTCCCTAACAGTTCTAACAAACCTGCCTATGAGAATATTGCTTCCCCTTGGGTTCAGGTGCAACCGGTCACTTTTGAACAGGTCATACCTCCCCCAGAAGAGATCCCAATGATCCAAGAACCTGAAGCCCTGCTCCCTGTACCACCATTTTTCTTGACCTCTTTGTTTTTCCTTCCTAACTTGTTGGTACCAATTTGTACCATGATATCTGGTTGCTCTTCCTCTCCAAAATGTTGTGGACATGATTCAAGATGTCCCTGACCCTGACACCTGGGAGGTAACATACCATATGTGTGTCCTGTTCACATGCACAGAATCTCCTGTCTGTTCAGTGACTATTGAGTCCCCTATCACTACTGCTGCACTCTTCTCCCTCTTCCCTTTCTGCACCACAGACAGATGCTCAGTGCCAGTACCCAGTCTCCATGGCAGTCCCCTGGAAGGTCATCTCTCTCAACAGTATCCAAAGCAGTATATTTAATTTTGAGGGGGGATGGCCACAGGGGAGCTCTGTGCTAACAGCCTATTCACATGTCCATTTCTCCTGACAGTCACCCAGCTACTTGCCACCTGCAAATTCAGAGCAACTACTTCCCTGTACTCTGATCGAATATCTCATCAATCTCCAATACAAGCTGAAGGTCATCCAGCTGCTGCTCCAGATCCCTGACGTGATCTTCAAGGAGCTGCAGCCAGATGCACTTCATGCAGATGTATTTTCCTGAGAGACACTGGGTACCCCAGGACTCTAACATCCAGCCATTTACTACACTAGGTACAGAAAAAGAAGATAAAAAAAGGGAACCTTAACAGACGTTTATCCAGAGCCAACGCCTCTTCACGGCCGAAGCTTCCTTTGAGCCAAAGCCTGACACTCTACTCTTACCAGTGGCCTACTCCCAACAAAGGCCACCCCGATAGTCCTTTCTGTACTTTTAAGCAAGCGTCGCCGACCTACGAGAAATCTTGTCTCTGTGGCCTGTTCCTGCTTCTGACTGGACTGTTAGAATAAGCCTAAATGCCCCCGAAGTTCTCCTTTTAAATAAACATTGCTGACCTGTGAGAAACCTCATCGCTGTAGCCTGCTCCAACTGCTGACTGGACCTTCAGAATTTCTGTTATTTCTGCAATTCTGTCGCTAGCTTGCACCTTGGAATTTTGCACTCAGCTTGTTATGCACCATTTTATGACATGGCATCCATTCTGAATATTATATTGAGCATTATGAGCACCATATTCAATAGTTTTGCCTCACCCCTCACTTCCCAGTCTGCACAATGACATCTGGAAGTAGCATTCTTGGCTCAGCCATCTCTGAATGTGTAAGATTAAAATATTTCTTCAAGGTTTTTCACTTTGTCAGAATCAAAATCAGGTTTATTATCACTGACATATGTTGTGAAATTTGTTGTTTTGGGGCAGCCACACAGTGCAAGACCAAGAAAAGGCAGAGCTTTGCGGCAGTTTCTCGGAGTTGAGCAGTGACCAATCAACGCGAGGGAGCGCGTAAAAAGAACTACCTTTTAATCAGGTCTGTGACCAATATTTAAAAGACAGATAAAAACAAAAAGTGTAAGTGGAGCAGCCATGCTTTTGAGCGGGCTAGTTTTAGAGTGGTTTTGGCTCATCGGGCTTCAGCAAGATCAAGCTGGGGTGAGGTAAGGTATCTGGTAATTTTCTCTCTTTTTGTTCTTATTTGTTAATTCGTCATCTGTGAAGGTGTAGTAGTGTAGTGAGAATGGCTCCGGGGCAGTGTTTTGTGTGGTATGTAGGATATCTGGGAGACTTCCAGTCTCATGGATAGACACATCTGCACCAGGTGCATCCATCTGCAGCTCCTGAGAGAAAGTATTAATAGTTCAATAGTTCCATTTACTATCAGAGAATGGATACAATATACAACCTGAAACTCTTACTCTCCAAAGACATCCTGGAAAGAAAAGAAACACCCCCAAAGGATGAATGACAGAAAAAGCATAAGAACCCAAAGCCCCTGCTTCCTCCTATGCACAAGCAGCGGCAAGCAGCAATACATCCCTCCCCTTCCCACAAATTACTCTAACATAAACCATCAGCATTCCCACCACCCACCATGCAAGAAAAAATAAAGCACTTGACACCACCCCTTCTAAGAGAGATCATAGTCTACAATCTATCAAAAACCAACTTCACTCAAACATTTCAACATCCCACAGGTTCTCTCTCTCATTAACAAAGAAGAGATGGAGATCATTCCTTCCACAGCAACAGGGCTATTTCAATGTTAGAGTCAGGCTGAAGTGTTGCCATTTTATATCGAGTTTCTCAACTCAAGAATCAGCAAATTGATACCAGGTGCAGGGCTACTCTTGCTCTTTTCGATGTTACGGCTTCCCCTTACGCTTCAGTACATGACAGCAGTGAGAATCTGTGTCTACAGGGCCTCGCAGGCCCCAAAGGCAGCCGACTTCAGGCTGAACTTGGGCCTGCTGAAATGCAGCCAATCAGTGAGCTCCAGGATCTGGAGCTGCAGCTCGATGACCTTGGACTCACACGGGAGAATGAGGAGGTGATAGATCAGAGCTACAGGGAGGTGTTCAGCCCTTCATTGCAGGAGACAGGCAACTGCATGGCTGTCGAGAGAAGGAAGTGCAGAGTGCACCTGTAGCCATTCCCTCAATAATAAGTACAGGCTGCCCACCACAAATCCAGAGTGGTTGAGATGTGTGCAGGTGTTGGATTAGTGATTTTACAGAATCATAGGTGGTTAGGGTTAGGATTAAATAACTAAACACCTCCAACCCGGATCGTAAAGAAAAAAGAAATGACTAAGAAAAAAATTATTTCATAAATTCCATTACTGGTCTGCAAGAGTGAACTGCGCTCAATAGCCACTTCATAAACAGAGAGTGATATTTAGCCTTCAAAGAGAGTAATGTGTCATTGTCCAGGGGTTGGATTAATGATGTACAGTGAGGTGGCAGGTAGATACCATAAACATTATTCTTTACCAAGAGTTTTGCTTTCGGATGCGCAGAGCAGCTAGCATTATGGTACGATTTTTGTCCAGACCAACAGAGTCACAGCAAGCTCTCGGTTCTGGAACAAAGTAATGTTGAAACCATTGCGACATCATGTCAGTTGTAATCCATCCTTATCTGTTGGCATGGTAAGTTACTGGAAACTGCTTCATACCTTTGAAAGCTCTGGGACGTAAACAACTGATAACTTACACCTGTGGGCTCCTGCAGCGTGAGAGCAGCTCAACCAGTGACACAGTCTTTTGATGCTTTATAATCTGTTGGTGATTCTACATCCTCTTGTCAATGTTCATCTTGGAGTACAATGTAAATATAAGGCAGTTTGACCTGCATCGTAGTGCTTGGTGGCTTAAATTTTCATCAGAAACTAACTTAGCAAACTCATCAACAAACTGAGCAGCTGCTTCCTTGTCTGCAGACTATTTTTCACCACACACTACATGAAATTTTATGCCATGTCATTGCTTGAAACACCAAAGTCACCCTTTACTGTAATCACACTCATAATCCAGTCATAATTCTTCATGAAAAAATTTTGTTTGCTCCTTCATCATCTCTCCTGACAGTTTTACACCTTCACAGGTATGGAATTTATATCACTTTATGAGAACTTTATCTAGTTGTGAACATATTCCATCTTTCAATGTTTGCCTTATGTACATCTAGTCTTTTTGATTTGCTGTCAGCAAAGATCTGGAGCAATTTTTCTTTTTGTTTTATATCATAATCTGTGGAAGAGCTGATGTTATACAAGTCACATAAGCTTTTCACAGACACACCTCCATAAAGTGTTTTCAGAACTTCCACCTTATCTTCTATACATAACGTATGATGTTTGTACTTTACACCACGAAAAGCGATTGCTTCATTCAATGAAAACAAGACTGGGGCTAGATTGGCACAGGTTATAAAAATAAATGCACAATGATTTGCTTCCTTTAAAGACCATGCCAACAGCTGATTTTGCTAATGGTGTCACCAAAGCAGTGGAAACAAGAGAAAATCTGCAGATGCTGGAAATCTGAGCAACACACACAAAATGGTAGAGGAACTCAGCTGGCCAGGCAGCATCTATGGAAGAGTACGGTTGATGTTTCGGGCCGAAACCCTTCAGCAGAACTAGAGAGAAAGAGGTTGTGGAGTATATTTAAATGGTGAGGTGAGGGAATAGAGACATACAAGGTGACAGGTTAAACCTGAAGGGGGAGGGATGAAGTAAAAAGCAGGGAAGTTGATTGCTGAAAGAGACAGAAGGTCCTGGAAGAAAGAAAAGGGGGGAGGAGCTATAGAGGGAGCCGATGGGTGAGCAAGGAGATAAGGTGAGAGAGGGGATCGGAAACAGTGAAGAAGATGTTGGGGGCGCTTTACCAGAAGCTTGAGAAATCAATGTTCATGCCATCACGCTGAAGGCTATCCAAACGGAAATCGTTGTTCCTCCAACCTAAGAGTGGCCTCATCACAACAGTAGAGGAGGCCATGGATGGACATATCAGAATGGGAATGAGCAGTGGAATTAAAATGTGCGGCCACTGGGAGATCCCACTTTTTCTCAAATATCTTCTGCAAACTTGCCACATAATCATCAATTCCAGCATCCAAATCATTGACATATAATGTGAAAGGAAATGTTCCCAACACTGACCCCCTTTGTAACAACACTCATCACCAGCAGCAAATTAGAAACTAACCTCCTGCTAGTGAGCCAATCTGTTATGCATGCTGGTATATTTCCTGTGATACCATAGGGCTCTTATCTTGTTTAGCAGTCTCACTTGCAGCACCTTGTCAAAGGCTTTCTGAAAGCCCTAGTAAACAATATCCACTGACTTTCCTTTGTCTGTCCTGCCTGTTATATCTTCAAAGAATTCCAACGGATTTGTCAGGCATGGTTAGTCAGAAGGAAACGTGACTAACTTTGACCTATTCCATCATGTGCTTCCAAATACCTCAAAACCTCATTCAATATTGGAATCCGACATCTACACAATCACTGAAGTCAGGCTAAAAGGTCCACAATTTCCTGTGTTTTGCTCCCCTTCTTTCTTAAAGAGTGTAGTGACATTCACAACCTCCCAGTCTTCCAGAACCATTGCAGAATCCAGAACTGCTCCCAAAATTCTTGAAAGATCATTACCATTGCCTCCCCAATCTCTTCAGCTACCTTTGCAAAACCCTAGGTTGTAGTGCATTTAGTCCAGGTAACCTATCTACCTTCAGAGTTTTCAGCCTTCCAAGCACCTTCTCCTTAATAATCACAATTACACTCACTTCTACACTTGACATTCTTGAATTTCTGGCATACTGCTTGTGTCTTCCAAAGTGCTGATTGAATTCATCCGCCATTTCTTTCTCCCCCATTATGACATCTCCAATGTCATTTTCTAGCAGTCTGACATTCACCCTCATCTCTCTTTTACTCTTCATATAACTGAAAATACTTTTTGTATCCTTTTTTATATTATTTCATCTTTTCTCTCTATTGCCTTTAGCTACCTTCAGTTGGTTTTTTAAAGCTTCCCAATCCTCTAGCTTTCCAGTAATTTTTGTCAAATTGTATGCCCTCTCACTTGTTTTAATGATGCTTTTGACTTCCCTTGCCAGCCATAGTTGCCTCATCCACCCTTTAGAATACTTTTTCTTTTTTGGAATGTTTCTATCCTGCACCTTCCAAAACTCTAGCCATTGTCGTTCTTCCATCATCTCTGCTAGAGATCACTTCCAATCAACTTCAACCAGCTCCTCTCCCATGCCTCTGTAGTTTCCATTACTCTTCTACAATACCAATGATTTTAGGTTCTCCCTCTCAAACTGTGGGGTTCTGATCACTGTCTCATAAGGTTTTGTTCACCATAAGATCTCTACTCAAATCTAGTTCATTACAAAAAACCCAATCCAGAATTGCCTTTTTTTCTAGTGGGCTCAACCACAAGCTGATCTTAAAGGAAGTCTTGTAAGCTTTCTAAAAATTCCTTCTCTTGCGATTCAGTACCAACTTGACTTTCCCAATCTGCCTGCATAATGAAATCCCCCATGACTATTGTAACATTGCTCTTTTTACACACTTTTTCCATCTCCCACTGTCATTTGTAGCCCACATCCTGGTTACTGTTTGGATGCCAGCATATAACTCCTATCAGAGTCTATTTACCCTTGCAATTTCTTTAAATCTACCTACAAGGATTCTAGATCTTCTGATTTTATGTCACCTCTTTCTAGGGACTTGTTTTCAATTTTTACCAACAGCGTCACCTCACCCCCTCTGCCTACTTGCCTGTTCTTTTGATACGATATGTATCCTTGGATGTTAAGCTCCCAACTATGATTTTCTTTTAGCCATAACTCAGCAATACCCACATCATATGTACCTGTCAAACTCTAACTGCACAACAAGATCATTTTCCTCATTCCATATCCTGTGTGTATTCCAATATAACAGCTTTCATTCTGTGCTCATCATCCTTTTCAGTTTTGTCCCATGTTACTGGAAGTTAAATTCTTACCTCTTTCTAAACTACACACTGCATATACTTGTATGCCACCAAGTTAGTATAACCAGTGTTCTTCGTAAAAATGTGCCATGACTGCCACATTTCCTGCAACGAAGCCACAGTAGAGTAATGGTTAAGGTAATGCTTTACAGCACCAGCAACATGGATTCAGTTCCATTGCTATCTGTGAATGGTTTGTGCATTCTCCCCATGTGGGTTTATCTGGATGCTCCAATTTCCTCCACATTCAAAAGAAACACGACTGATGAAGGATCTTGGCCCTAAACAGCGATTGTTAACTCTTTTCCATAGGTGCTGCTTGACCTGCTGAGGTCCTCCAGCATTTTGTGTGTGTGATAAGGGTAAAGAAGTCTCATATAAATGTAAGATATTTTTCTTACTTTATAAATGACCGTGAAGACCGTTATGCAACATTGCTACTTTTTGAACATGCGCTGTTCTCGCTTTCTCTCAGGTTCTCCCAATTCATATTTTGTTCCTCTAGTGTAGTGATTTCCAGTGGGGGTGGTACCAACCCCTTAAGGGGGCTTTAGGGGAAATAGAAGTTATTGGGGGGCATTCAAGAGCCTTGAGAGGGGGTGGTAAGCGGCACCCTATCTTGAGCATGAGGTGTGACCAACTGTTAGTAGAGCAGACACTTCCAAACAAAAGGATGAGGCACTGGACACAGGAAGAACCATAGCTCTGCAGGCAGTGAGCACTCGTCGTCACAACGCATCTGAAACTCAGCAATCTCATCCGACCTTACCAACCAAACAGACATTACTGGGGATGCATAAATTAGCAACAGGGTGCCCAACAGTTCCCCTTGACTAACGGCATGGAACGAGTTCATGCAATTTAACAGTCAAGTACACGCTCTCAACTTTCTCTACAGATCTACAGAAAACAGGTCGCATAATGATATAGTGCTGGCCGGAACAAAATGGTGAAATAGACCATAAGACCATAAGATATAGGAACAGAATTAGGCCATTCAGCCCATCGAGTCTGCTCCACCATACAATCATGGCTGCTCCTTTCTTTCTCCTCCTCAACCCCCGTTTTCAGCCTTCTTCCCATAACCTTTGATGTCATGTCCGATCATGAACCGATCAATCTCTGCCTTAAATACACCCAACGACCTGGCCTCCAACAGCATATGGTGACAAATTCCAATAGAGCCAATCAGTGAACCTACCAATCCCAAGGATTCCTCTTGAGGTGTTCAAAGCAAACTCAACTTCATATGTGCAGTCAAGAACCATCTTTGGTGATTATGAGACCTTATGTGATTGGTCAATTTCACTAACTAGAATAGTATAAGGTAGGCTGCCGAACACCAGCTCTATCCCGACTAACATTCAGGTTCCAATCTGAATCCTTGTCAATGTTAATTTTGCTTTTGTAATAGTCTTCATATTCACCTCATCATTCCTTTGCATGCCACTACCATCGTTCCATCTGTGTCAACTCGCTGGAATCGTCAGCATCCAATAGACATTCCCAGTTTGTCTTAATTTTTTATTTTAATTTATCCCCACTAATGACGGATAAATATGTATGGCACGATTTCTATGAGTCTGAAGGTGGTGAAGTCTTGAATTCTAATCCTGCTAAGAAACAGAAACTAAGAAAGTTCATCAATACAATGTTGCATACCTGAAGTATTGTTTTATTCCGTTCCCATCAGATCAATGACACCCTATGTATTTCATTTGTAAAACTGTACTGTCTAACAAAGCCATGAAACTAACAAGATTTCAGGAACACTTCTGTAAAAGACACCTTGAAAAGGCCTCTTATGGTATTATTCAATTCCAGAAGATGAAAGAAGCATTTGAAAAGTATTGCACACTCGAGTCATTTGCAGGGAAAGGTAAAAATGACCTTGATAGTGGTCTTTGCTTCTTATAAGTTTTCCAAAATGATAGAAATGTGTGGAAAATCTCTACAATTGATGGAAGATTAATAATGCCTGCTGTTTCAGAAGTGCTGACCACTGATCTCAAAATGGATACCAGTATTTTAAAATCAATTCCTCTGAATAATAACTGTGTAGCTCGTCATATTGACGAAATGAGTGAAGACATCAAGTATTGACTATGCACAGAGCTACACAAAACAGAATTTGTGATACAACTAGATGAGCCAATTGTGTGAAACAATGAGGCATTGCCAATCGCATATGTATGGGTTATCAAAAATGGAGAAGTTTATGAGAGATTCTCTTTCATAAAAAGTTAAAAACAAATTTAAACAGAATCAATCTATGATGAGTTCAAAATGTACATTGAGGATAAATGTATTCCAATTAGGAAACAGGATTTCCTGTGCAACATATGGTCCACCATATAAGACAGTTTGCCATGCTGGCTTTGTGGCATTTATGAGAAAGGAAATTCCAAGTCTGTTTGCAATCCATTGTGTAATTCATCATCAACATCTCACAGTGAAAAACCTTAGCCAGCGACTTTTTTCAAGCTTGACTCTTGTAATATCAGCTATCAACAAAATTAAAGTTCATCCATTAAATAGCAGGATATTTCACCAGCTATGCTAAGATAATGATGAAGAGTCTGAACACTTTCTTCTGTTACAATACGGCAACAATGAATATAGAATTGAGACAGTTTTTTTATAAACAAATTAAACATTTATTTAAACTCAGCTCAACAACAAATGAAAAGTAAACAAACAACTAACAACTGGAAGTTAACTGTTATACGGCAACTCGAACAGTTCTTAAAGCAATAAATGCAAAAGTCCAAATGATTTCCACAGTCAATTAGGAGAGACTTTCCTGAAGTAACGAATTCCTTGACAATGTGACGTTACTACTGATCCAGGCTGAAATATGCCTTGCCCGAAGGATTTACGATGAAGGAAATAAAAAACAGCTTAAAAGAACTGACCTTCTCCTTGGTGAATAATGCTGCTCCAATCCTTTCCACTCTTACAGCAGGGATTATCTCAGATGCAGGTTACTATCTCTTTGAATGAAGATTAAATAAGGTCGATCATGTATTACTGCCGACAACACCAACTCTTCTCGATCCTTCAGGTTTTCCGTACTTCGATAAATCTTCACTCTCCGACTGGACTGCAAAGGTAGAAACCAATACTGGCAGCATTTGGCAAGACTGCCAGCAATAACCTTTGAGACTTAAGACAGAAAATAAAACTCCATTTTAAAACAAATCTGCATCATGAGATGAATACGCAGCATAACGGAGTCACTGACAAATTAAACAATGTACTGACCTGCGTCACAGCAAGGCTTTCATCTTCTATACCTGTTGAAACAGGCCATCACATGACCTCTCACTGGTGGGAAAATTACATCATGTGACCTCACACTGGCGGGAAATTACATCACCCCACCATTACAAGATCATTACATCATGCTCACCAGATTCTCAATTACATCATGATCATGTGACAGTCACAAGATACCCACGGGATATGTAACACTTCTTAACACTGAAGTACATTGGTTGTCTAAAGGCTGCTACTTAAAATGTTCCTTTGATCTTTTTGACATTGTGGTTAAATTTTCACTCAAAGCTGACAAGAACTTGGGAAACAAGATTGAATTTCTCCATGGAGATGTGGTATACCTAGCCAACCTGTATGACAAAATAAACATTCTAAATAGGAAACAGCAGCATGAGAATTTCAATTTAATCCAGGCAAAAGTTGTAGTGTTGATGTTTATCAGAAAATAGGAAATATATAAGCAAAACATTGGGAGAAAAGTGTTCTCACAGCTTCCCTGCATCAAAAGTACAGCACTCTCTTTCACAATCAGTGATTTGCAAGAGTACTGCTTACACCTGCAGTCACTGAAGAATGATTTTCAGAATTGATTCAAGGATTTCAACAACCTGGAAATTCCAGACTGGGTAATTAACCCATTTCTTTGCAAGGTGGAGGAACAGGAAGAGAGCTTGCAAGAAGAAATTACCAAAATTCAGAACGATGAGGAAGCAAAAATGCTTTTCAGAAATGTCAGCTTTTGTGGTATGTTGTGACACTGTCATGCAAAGTTTCCAGGTCTTTGGAGAACAGACAAATTGCTCTTTACTGCATTTCCACCCTCCTACCTTGCTGAAAAAGTAATCAGTGCAGTGAACCACATACTCACAAAAAGCAGAAACTGCTTTGACATTGTTACACTTGGGGACTTAAGGCTTCATTGTCACAACTCTTGCTAAAAACTATCAAGCTCAAGGATCACATTGATATTGAAGTTATCAATATTTTCACACAGAACACAGGTACTGTGTAAGTTAGATTTAAAGACAAATAAAAATTTAAACTGAAATCATTTTTCTCATGTTAGCATACAGTTTACATGTTTTTACACTATGGAGGTACTGGAAAGTATATTGTGCCTAAGAAGAGTATTGGCACATATGAAGATGCTTTAGAGGAGCATTGACAAGTATGTAAGTGCTTAGGGCAGACGTAGGAGTAAAAATGGTTGTGAAATACTGCTCTAGTGGGTGATGATAAATCATTCAGTGATAACACAACTCCAAGTATTCTTGCACTGCAGGCCACTTATAGATGTTTTCTTTCTTTCTTATGTAATCATCCTCTTTCTTTGTTGTACCAGGGCATGTCTTGGCTACATACATCTCATCATTTGATGATGGGAGATGGTGATCTCCTATTTTGTATAACGAACACGCAACAAGCAATGTGAGTTGGTAGGCTAGTTTTGAATATTTTGAAAGGTTGAGATTAAAATAGAAGCAGCTTTTTCTCACATCCAGGTATAGGCCATTCGTGTCTTATGAAGGCCTGAGTTATGGGCACTTGCCACGTACAAGCAAGGTCCCATGATATTAGTAAATTCAAAATCTGATATATGTGCACATGTTAATTCCTACAAAGGGGAGAACTAATTTCCTCTCTCCTCTTCTCTCTATCTATTTTCAGGAATTGTTCTGAATCAAGAGACACTATATATTTTCAAATTTTGATTTGTCAAGGTCGGCATGGATGTCAATAAAATGAAACCCGTTTGTAATCCAGGGAAGAATTTATTGAGAAAAAAGAATACAATGGATTCTGGTTAATTGGGATGCATCGGAACCAGTACATTTTGGCCCAATTAAGTGGCTGCCCCAATTAGCCAAAATTTCATAGAAACCTGAAAGAGCATAAAAAGACAAATTCAGTAACAAATGTGTTTAAATGAATACAAAACAAAGTAGAACACAAGATTTTGGAATGGTTCCAGAGGTCTGGAATGGTTCCAGAGGACTGGAAAATTGCAAATGTCATTCCAATCTTTAAGAGGGAAGGGAGGCAGAACAAAGGAAGTTATAGGCCAGTTAGCCTGACTTCAGTGAAAGATGTTGGAGTCAATTATGAAGGATGAGATATCAGAGTAGGCCAAAGTAGGCCGAAGTCAGTATGGGAATATCTTCCCTGACAAATCTGCTGGAATTTTTTGAGGAAGCAGCAGGCATGAGAGACAAAGGAGAGTCAGTGGGTGTTGTTTACCTGGATGTTCAGAAGGCCTTTGACAAGGTGCTGCACATGACAAAACAAGAGCACATGGTATTGCAGGGGAGATTCTAAGATGAATGGAAGAATGGCAGAAGGCAAAGAATTTGAATAAAGAGTGCCTATTCTGGTTGGCTGCTGGTAACTGATGGTGTTCTGCAGGTGTCAGTATTGGGAATGCTTCCTTTCACTTGATAAGTCAACGACTTGGATGATGGAATTTATGGTTTTGCTGCTAAATTTGCAGACAATAAAAGGATAGCTGGAATGGCAGGTAGTGTTAAGGAAGCAGGGAGTCTGCAGAAGGACTTGGACAGATTGAAAGAATGGGCAAAGAAGTGGCAGATGGAATATTGTGTAGGGAAGTGTACAGTCACTTTGGTAAAAGGAATAAAGGCAAGAACTATTTTCTGAACAGGCAGAAACTTCAAAGATCAGGGACTGCAAAGGGACTTGGGAGACTGTGCAGGAATAAACGCAGCACTGGATTGAGCTGAACAGAATATGCACATACTCTTTTGATGACTTTGTGATTTGATGTTTTGCACTCTGTGTTTTTCATTCTTTTATTTTGCTGTTTGTTCAATTTGTTCTTTTTTGCATGTTGGGGGTTTGACGTTTTTCTTTGAACAGGTTCCATGGTTTTCTGTTTCATGACTGTCTGTGGGAAGATGAATCTCAAGGTTATATGCTGCATAGATACTTTGGTAACAAAAATAAACTTTGAATCTTGGAACCTTGAATCTTTAAAATATCTGCCTTCCTGAAATTTATGCAGCAGTCAACAAGTTGACTTGCTCTTGTCCTGCACCCTTCTTTTGATCTGTTCCATTGGCTTGGTGTAGCTGCATCAGGGTGAATCTGATTTCCTTCGCCTGCCAGCAGTAAGTTTTCTGTGTGATTACCATGCTTCAGCCGTTATCCACTGGTAGAGTACTGCATAATCTATGCTCCTTATTGAAGTGTAACCGTAATATAGATCAGAAGAAAATATTGAAAGTATGCCTCATTCTGTCTGAAAAGGCATTACAAATTAAAAAATTGATTTCTTCTCCAGTTTCAAGAATCAGTTACTTTTTACTTCAGTTCCTCAAAGACGTACACAATACCTTTGTTGCTACATAAGTCAAAGCACCATAAATATGCCTCTTTATTTTTTTTACTATTAATTTACAGGATGTCAATGTCAGTAGCAAGCTAGCCCCTAATAGCCGTTGAAAAGTTGATGGTGAGACATGTTCCTGAACCACTGAGTGATGGATTTCCTTCTCTTGAGACCACCAGCAAACCTGGGGTAAGATTTAAAAACAATTAGGAAGTATTATCATTCCTACCAGTTGTGCAACACAGCAGTCAGAGTTAACTGTTCAAAAAGGAAAACTTACCTTGCCTGTGGCTAGGTCTTCCCTTGGGACCCTCACTGGTCAGCTGCTGTCTGACTTCTGTTTTGCACTTTGATGCAAAATATCATCCTGGTTGCTGCTGGTTGTCCACTCTGCTTTATAGCAGGACTTCCTGGTGCTGAGAGTCATCTCATCTAACTTTCTGAACCCGTTTGGAGAGATGGAAAGCAAGCTTGGGCAGAAGAAAGGGTCCATTTCAATTCAACCTATTATGTTTTGGAATTGACCTCATCAAATGTTGCTTGATAAACCTCAAGTGTCTTGGGAAAAAATGGCATACATCTAAAAGGTGGCTAAATAAATGTAAGTTGTTTCTGCTTGGTTTAATGATATCAATGTAGTTAATTTACATTCACATGAGAGATTCTGCAGATGCTGGAAACCTGGAATAACACACACAAAATGCTGGAGGATTTCAGCAAGACAGGCAACATCCTGCTGCCCCCAGTACCTATTAAATACTCCTAATGGCATGCACCTCCAATAGACTCTGACAACCAAATCCAGCTCCTGGCCTTCATGTGTGGCTTAGCTACTAAGCCCGATGGAACCATTTCTACTGACAGGAGAAGGTGTAAAGGTGGGTTACTAGTGACTTAAAACCAGTTGCTTTGGACAGATGTGGCTAGTCATCTGTGGCTGTCAGCTCATTTAGGAGAAGCAAAACTCTGATATCAAACCTCTGCTGCTTTGTAGCTATACCCACTCATGGGAAGGCTTCAGGAGTAAACCCTGAGGGAAAAGTCCGGAACTGGAGTTACTAAAGCAGTCCTACATTGAATTTGACACTGACTGGCAACTTCTGAGATGCCACTCATGCCAAGCCATATCAGTCTCTCCCATTTCTTTGGAGATGCATGGAGAAGGGGAGCTTGCTACATGGACAACAGCTTGCTCTCCAGATCGTACTGCCCAGGCTTGCGTATCTAGACAGCTAGGATGCAATAACAATGGTTGACCCTGACTGACAGAGGCCACACAATTGAATGCAATCAGAGCAGATTTTTATATGTGTTTGCAGATGCTATTCCAGTTTTTCTTTCCTCCAGTTTTAATGCACAGAACTAACTGTGGGTAACAAAACATATGGGTGATGGAAAACATTCAGAAGGTGAAAAATTTGTACAGTGAATCCGAGTTAATTGTACAGGCTGGTGACTGTACAACAGAACTGGGAAAAGTTATCAACAAGTTTCAAGATGCGAAGAAATGGAAAGGTTAATTGTGATAGCAAGAGAGAATAAATGCCATGTTAGAATTGTGACTAGTCTGAGACCGAGCTGATGAAAAGACATCAACTGAAAAATACTTTGCTAATTTCTCTCTACAAGTGTTGCCTTTCTTGCTGAGTACCTCAAACTCCTTATGTTTTATTTTTGAGTTCCTGCAGCTGCAATATTTTCAATTTGGATTTTTAATTAACTATGGATGTTTTATTTACAATCCGCATAACTTATGGTAAGTTTCAGACAGAACACATAAAGGAGAAATTTATCATAAGTGACTTTTTCACAAATAAATAGAGAGAGACAGAGAGAAAACCAAGTTTTATCTCACTTGAAAATATCATAAAAACCATTTGTGAAATAATTAATTTTTGACTGAAATTAACACTATACATATAATGCTGTAAATGTCAATTTTGAAATTAACATTATAAAGGCAATTAATTTTACTGGCTTTGTAGACATTCATTTTGAAAGCTGACTAACTGACCAATTCCATTTCATCAAGCTCTTTATGAAGGATAGACTTTTTCAATCTGAAATTAATGGCAGATTCTTAATGCTTAGGATTCTGCTAACCAATTAAAAATTGTATAATAGCCATAATTTCTCAAGTGAAAAGAATAATGAAAAAGATTGTCCAGTGTGCTTCAAGCACCTTTATAACCCAAAGAGGTCTCAAACCACTCTGCGATCAGTGAGTTGCTTCTTTCAACATACTGTCTGTGTTGCAATGCAGGAAACAGCAGACTTTTTACACACAATGTTAAGTTTCAGTGGTGATGACAAAGTGATAGATATTATCCAAGACTCAGTTGGGATCACTGTAGCTCTTCCTGAATTAGTGTGATGGCGGTTTGAGCAAGCACATAGATTTGGCAGAATTATCACAACTTTTTTTCAAACACCCACTGGCTTAACCCCTTCTCCACTCCTTTTTTTAAAATTCTGTTTATTTATGAAACAATTATTACAGCACTCAAGGATGCACTGTAGGCCAAAACTGACTTGCTTTGTATCCTAAAAGGACTTATCACCATGTCACCACCATTGTTCAAGAAAACAAAATAAAGTAATGCCTGATTTCATGTGGGAGATAACTTTAGTGGAGCTGGTGGGTAGAGTTGTGACACTAGTCAGGAGGAAACATTGATTTCTCTAACTTCTGGTAATTTCACCCCACACATCCTTCTCTCTTTTTCTATCCCCATTCTGGCTCCCCTCTTACCCCTTCTCTTCTCCTCAACTGCCCAACACCTCCACCTGGTTCCCCTCTTCCTTCCCTTTCTCTCATGATCCACTCTCCTCTCTTGTCAGATTTCTCTTCTTCAGCTCTATGCCTCTTCCTTCTTTCACCTCCTAGCTTTCAATTCATCCTCCCTCCCCTCACCTGATTTCACCTATCACCTGCCAGCTTGTACTTTTTTCCTTCCTTTCCCCACCACTTCTTA
This sequence comes from Hypanus sabinus, assembly GCF_030144855.1. Taxonomy (NCBI): domain Eukaryota; kingdom Metazoa; phylum Chordata; class Chondrichthyes; order Myliobatiformes; family Dasyatidae; genus Hypanus; species Hypanus sabinus. The sequence goes on along the minus strand of NC_082708.1, from coordinate 112,133,287 downwards.
TTCTGGCTTTCTCTTCCCTCTGTTCCAGTTCTGATGAAGGGTCTCGGCCTGAAACGTCGACTGTTCGCTCTTTTCCATTGTGCTGCCTGAACCGTTGAGGCATTTTTGTTCGTGTTGCTCTGGATTTCCAACATCTGCAGAATCTCCTGTGTCTAATATTTTAAGGTGTTGGATGAGTCAACAGGATTAGCTGTGATCAATTACTGGATACAAGAGGTTGTGATGGCCTAGTTCCAAGAAGACAAAGACCATTCATAATGCCTCATTACCATTGTCCAAGGATATGAATGAAGATTTTGACTCCAATTTTGTCAAGTCTCTGGAGTTGTCTAAGGACCAAGATTTGGACTCTCTTTCGAGTGAACCAATGGAGGAAACTCCAAGGTCTGCTGAATCACCACTGGCACTGATCCACGGTTGCCATCAGCATCACCCCGAGCAGCCAGGGCGGTCAGGAGTTGGCTGTAGGGGAGGGGATCCTGTTACACTATGCACCTGTCTGCACCAGCCTCCAAGGCTTAGACACTCCGATTCTCCGGAGTATGGATAGCTGGCGCAGACTCCTTAAGGATTCCGTCCCACTCTGCTAACTGGCAGCCATGTTTTGGATATTTAAAGAGCACCTGGACTCAGGTTCAGAGCTCAATCTTCAGCTCAACTTTGGTTCAGTCTGCAATTATGTTTAGGGTTTTTGTCTCATTTCGATTCTCATCTAGTCTCATTAAGTTTTCATCTGGCATCTAGCTAAGAAACCTGTTCTCTTCTCAGTCTCGAAATTGTGTCTTGATTCTAGTCTTGGATTCTCCAGCATTTGGGTCTTTACCATCCTCACCTAGGCCTCTCATCACGGATGTATTTGTTTCTGGGGCTCAATGCTGCAAATGTCTACAGTACACAAGACACTAGGTCAGGGAGGGAACTCACACAGTGTGAGGGTTGAAGGCTGGAAGTGTAAATAGGGCAATGGATGTATAATGAGGACCTCAAGCTGTGGTTTGATCATCAGACCATTGGTCATGATCACTTGCTGATGGCAAGGGTGTGAGTGTTGGGTTCCAGATCAGGGGAGTGGGGAATCAGACTCACAGTCACCATGAGTGAGGGTCTTTGTCAGATTTACAACAGATTCAAGAAGGAGCAGTGACCAGTGATCTGCTGAAAGCCATGAAGGATCATTGTAATGTTCAGTCAGGTTCATGGGTCTGGCAAGTGATACAGAAAGCACTCTCTGCAAATAGGTATATTAATCATTTATTTACAAATAGTACAAATTTGACCAAACATTGATGTTCCCCAAGTTACAGACAATATAAAGCTGAACATTCAACAAACATACTTCGCTAAAAGTGCACATGAAGTATGTCTTCCTGATCGTTATGTGCATCCTTGCCTTAAACAAAGGAATAAGAGAGCAAGCCCCTTCCATGTGCTATTGTATATACCCAGGATATTTGAAACTGGACACCAGGCATCTATCCAATGGGAAAAATAGCTGCACCTTCTAAACTAACCAATCACAATGGAAGTGACTTGCGACAATCAGAATAAGGCATGTTCCCACAGGACAATCGTGGACCAAAGGAAAGATTCCACAAGGCATAAGAATGTAACATAAAGAGGAGCTAACATGAAGAAATCTGCAGATGATGGAAATTCAAGCAACACACACAAAATGCTGGTGGAACGCAGCAGGTCAGGCAGCATCCATAGCGAGAAGCGTTGTCGACATTTCGGGCCGAGACCCTTTGTCAGGACTAACTGAAAGGAAAGATAATAAGAGATTTGAAAGTAGGAGGGGAGGGGAAAATGCAAAATGATAAGAGAAGACCGGAGGGGGTGGGGTGAAGCTGAGAGCAGGAAAGGTGATAGCAAAAGGGATACAGAGCCGGAGAAGGGAAAGGATCATGGGACGGGAGGCCTAGGGAGAAAGAAAGGGGGAGGGGAGCACCAGACGGAGATGGAGAACAGGCAGAGGGATGGGCAGAGAGAGAGAGAAAAAAGGAGGGGGGAAAGCTAAATATATCAGGGATGGGGTAAGAAGAGGAGGAGGGTCATTAACAGAAGTTAGAGAAGTCAATGTTCATGCCATCAGGTTGGAGGCTACCCACCTGAACACCTACGCTCAGTCCACCAGAGAAAGTCAGGGTCTCCCAGTGGCCACACATTTTAATTCCACATCCCATTCCCATTCTGATATATCTATCCATGGCCTCCTCTACTGTCAAAATGAATCCAAACTCAGGTTGGAGAAACAACACCTTATATAACGGCTGGGTAGCCTCCAACCTGATGGCATGAACATTGACTTCTCTAACTTCCGTTAATGCCCCTCCTCCCCTTCTTACCCCATCCCTGATATATTTAGCTTCCCCCCCCCTCCTTTTTTTTCTCTCTCTCTGCCCATCACTCTGCCTGTTCTCCATCTCCCTCTGGTGCTTTCCTCCCCCTTTCTTTCTCCTTAGGCCTCCCGTCCCATGATCCTTTCCCTTCTCCAGCTCGGTATCACTTTCGCCAATCACCTTTCCAGCTATTAGCTTCACCCCACCCCCTCCGGTCTTCTCCTATCATTTCACATTTCCCCCTCCCCCTCCTACTTTCAAATCTCTTACTATCTTTCCTTTCAGTTAGTCCTGAAGAAGGGTCTCAGCCCGAAATGTCGACAATGCTTCTCCCTGTAGATGCTGCCTGGCCTGCTGTGTTCTACCAGCATTTTGTGTGTGTTGCATAAAGAGGAGCTACCTGATTTGGATTCCCAGCACAGTCTCTTTGTCCTGGGGATTTCTCAATTAGATCCTCTTTCACTCAGGAAAATGTACCTCATCTACCCTGGCCACATCGTTTTCAGCATGCATTTGCTTGAGCGAAAACCAAGAAAATGGTATTCAGTTTTAAACTGTAATCCATTAGGTGTTACTGTGCATGACAGTAGTTGTTCTATGTTTAGCTTGTCAGATGATGCAGGAAGAAAATCCCAGATCCAAAGTGATCAATCAACATTTATTGAAAATGAATATTAAAGTATGTCCTGTCCCTGTCTTAAATAGTTCACACATTATTCCTTAAGCATTGTTCCCTGGTCCTAGATTCTCATAGGATAGGAAACATCATCCCACTTTAACACGGCTTGTTGAAAGTGAAGCGTGATCTCCTTCTCTTGCACACAATTTCTGTGGAAGTAACAGTAACACCTGTAAGCTTATATGTTTCAATCAAGTTTCCTTTCATATTTTTTTCTGCTGTAAACATAGCCTGTCCATTTCTAATGAGACAGCACACCCATTCAATGTATCATTCTGGTAGTACCTCTCTGAACACCTTCCAATATATTATCATTGTTCCTTAAGCAAGATGGTCTATTGTGTGCACAGGACCCAAATGTGGTTTCACAAATGCCCTTTGAAACTGAAGACTAATGACCTTCTTTTGTACACAATTCCTATAGAAATAACACTCTGTTAGCTTTCCAGTTACTTGCTGTAATTGCATATTAGTCCATCTTCTGAAATTGTTAATATGCTAAGAGATATCTTAGTGATATATGGAGAAGAAATAAGAACACAAAGAGATAAGTCAGATCAAGAGCAGTGATGATTTTCTTTGTGTCCAAAAATTTATTGATCTCAGCCGTGGTCACATTCAAAACAGCAACATCCACAGAACATCAAACACACAGAAAACGTCAATGGTTGTCTTTTGTCTCTAAAGCTGCTGAACAGATGTTGGTTGCAAAACAGGATCCTTTGAATACTTCATTTTTTAAGTATGACATGGGATCCTCCAATGGAAGTAGACATGTTTGCATTAAGGATCATAGTTGCCATGAAAAATTAATCTTGAGTATGTCTATGTTAGTTCTGTGTTTCTGGTAGCAGTTTACATTCCACCTTGGGCCAATGTCAAGCAGTCTTTAGATGATCTGAGCAATGGGATCAACATGCACAAAACAGCGCACCCTAACGCCCTCACCATCGTTTTGGGGGATTTTAACCAGGCCAGTCTGAAAAAGATCACTAAGCAATTACTATCAACAGATCACTTTTAATACCAGAGAAAACAACACACTGGACCATTGCTACATCACCATCAAAAATGCCTACCGTTTTATTCCACGCTCTCATTTCGAGAAATCCCATCACCTGGCTGTAATTCTACCCCTGAGTATAGGCAGAGACTGAAGACTGCAGCACCAGCAGTGAGGACCAAGAAGGTTTGGACAAGGGAAACACAGGAGAACCTACAGGACTGCTTTGAATCTGTGGACTGGACTGTATTCAAAGATTCATCTTTGAATCTGGGCGAGTAGGCTGCAGTTGTTACCAACTTCATTAAAACCTGTGTGGACAAGTGTGTGCCTACAAAGATTTACTGTACATTCCCAAACCAAAAGCCGTGGATGAACCAGGAGGTACGTCGCCTGCTGAAGGATAGATCTGTGGTATTCAAGTCTGGCAACCCAGGCCTGTACCAGAAAACCAGGTACGATTTGCGGAGGGCTGTTTCAAGGGTGAAGAGACAATTTTGAATGATGTTGGAGGCGATATCAGATGCACGGCAACTCTGGCAGGTTCTGCAAGACATTACTTCCTACAAAGCAAAACCCAATAGTATGAATGGCAGTAATGCTTCACTACCAGATGAACTTGACGCCTTCTATACATGCTTTGAAAGGGAGAACACAGCTACAGCTGTGAAGATCCTTGCTGCACCTGATGACCCTGTGATCTCCATCTCAGAGGCCGATGTTAGACTGTCTTTAAATAGAGTGAACCCTTGCAAGGCAGACGGTCCCAATGGAGTACCTGGTAAGGCTCTGAAAACCTGTGCCAGCCAACTAGCGGGAGTATTTATGAAAAAAGCGGATGAGCTTAGAGCGTAGATCAGCACTTGGAGCTATGATGCCGTGGCCATTACAGAGACTTGGATGGTGCAGAGGCAGGAATGGCTACTTAGAGTGCAAGGCTTTAGATGTTTCAGAAAGAACAGGGAGGGAGGCAGAAGAGGTGGCGTGTGGCACTATTGATCAGAGATAGTGTGATGGCTTCAGAAAAGGAGGAAGTCGTGGAAGGGTTGTCTACAGAGTCTCTGTGGGTGGAAGTTAGGAATAGGTAGGGGTCAATAACTCTACTGGGTGTTTTTTATCAACCATCTAATAGTAACAGGGACATCAAGGAGCAGATGGGGAGACAGAATCTGCAAAGGTGCAATAATAACAGGGTTGTTGTGGTGGTGGGAGATATTAATTTCCCAAATATTGATTGGCATCTCCCTAGAGTGAGGGGTTTAGATGAGATGTAGTTTGTTAAATGTGTTCAGCAAGGTTTCTTGACACAATATGTAGATAAGTCTAAAAGAGGAGAGGCTGTACTTGATCTGATGTTGGGAAATGAACCTGGTCAGGTGTCAGGTCCTCAGTGCGATGGAGTGACAGAGAATTAAAGGTGCACAAAATAACGAAAAGCATAGTCAGAGTCTTTTTCCCAGGGCTGAAATGGCTAGCACAAGAGGGCACAGTTTTAAGGTGCTTGAAAGTAGGTACAGAGGAGATGTCAGGGGTAAGTTTTTACACAGAGAGTGGTGAGTGTGTGGAATGGGCTGCCAGCAGCGGCAGTGGAGGCGGATACAATAGGGTCTTAGACTCCTGGATAGATACATGGAGCTTAGAAAAATAGAGGGCTATGGGTAAGCCTAGGTAGTTCTATGGTAAGGACATGTTCGGCACAGCTTTGTGGGCCAAAGGGCCTGTATTGTGCTGTAGGTTTTCTGTGTTTCTATTCAAGAACATTTTCAACCTCTCACTGCTACAGGCAGAAGTTCCCACTTACTTCAAAAAAGCAACAATTATACCAGTGCCAAAGAATAGGGTGGGATGCCTTGATGACTATTGCCCGGTAGCACTCACATTGACAGTGATGAAGTGGTTTGAGAGGTTGGTTATGACTAGACTGAACTCCTGCCTCAGCAAGGACTGGACCCATTGCAATTTGCCCCTTGCCACAATAGGTCAACGGCAGACACAATCTGATTGGCTCTCCACAGGGCTTTAGACCACCTAGACAACACAAACACCACAGTCAGAATGCTGTTCATCGACTGTAGCTCAGCATTTAATACCATCATTTCCACAATCCTGTTTGAGAAGTTGTAGAGCATGGGCTCTGTACCTCCCTCTGCAATTGGATCCTCAAATTCCTAAACAGAAGACCACAGTCTGTGCAGATTGGTGATAACAGATCCTCCTCGCTGACAATCAACACTGGTGCACCTCAGGTCGTGTGTGTTTAGCTCAGGGCTCTACTCTCTGTATACACATGACTGTGTGGCTAGGCATAGCTCAAATACCATCTACAAATTTGATGACGATACAACCATTGTTGGTAGAATCTCCGGAGATGAGGAGAGGGTGTACAGGAGTGAGATATGCCAACTAGTGGAATGATGCCGCAGCAACAACATGGCACACAATGTCAGTAAGATGAAAGAGCTGATGGTGGACTTCAGGAACAGTAAGACGATGGAACAGATACTAATCCTCATAGAGGGATCAGAAGAGGAGAGAGTGAGCAGCTTCAAGTTCCTGAGTGTCAAGATCTCTGAGGATTTAACTTGGTCCCAACATATCAATGTAGTCATAAAGAAGGCAAGACAGCGGCTATACTTTATTAGGAGTTTGAAGAGATTTGGCATGTCAGCAAATACACTCAAAAACTTCTACAGTTGTACTGTGGAGAGCATTCTGACAGGCTGCATCACTGTCTGGTTTGGAGGGGCTACTGCACAGGACCGAAAGAAGCTGTAGATGGTTGTAAATCGAGTTAGCTCTATCTTGGCCTTTAGCCTACAAAGTACCCATTACATCTTTAGGGAGCGGTGTCTCAGAATGGCAGCGTCCATTATTAAGGATCGCCAGACCCGGGGCATGTCCTTTTCTCATTGTTAGCAGCAGGTAAGAGGTAGAGAAGCCTGAATGCGCACACTCAGCAATTCAGGAACAGCTTCTCCCACTCTGCCATCCACATCAAGTCAAGTCACTTTGTATTGTCATTTCGACCATAACTGTTGGTACAGTACACAGTAAAAATGAGACAATGTTTTTCAGGACCATGGTGCTACATGAAACACTGAACTACATAAAAGCAACACAGAAAAAAACTACACTAGACTACAGACCTACCCAGGACTGCATAAAGTGCACAAAACAGTGCAGCCATTATAATAAATAATAAACAAGACAATAGGCACAGTAGAGGGCAGTAAGTTGGTTTCAGTCCAGGCTCTGGGTATTGAGGAGTCTGATGGCTTGGGGAAAGAAACTGGTACATAGTCTGGTCATGAGAGTTTGAATGCTTTGATGCCTTTTCCCAGATGGCAGGAGGGAGAAGAGTTTGTATGAGTGGTGAGTGGTGTCTGGGGTCCTTCACAATGCTGTTAGCTTTGTGGATGCAGCGTGTAGTGTAAATGTCTGTAATGGTGGGAAGAGAGACTCCGATGATCTCAGCTGACCTCACTATCCGTTGCAGAGTCTTGTGTTCCAAGATGGTGCAATTTCCGAACCAGGCAGTGATGCAGCTGCTCAGGATACTCTCAATACAACCCCTGTAGAATGTGATGAGGATGGGGAGTGGGAGATGGACTTCCCTCAGCCTTTGCAGAAAGTAGAGACGCTGCTGGGCTTTCTTTGCAATGGAGCTGGTGTTGAAGGAGCAGGTGAGATTCTCTGCCAGGTGAACACCAAGAAATTTGGTGCTCTTAACGATTTCTACCGAGGAGCCATCAATGTTCAGCGGGGAGTGGTCACTCCGTGCCCTCCTGAAGTCAACAACCATCTCTTTTGTTTTGTTCACATTAAGAGACAGGTTGTTGGCTCTGTACCAGTCCGTTAGCCACTGCACCTCCTCTCTGTAAGCTGACTTGTCATTCTTGCTGATGAGACCCACCACGGTCGTGTCATCGGCAAACTTGATGATGTGGTTCGAGCTGTGTGTTGCTGCACAGTCATGGTCCTAAATGGACATTCAAGCTTTGGACACTACCTCACTTTTTTTTTAATATACAGTACTTCTGTTCTTGCACATTTTTTAAAATCTATTCAATATATGTAATTGATTTACTTGTTTATTTATTATTATGTTTTATTTTATTTATCAATTTCTCTCTCTCTCTCTCTCTCTCTCTCTGCTAGATTATGTTTTGCAATGAACTGCTGCTGCTAAGTTAACAAATTTCATATCACATGCCGGTGATAATAAACCTGATTCTGATTCTACTTGCAGGGCTTGGAATTTTGTGCATCCTCTAGCTTTTTTCCAGTTATTATACTGATCAACTAAATAGGAGGAGGACAATCCTGCAGGTCCATAGTGATGTTCCCAACATCTCCTATAAAGATTTTTTTTATAGTTATTCATTTTTGGAATTTAGGCATTGTTCCAAAACTGGCACTTATTACTATGTAACTAACAAATTACAGTGGTGGATTACTTAGTGTTGCAGGGCAAACTATTACTCCTTCGGGGAATAGGAACACCTTCTCTGCCTGCAATGTCCAGGTTGCTATTGCCAGGAGTTCACACACGAACACATATGTACAATATATTTATATAAAATCAGCCTTGTTACACACAGAAGTTTAGTTTAAATAATCCACTACAATAAGCATTCAGTGTATCTCTCCTGACAAGTACGTTCCTTGAATGTAATTTCAGTCCTCTCACCACAGGTTTATGTTAACAATACCCTTACTTGAAAAGCTCTCAACATAAACTTTACACTTTTCATGTTGGTTTTAGCTATTATAATTGTTTTTGTTAAGACTACAGATTGGACTTGCCTTGCATTCAATAAAATTATAGCATACTGCAAAGTTATAATGCCAGATGCTCTCTCTTCCCATCAGCCAAATCATTACCATCCTTGAAAGTTTTACTATATGTGCATCTCTTACTGTGTGTAATCAAATACAAGTACTGTGTCACAAATTGGAGATGGCAGTGCATAGAAATACTTGATTGAATATTATACAATTGTCTTCTAAATTAGTGTGTCAGTTAAAAAAAATAGAGCAAATGTTTAGATTTCCACACATTCATTTTCCAAAAAATGATATGTTACAGAGAAGTTTTTTCTATTCATTAAAGAAAATAACATGTTAAGTAATAGACTATATTTCAAATAAAAACTTGATTGATTACTTTATAGGTGTATAGCATGGTGTATGATTAAACAAAAACAACAAACAGGTGCTTATGATCAATGACATAATGAGTTGAATGAACTAAATTGATTAACTGAAACAAAAACAGGTGCAGAAGGAATCAAACTGGTGAAGAACAAGCAGACTAAAAGGCGAGGGTGTGGTAGACATGACAGTTTAACCTTCAAATCATCAATTCTTACACCAAAGCAAGACACAAGGTAGTCATCCTGTATCAACAAGGTCTCTCTCAAGCAGAAATTTCACAGCAGACAGGAGTTTCAAGATGTGTTAATTAAGCTCTTCTGAAGAAGCACAAAGAAACGGCCAAGTTTGAGGACCAGAAACAGTGGTCGGCCACAGAAACTGAGTGCAGCAGACAAGAGGTACATCAAACTGACATTCCTTCTAAATTGGAACAGCATCAGCTCTAAACTCACAGAAACCACTAGAACCCAAGTACACCCCTCTACATTCCAGAGAAGTCTTGTCTGAAGTGGTCTTCATGGAAGAGTTGCTGTCAAACAGTCATTCTTCCAAAGTGGAAACAAAGCCACTACACATAAATACACAAAAACTGTGGTGCTGAACAATGGCAGCAAAGCTCTAGACTGATGAGCCAAAATTTGAAACGTTTGGTTGAATTAAGAAGTAGTTTGTCTGTAAGAGAGCTGGAGAACGGTTCATGGATGAGTAGCTACAGCCAACAGGGAAGCATGGTGGAGATTCCCTGCAGTTTTTGGGGTGAATTTCTACAAATGGATTTGGTGATCTGGTCGAAGTTAATGGAATCCTCAATGCAGAGAAGTGCAAGCAGATTCTTATCCATCAGGCAATATCATCAGGGAGAAGTCTGATCAGTCCCAACTTCAATCTGCAGCAGGATGATGACCCCAGACACATGGCCAAGGTCATAAAAAACCATCTTCAGTGAAAAGAAGAACAAGGAGTTCTGCAGCAGATGGTGTGGCCTCTACAGAGCCCTGATCTCAACATCATCGAGCCTGTCTGGGATTATTTGGAGAGACAGGTGAGCCAAACAGCCAAAGTCACAGAAGAACTATGGTAAGTTCTCCAAGATGCTTGGAACAATCTATAAGCCCGTTTTCTTATAAAACTGCATGACAGTGTACCTAGAAAAATCAATGCAGTTTTAAAAGCAAAGGTTGTCACACCAAATATTGATTTGATTTAGTTTTTTTTACTGCTTACTGCTTTTTATAATAATTTATTTTATATTTAGAAACTTTCATTTCATTATATTTGAAAGCATCGTCACTCTGCTGATTTTTTTAAATGTGCCTAAGTCTTTTACACAGTACTCAATGTAAAAAAAAATATATAATTTATTTGAAATTAGCTGCTGAAAACAAAGCTAAGGAACTTAAGACACTTGTAAAAGTGAGTGTTCACCTCCCTGAAATAAACTGATGTGACAGTAGGATTATAATGAAATCTGTCATTTTTATAGATACCTGCTGTTGCTGACCTTGAAATTTATTATATATATTTTCTCATTTTGTCAAGCTATTATTTGAACAATTGGCATTAGCTCGTTTAGGACAAACACACCAGGTAGCCTACTTTTGACTCTACCATATACAAACTTTAGTCTTAATGCATTTTCTAGCAATCTTGCTGCATTTAATAATTATCAGAAAGGAGCTTCCTAAGATAAAAGTATGGCCTACTTCAAAAAGAAATTTTTGGCTTAGCTTTCCTTGGTTCAAGTACTTGGTTTGTCTATAGTTTTACATTGAAATTAATCTGTATTATTCAAAGGATAGCTTAAATTAGCTGATGAAATGTAATTTTTCTCAGTCTCTGTCAATTATTTTATCTTTGGAGATCATGATTATGGTATCAATCTTCAATCAATTAGAGGAACAATAAATTGCTTTTCTCTGTTGGATGCCGTAGTTGCCATTGAACATGACTTCTCTCCAGCCTAGCTTACAGTATATGTTTTCAATTTCCATCATGAATCGTATGAGACTGCTTGCTTACAAGACTCTAAGCCTTAGATTCTGCATGCCAGATTGAATACTGAGTTAAAATGGTATCTTGCATGCAAAAACATTTCACAGCTGATGGAACATCACCACTGGCCCAACAATCACCTTAGTCACCTACACCATCTTGTTCACTTTTGTTCTAAGCTCCGTTCCAAGGCAGAATCACATTACAGAGAATGACACTGAGAAGACATGATTACAGCATACACTGCAGCACACATCAAAATCCTCCTGATTATTATGCAGTAGACTTAAATACCATATGACAAGTAGATTTCTTAATTAGGAATAAAATTAGGAATAAAATAAAGCAGCAGTGCACAACAATCTACCTACGAGCACATTCTGCTAACATAATCTTTATTTCCCCTGAACTGGGTTTAATCTCAACATTATTTACCACTAGAGTCAAAGATTCATGGAACACTACAACACTGAAACAGGACCTTTGGCCCATCTATCCACGCCATTCTATTATTCTAACGAATCCCATCGACCTGCACCTGGACCACAGCCCTCCATACCTCTCCCATCCATGTACCTATTTAAATTTCCCTTTAATGTTGAAATCAAATCCACATCCACCACTTCCACTAGCAGTTCATGCCACACTCTCCCCACCCTCTGAGTGAAAATGTTACCACGTTCCCCTTAAGCATTTCACCTTAACCAATAACCTATAGTTCTAGTCTTATTCAACCTCAATGGAGAAAGCTCCCTTGCATTCGCCCAAACTATACCTCTCATAGTTTTGTATATCCCTATCAAATCTCCACTCATTCTCCTATGCTCCAGGGAACAAAGTCCTAACCTATTCAACCTACCCTTATAACTTAGGTCCTCGAGCCCTGGCAACATCCTAGTAATTTTTCTCAGCACTATTTCAATCTTATTGGTATATTTCCTGTTGGTAGGTGACCAAAACTGCATACAATACTTCCAAATTAGGCCTCTTATACAAATTCAGCATAGCATCTCAACTCCTGCACTCAATAATTAATTGATAAAGGCCAATGTGCCCCTGGATTCAGTGATGAGGAGGCAAAAAGTTCAAGACATTCTGTGGTTTGCTTAACAGTTAGTTGATATGCAGGAGGTGCAGGTGCCTTAGGCTCCACACCATCAGCTTCAGGAACATGTATTACCTTACATGCATCAGACTGGTAAGCAGGTGTAGATAACTTCCCTCACCACAACTTTGCACTGATTTTATGACCCACAAACTCGTGTTTAGGGACTCTTTACAACTCTGTCAGCGTTATTTTTTATTTATACATTTGGTCTTTTGCACATTGGTTATTTGTTGGTCTTTGTTTATGTATATTTTTTTTCCTTAAGCTCTATTGTATTTACTTTTCCTGTAAATGCCCATAAGAAAACGAACCTCAAGGTAGTATATATGTTAACAATCAGTACATTGATAATAAATTTACTTTGCACTTTGAACTTCTGCATAACTAATGGCTCACCATCAGCATATTTTAGGTCAGCATTTCATTACAAGACCAGGTTGTTTCCATTTGCTATGGGCTGCACTATAGTGCATGGCCCATGCTGTTTCTTTGCAAATCATTGCAGCAACATCAAACTTACAGTGCACTTGCCCAGCAGCTTTCAGGCACATGCACAATTTACGCATGATATTACGTGCTTTGAAGTTCAAATATGCATAATACTTTGGAGAAGATAATGATTGCATTTATTGATTGCTTTTACATAATCACTTAATCCTTTAGTGTATTAAAAACCTGCTCTGGGTGTATTTCTATGTCACAGGCTTTCACAGTTTGATCCTGAATAAACAAAATATTTTGATCCTGTAAAAAGAGATATTGTAATCAGTTCCTTTCATGGCATTAATAAGTCACAGTTTGGGACTAAATATCTATTCAGAATAATTAACCACTGCTCTGCACATAGGATCAAATAATTTAAATCAATGTATCACACTGCAATAATTGAACTTTGAATTTTGGATTACATCAGTACTGAATTTTAGAACTAGCAAGAGACCAATAATCTTGGCAACTTTAATAGATCTGAGAACTCCTATCTATTCATCATTTCATCCTCTCTCTAGAAAAGAATCCAATTGTCATCACTTACATCATTTTTTAAAGTAACACTTACTTAAATTTTATAAATTCAATAGCCTTTGGGCAAAAATCCTTTCTCACTTGAGTTACATTCTTTTCTTTTAACCTGTTTTTTAACTATGACTTAGTAGGTATGAAAGAATTAGATCAAAGATGGTACTAAACAAATATAATTATTGATATTCAAGAGTTAATAATATAGAGGTAGTTTCTATAGTGGCCACCAGTGTGCTCTGCTATTAATGAATTTACATACAAACTATCTCATGGAACTGAAAAACTTTGCTCTCAAAATCACTCACTGCTGCACCTCAGGTAAATATATCATCCAGAATTTCAAAAGGAATCAGTTATGTTATTATCAAAGTAAGGTATGATAGTTTTACCCGTGAAAGACCTTTGATTTCGTATTAATTGCTATGGTCTTTTTCTGCAGCATACAATTTTAGTAATTAGTAACTTGAGATTATCAGTAGGGTAATTCTGGAGAATTTACCTATTAGTCATTTCCAATCATCATTAATGCACTAAATTTTAATTGGATTTGATTAGCAATGAAAGATCAAATTTTACAAAATAAATTAGGCAGGAGTGCATGTAATTATAAGCTAATTAAAAATCTACTAATGTGAATCCTTGTAAAGCCTACTGGATAGCCCTAGGTGTCATGACAAAATAGTAAAGCTTTGCACCATTCACACTTCATTGAACTGTCTTGAGCTGAAGACTGATCCATTTTGTCACCATAAGAACCTAATGTCTAAATACAATGTTACTTCAGTAAGTTAGCAGTCCATTTTTTAAACAGTGAATTCTTAAGATTTGGTTACAAAGGAACAGATTATCATTTTCTGTCTTCCTGCCTAAAAATTGCTTAACTGCAATGATGAACATGGTACAAACATATGCATATTGACCACTGCAAAGTTCAGAGTAAATTTTATTATCAGAGTACATATATGTCACCACAAACAACACTGAGATTCATTTTGCTGTGGGCATACTCAGCAAATCTACAGAAAAGTAATTATAGTAAGATCAATGAAAGATCAGAGTGCAGAAGACAACAAATTGTACAAATGCAAATATAAATAAATAGCAATAAATAACGAGAGCATGAAATAACAAGATAAAGAGTTCTTAAAGTAAGATCATTGCTTGTGGGAACATCTCAGTAGATGAGCATAGTTATCCCCTTTTGTTCAAGAGCCTTATGTTTAAGGGATAGTAACTGTCCTTGAACCTGGTGGTATGAGTCCTGAGGCTCCTGTACCTTCCACCTAGAAAAGTTCATGGTCTGGGTGGTGAGGATCTTTAATGATGGTTGCTGCTTTCCTACGGCAGTGTTTTATGTAGATGTGCTCAATGTTTGCTGTACTGGGCTGAATCCATTACACTTTGTAGGATTTTCCACTCAAAGGCATTGGTGTTCCCAGACCAGGCCATCTGTGCAATTTAATAAAGTCAAGGCTGATCTAACTGCTGCCTTAACTCTACATTTCTCACAATACTCACAATAAATTTCCACCTCTTTGCTTATCACAACTATTTTGCACTGCCTTAAAAATATTCAAAGACCCAGGTTCCATTATGCTTTGAGGAAGAGAGTTCCAAAGTCTTATAACTCTGAGGAGAAGAAGGTTGACTCATCTGTTTTAAGTGGGCAAACCCATCAGTTCAAAAATAACTCTTAGTTCTAGATACCCCAACAAGAGAAATTGTCCTCTGTACAATCACTTTGTGGATATTCTTCAGCGTTCTATATGCTGTAATCAATTCCTCCCCTTATTCTCCTAAACTTCAAAAGTTACAAGCCTATGTCACTAAACTGGTTAAAGCAGATCACCCATTCCTGGTATTGGTATAGCAATCATTCTCTAAACTTCCAGTCCAATAACATTCTCCTAAAATGAGAAGACCATACTACGTCTAGTAGTCCAGATAAATTCTCACTATGCCCATGGACACATGAAACATAATCAGATGTTCACATTCATCTACTCTCTCAATAACATTTTAGAACATGGAACAATAAAGCACAGGCCATTTTGTCCACAGCATTGTGCCAAATCAACTAAAAAGCAAATCAGAAACAGCCAAAAAACTAATCCCCCTACCTACACCATGTATATATACCTCCATGTGCCTATCCAAATGTCTCTTAAAAGCCTCTGATGTTTTTGCCTCTACCATCATACCTTGCAGCACATCTCAGGCATCCATGACTAGCTGAGTAAAAGGCTCATCCCTTATTTCCCCTTTGATCCTTCCCCACCCCCCACACCTCCATTGCATGCCCTCTGGTATTAGATATTTCAACCATGGGAAATAGATATTCTCTGTCCACTTTATCTATGCCTTCCATAACATTGCAAACCTCTGTCAGATCTCCCTTCCCCCTCCGACACTCTAGAGAAAACAACATGCCCTCAAAACCAGGCAGCATCCTGGTAAACCATCTCCACCGTCTCCAAAGCTTCAACATAGTGGGGTGACCAGGAGATTAAACAATACTCCAGATGGGGCCTAACCAGAGTTTTATACATTTACAACATAACCTCTTGATTTCAGAACTCAGTGCCTTAATAAATAAAATTCCAGCAGTTTTCTTAACCACCCTGTTGATCTGTGTAGCCACTTTCAATGAGCTATGAACTTGGATTCCAAGATCTTTCTGCTCAGCAACACTGTTAAAGACCCTGCCCTTAACAATGAACTGTCTCCTTGCATTTGCCCTGTTGAGGTGCAACACTTCACATTTATCTGGGTTAAAGTCCACTTGCCATTTCTCAGCCCAAATCTGCAACTGATCTATATTGTGCTGCATCTTTGCCAGTCTTCTACACTATCCACAACTCCACCAATCTTGTTATCATCAGTATGTTTACTAACTTACCCATCTACATTTTCATCCAGGACATTTATATACATCTCAAACTGCAGCGGTCCCAGCACAGATCCCCATGGAACTCCACTAATTACAGACCTCCAGCTCAAATAAGTTCCTTCAATTTCTATCCTCTGTCTGCTATGTTCAAGCTAGTTCTGAATTCAAACAGCCAATTTGCCGCAGATCTCGTGCATCTTAATCTTCTAGATCAACCTCCCATGAGGGACTATGTCAACTGTCTTACTAAAATCCATGCTGACAATATCCATACCCTCATCAATGTTTCTCAACACCTTATCAAAAAACTTAATCAAGTTGATAGGGCACAACCTGCCACACACAAAGGCATGCTGGCTCTTCCTAATTGGGCCTAATGTTCATATATCCTATATCTAATAATTTCCTCCATAAATTTCCCAACAGCTGATTTGAGACTCACTGGTCTATAGTTCCCAAGATTTTCCCTTGTTCCCTTCTTAAATAGAGGTGCAACGTTAGCCATTTGTCAGTCCTCTGGGACCTCACCTGTGCTTTGAGAGAACACAAAGATACTGGTTAAGGGCCCAGCAATCTTGTCTCTTGCCTCCTTCAATAACCTGGGGTAAGTCCCATCAGACCCTGGAAACTTATCTACCTTAATATTCATTAGGAAGCCCAATCCTCCTTAACCTCTAAATGTCCTAATGTATTTGAATACTCAGCACTAACCTCCTGGTCCTCCATATCCTTTTGCTTGGTAAATATTGAGGCACAGTTAGCTTTCCTAATGTTTTGCTATGTTTCTATACCAGCCTTTTACAAGTCTGACAGTAGGATACCTAGATCTCTCCACATCTCATAACTGGTGAGTGATGAGCATTTACAGCTGAAGTTGGGCCAGGTTGGAATAAATATATGAGAGCGGTGCTTGGGCACCTAGAGGTGAATGTGAAACTACAAGATGCCTAATTTAACTCTTGTTCAAAAAACTTGGTTGGGATCTGTTCAGGAAGCTTGCCGTTAAATTGTCCCGCTGTGAGAAATGCAATGGTGTTAAAATCTAGTTGATTGGAAAGCACCAAAAAACAAGAGTGCCTTCCCATTTACCAATCTGCCAAATTCCAGACACTGATCATCCACTTTCTTGTGATCCCAGAATCAGAAATCAGTACTTGCAAACGCCAAGCCATGATTGCTATTAGTCTCTGCACCCCAGCTCAAACAAGATTTTAGGCCCATATAATTTTGTCGGTAACGCAAACCTGGGCATGTGAATTGACATAATTACAACTCTTTTTAAATTCCTGCATTGAACCCAAGCAAAAAAAAAAACAAACAAAAATCAGGAGTGGTAATGAACTGCCAAGAAATCTAAATATAATTTCAAGTAATTAATTACTACAGAAGTCTGGGGCCAATGAACCTGGAGATATTTCAACTTGTGTTGTATTCACTGTTCTAGTGAAAATTAATCCTTACTATACAGTGTGCAATATATTTGATAAATTCACTGACCTCAAATGCCTTATTAATGAGCACCACTAGGCAAGCTATTTCTTCATCCTGCAGGTCAATCTGCATTTGTCTGGAGGCTAGAACTTCAGATGCACGTCACTGCTATATGTTTGCCTTATGCATATGGAAACCATTTTTCTGTGTTTACTTTGGTTATGATGATGTTTGGTCGAATTTATTTCTCCAGGTATTCAGTTGAGCTCTACGAGGGACTACTGTCACTATTTACACCAGAGATGTGCAACTAATGCCACAATTTCCTGTGCAGCACTTTAGGGTATTGTTCTTGATGTTTACCCTCGTGGCTCTATCTTTTGGGCACCAAAAATGGATTTCATTTGGAAAATTTTGCGTCTAAGGAATTAGCTTGTGAAATCTTAAGTCACTGTTAAAATGCTACTGCACAACTTCACTATTGCTTGTTACATATTTGTTATATTATTCCCCAGTTATCTTTCCCATCTAATATGGATACCCCTGCAAACTCAACATTCTGACTAGGAAACTTCAGAGACATAATTTTACAAATGAGTAGATATAGTTGTTGATAATATCTACTTAGTCATTTTTCCCAGTACCTACGATTTTTGTAAATAGTAAAGCAAATCAAGAATATAATTATCTACTG
Source organism: Hypanus sabinus (assembly GCF_030144855.1). Lineage (NCBI taxonomy): Eukaryota > Metazoa > Chordata > Chondrichthyes > Myliobatiformes > Dasyatidae > Hypanus > Hypanus sabinus. Next base: position 112,114,974 of record NC_082708.1, on the reverse strand, counting down.
ATAATGGACAAGAAATGCATTTATGCCTTTAATCCTCTTATTACCTGAAACATGTCGAGGCTACAGGCACTGCTTCTCCTGTTGTGAACCTTTAAAGCAGGTAGTGTGGTATGCAATTGAAAGAAAAAGAGCAAAGTTTCAGGTCATGCTATCAACTTGATATTTTGGAGGGATATTAATTTAAGTCAAGAAAAATTGGGAAAAGGATTTATTGTTTTCGTTATCTTAAACTGATAATTTCTCCCTGACGCCTTTCCTGATTTAAATTAATACGTACAAACAAGCTGGAGGAACTCAGCCGGTTGGGCAGCATCCGTTGAAATGAGCAGTCAACGTTTCGGGACAAGACCCTTTTTCAGGACTGGAGGGGGCAGGGGCCCGATAAAGAAGGTGTGGGGGGGGTGGGAAGCAGGAGGCTGGTAGGTGCCAAACCAATCAGAGGAAAGATCAAGGGGAGGGGAAGCGGGTAGGTGATAGGCAGGAGAAGTGAAGAAGGAATATAAGGGGGAAAGCACTATGTGTAGTAGAAGAAGGTAGGATCATGAGAGAGGTGATAGGCAGCTAGAAGAGGAGACAGAGTGAAACTGAGATGGGGGAAGGGAGAGGGAGGGAATTACCAAAAGTTGGAGAATTCGATGTTGATACCAAGGGGCTGGAGGCTACCAATATATGAGGTGTTGGTCCTCCAACCCGAGTTTGGCCTCATGTCCATAGAGGAGGCCATGTATGGACATATCCAAATTGGAATGCGAAGCAGGGTTGAAGTGGGTGGCAACCAGGAGATCCTGTCTGTTGAGCTGGACGGAGTAGAGGTGCTCGACGAAGCTGTCCCCCAATCTGTGTTGGGTCTCACTGATGTAGAGGAGGCCACGCTGGGAGCATAGATGACCCCAACAGACTCACAAGTGAAGTGTTGCCTCACCTGGAAGGACTGTTTGGGGCCCTGAATGGTGGTAAGGGAGGAGCTGTAGGGACAGGTGTAGCACTTGCGCTTGCAGGGATAAATGCCAGGTGGGAGATCTATGGGGAGGGACGTGTGAACCAGGCAGTCGCAGAGGGAACAATCCCTGCGAAAAGCAGAAAGGGGAAGAGAGGGAAAGATGTGCGGCCTCCTCTACATTGGCAAGACCCGACGCAGATTGGGGGACCGCTTCTATGGATGTATCCATACATGGCTGCCTCTACTGCCATGATGAGGTCAAACTCAGGTTGGAGTAGCAACACCTCATATACAGGCTGGGTAGTCTCCAGCCCCTTGTTATGAACATCGAGTTCTCCAACTTCCGGTAATTCCCTCCCTCTCCCTTCCCCCATCCCAGTTTCACTCTGCCTCCTCCTCCAGTTGCCTATCACCTCTCTCATGATTCTGCCGCCTTCTACTACCCATTGTGCTTTCACCTTACATTCCTTCTTCACCTCTCCTGCCTATCATCTCCCTGCTTCCCCTCCCCCACACCTTGATCTTTCCTCTGATTGTTTTTTCACCTGGCACCCACCAGCCTTCCCCTTCCCATCCTCCCCACACATTCTTTATAGGGCTCCTGCCCTCTCCCTCTTCAGTCCGGACGAAGGGTCTTGTCCCGAAAGGTTGATTGTTTGTTTCAACAGATGCTGGCCAACCTGCTGAGTTCAGCTTGTTTGTAAGTGTTGATTTGATCTCAACATCTGCAGTGTACTTTGAGTTTACTGATTTAAATTACATTGTTAATCACTCAAATACAGTACTACTCAATGGCTTCTTAGGGTTTGTAAATTTTGTTAATTCTGGCTGATACTTTTAAAACCACAGGAGACTTTATTTAGGTAATAGCATTTTGACATTTCTGATTATTGGCAGTAATAATTCTTAATTATTTATACGAGGCCCGCTTTGTCAGAGAAATTAGTAACTCTCTCTGTGCATTCTCCTCTTTGCATGCACATCCTGATTTTCTTGTTTTAACATACATGCTGTGGTAAACTTCACCGTCATCTTGAATACACTGCAAGGTAGACTTCTGTTTGTTATCCTTTGTTGTATTAGGTACAACAGAATATTATTACTTCTGTAGGATTACGCCAGGGATATGCTGCCAGATAATGTGGTGGAATCAGATACAATTATAAGAAGTAAGACATTCAGACATCACTTGAATGGGCAATGCATCAAAGGATAAAACCCTAATGCAGGAAAATAGGATTAGTGTGGATGAGCAAAAATGTTGGCTTGTGTGTGGTGTGCAGATGGAACATTTCTATGCTGGACAAGTATATGACACAGCACTATGTAAATGTGGGTCAAAGCTCGGTGACAAATGCCAGCAATTCTGTTCAAAATATACATGGCACTTACATGCATACATATGAAATGTGGAAGTTCTTGATCTATTTGCAAATTGGAAAAGTCAAAGTCTGTTGCTGGAAAGCCATAGCTGAGGCACAGTCCTGCTAAACATTATACTGGAAAATTTGTTTCAGTAAGGATTGTTGGTCTTTTGGATGAGGGATTAGAATTCATAAGCAACATTTTCAGCAAACTTTTAGCTTCACCTTTTAATCATTTAACTTCATAAGTGCTGTTTGGTTATTTTTATATTTTTAAGTGTTTTTTCATTACTTATTTCAGTTTCAACGATGTTTAAAGATCTCTGAAAATCCTTTGCAGCTTGCACAGCTGGCAAAACTCACAGCAGAGTTTTGTTATTTGTCTTTGGAACAGTTTCACTAATAGATCCTCCTCACTTCTCCTCAGCCCTCTGCATTTAGACCAGGAAGGAACAGAGAAGTGAAAACAGCAGGCAATGATTCTGCACAAGTGGATCTGGACAGGGATATCTGACCCGATCATCTTCACATGGTTCAGGGCCAAATGATTTTATTTGGCAACCTTCAATGCTTTAACTAAAAGCACTATTGTTCTTTTGCAGCAACTCTTCAGTGTTATACTAAATTAACAGAATTCACTTCCTTCACGAAGTTCAAGATTATTGGACTTGTTTTTTGCGTACCACCATTAAAACAAATGGTTAGCCAAATGTTAGAATTGATCGTTATTGTAGAGAATCAGAACTCCCGATATCAAAGGCATTTACTTTTGCTGGGAATTTAAAAACACTTTTTGCTTTGCCCATTGGGAAAGAACCTTTTAAAGCAACAGGGTTCAATGTTTTTTGCTGTAATTAAATTGCAAGCTATTGGGATTTCTTCTACTGCTCTCACATCAATGAATTTAACAGAAGCAACTGAAGAACAACAAAGAAGAACATGGTAGGTTTTAACCCCTTGAGCATGTAATGAGATCAGCGTAAATTGAATGTTATGATTCTTAGACTTGAAGCTAACAACTAACCCTTCTTTAAAACCTATGTGTCAAAGGAAATTTTTACCACTTTCTATTCACAGAAGTGCACTACAACTTTAATCTCAAAGGGCCTAATTCTAATTTTATTAAGATTGCTTGAAAAAACAAGCCATTTATATGACAACACAAATTACGTTTGAAAAAAATCAGGTAGCTGGCTTGTCAATTAATAAGAGTCCCTTCACAGCAAGATTGCCCACTTGATAAATTAGAAGTTTATCAACGCATCCAAGAAAAAATGAGAACAGCGCAAATTAGAGCAGATCTATGTATACTCGGGGGACAGGTAGGAAATGTGGAATCTGAAATACTCCTTAGTAGAAAAAAATCCCAAAGCATTATTAAATTCTCTCCAACTACATGATAAATTATCCTTAATATCGGATTATTTCAATCAAATATAAATTCAATGGAATAAGATACTACTTTATGCAATTTTATAATCCTGAAATTATTTGGTAAACCTACAGTAAATCGCATACCAAAGATAACATTTTCTTCCAAGGTACTGAAAAAGTAGTCTAACATAGATTTTGTATAGCAGTAATATAGCCTTCATCTTGATGTATTCTGCTTTTAAATAAAACCCAGCATTCTACTACTTCTGACTTTCCTGTACCTGTGTGTGTGATACTGTGTATGTCGCTTTAGACGTCCATTACACCCAGCTTTACAACAAATAGAAATTACCTTATTATTATCTACATTTGCCAAATAAAATTGGCAGTCACACAATATTGCTTCCTTTATAGCATAATCCTCCCATCTGTATTTTTAGTTTGGAACAAAAAAATCAGTGCAAGCTTGAAATCAAAGTACAATCACAAAGTGCCAAAATACTCAGTCTAATCAGCTGTACCCCTCTATTGCATTGCTGACATTGTGCTGTCAGCAAACATGGATATGTGGCCTTCCACTTCTGAATTGCTCATGAATGCATAAATGGTTGCAGTTCCAACACAATCACATCCTGCAGACTTTGGTACGCAAACCATCACCACACTTTCCCTCCTGCCACTCAGCCAATTTCCATTACCTATAATTCCAGAAGAATCTCTTTTAGATCATTCCCTCTCAGAAATGACTTTATTAAAAGCCTTATGCAGTCATATAAATAACATTCACAAATCCATCGTACCTTCAAAAACCTCAACTCAGTTTCACTAGTTTCAGTACTTCTTTCTAATTAGTCCTTGCTTGCACAATAATTACATGCAGTTTGTGCTCGTTAGAGATTACGGACTTAAGATGTTAATTTCTTTCTGCTCCACACGAATGCTACCTGACATCTTGAGTATTTCCAAAGCTTTCCATTTTTATTTCCAATATCTAGCATCTATTTTTATTCAACTGAATATTGTAACATCTTCTATCTCTTCTGTCATGGACAGGGATATACATGAGCCAGAAGTTTAACAGGATGCTATTACATAAAAAATGGAAAAGGTCAGAAAGTACATTCCGTGGCCACTTTATTAGGTGCACCTTCACACCCCGCTTGTTAATGCAAATATCTAATCAGCCAGTCGTGTGTCTGTAGCTCAATGCACAAACATAGGCTGACACGGTTCTGAGATTAAGTTGTTTAGACCAAACATCAGAATGAAAGTGGTCTAAATGACTTTGCCTGTGGATTGATTGATCACAGGATGGTTTGAGTATCTCAGAAACTGCTGACCTCCTGGCAGTCTCATGCACAACAGTTAATAGAGTTTACAGAGAATGGATTGAAAAACAAAAAAAATCCGGAGAGTAGTCGTTCTGCGTGGGGGGAGAAAAACACTGTTAATGAGAGAGGTCAAGGGAGAATGGCCAGACTAGTAAAAACTAACAGAAGGGTGATAGTAACTTCAGTACCGCACATTACAACAGTGGTGTGCAAAAGAGAATCTCTGAATGCACAACGCGTCACATGGAGTGGACGGGCTACAGCAGCAGATGGCCATGAACATACACTCAGTGGCCATTTCATTAAACAGAGGAGGTACCTAATAAAGTAGCCACTGAGTGTATTCTGGCAAGACGCTGAATATATTAGGACAAATGGAATCCGTAGCCCTCTAAAGCTCTAAAATGAGTGAATGGTAAGGCTGTTGATCATAGCACCTGTATGAAAAGACCAAGAGAGCAAAGGAAAGAATATACGTGATGATGTGCTGATCTTGATGCCATTTTATGTCTTCTTCCTGTGTATCATCCATATCTCTTCATGCCTTCCACATTCATGGGTCTATCAAAGAGCCTCTCCAACTCCACCAAATTTCCTGATTTCACTACTGCCTCTGATAATAACATTCCAGGCACTTGATACGCTCTACCAAAAACAAAAAAAAAATGTGCTCCTCACATCACCTTTAAATCTTCCTCCCTCCACTAATCTTAAAAACCATTCCCTCTGCATTTGATATTTCTACTGTAGGGAAAAGATTCTGTCTGTCCTAACTATACCTCTCATAATTTATAAATCCTTTTTCAGTTCTCCCCTCAGCCTCTGACGCTCTAGGGAGAAAAAAAAAAGTTAGTCTCATCTTTTCTAATAGCTCATACCCTCTCACCTGGGCAGCTTACTGGTAAACTACTTCTGCACCCTTTCACAGTGTCAACATCGGGCAGCCATTGAAGTGTAGCAGGTAGCTTGATGCCATTACAGGTCAGAGGTCAGTTCTGGTGTCTGCTGTAAGGAGTTTGTGCATCCTCCCCGTGAAAATGTGAGTTTCCTTCGGATGCTCCATTTACCTCCCACAGTCCAACGATGTATCAGTTAGTAGGTTAATTGGTTAATGTAAATTGTCCTGTGATTAGTCTAAGGTTAAATAGGTTTGTTGCTGGGCAATACAGCTCGCTGGACCAGAAGGGCCTGTTCTGTGCTCTATCTTGATAGAAACTATCCTTCCTATAATGGGGCAACCAGAACTATACATAAGTGTATAGAGCAGTCTGAATGAGGTTTAATATAACTGCAGCATAACTTCCTTATTGTTATACTTAATAGCATTATTGATGAAAACAAGCATGCTGTAAGCCGCCTTCACTGCCTTGTCCACTTCCATAGCCGATTTCAGTGACCATGGACTTGGGCCCCAAGATCCCTCTGTACTAAAAGTGCTATAAAAAGCTCTACCATTAGCTGCCCACTTTTGCCTTTTCACCTTCCACCTCACACTTCCCCAGACGGAATTCCATCTGTCTCTTCTCTACCTGTAATAGTATCTGATCCAATGCCACTGTATTCTTTGATAGTCTTTAACACTGCCCACAGCTCCACCAATCTTGGTGTCATCCAAAATCTTGCTAATCGACCGTGGTAAACTATGTATACCTGTCTGGACACGCCCCTCTGCTGACTGCTCCTGTGGCTCCTCCCACAGACCTCTGTATGAAGGCGATTGAGGCACTGCTCCTCCCTCAGTCTCCGAGATGTCGTGCTCCCTTTTTGCTGCTAATAAAAGCCTATCATTCACTTCCAGTCTCCCAGAGTTATTGATGGTGCATCATCCACCATTTACATTTTTATCTAAATCATTGAAATATATCACAAACAACAGAGATCCCAGACTGATCCTTGTGGAGCATCTCTGTTCACAGTCCTCTAGCAGGAATACCAACCTTCCCCCAATACTTTTTGTCTTCTATAGGCAAGCCAGTTCCAAATCCAAACTTGCATTTCCCCCTGGATCCCATTTTGTAGTTGTTTTTAACCACTTAACACCCTCTGTACTCTTTGAGAAGCACTTGGCAAAGCAGCGATCAACTTTCAATGGGGTGAATCCTGCAAGAAACCAAACAAAGTACACAAGGCAGTTCTCCGCAGCCAGCCCTTCTTTCACCTGCACACCTGACATGCCTGTAATAACAGAGCCTCCATCAGTCGTCATGTTGAAGGCACAAAGCCTATTGTCGGGGAAAACTTCAACCTGGAATTCCCCAAATGAAGATATTAGCATCATTCTTCTCACACAATGTCCTTCCAGTAGGCATTTGGTGCTGTTTTATTTTTCAAGATAGGCAGGGAAACACAAAAGAGTCTGCAAGTGCCGGAAATCCAGAACAACATCAGCAAGCATCCTGTTGAAGGGTCTCAACCCTTCATCGACTGCTTAATTCCTCCATAGATGCTGACTGACATGCTGAGTTCCTCCAGCATCTTTGTGTGTGCTTTGGCTACTTGGGTTCTGATTTAATTTACTGCAAAGATGGTGCTGAACCAGAGGGGCATCAGCTGATTTGTGTCCCTCCACCCTTGGATGAAGCTCTCCTGTTTCTCCTAGCAAGCTCTGCAGAGAACTTACTTTTTATCTGTTTTAAAGAAATAGTTGGAATTTTGTATGGTGGGTTGGAGATATTTCTCTACCAAAGGAAGTTGTCCTTGGGGAAGGTGTAGCACCTGCTTAGCCACAACCCCCCGCCATGATTTGGGTCAGGTGAAGCCATGGGAAAAGTCATATGAGCAGCTGGAGCTTATCATAAATCCTGGATATTCAACCACTAACGTCAGGCTTACGATCTCTGAAGGGTATTGAAATTGGCTGGGGTCACCAGTCTTGTGAAGACACTGCCCAGAACAAGGCAGAGACAAACTTCTGTGGAAAATTAGCACAGAACAATCCCTATGTCATATGACACAGTACATAATGATGATAAGTTGGATTTTGCATTTCATGGACAGCTTTTTAACCATACTTTGTGGTTTTTCTCTGTAAGAACAGGGTTCTTTGCTGCCCTTACAGAAAATAATGTATCTTTACTCTGCACCATCTCTGAGAGAAGAAGCTGAGATCCACCATGTGGGCTCAGTGAAATTCATTTGTTTTTCATTATTGGCAGTGGTGATCTGTGACTGAAGAGTGACTCAGATCTGCTCTTTCCTTCCAGAGCCACCGCATGAGGAAGAAATGTCCAGGTAAAGCCCTCATTACCCACAGGAATTGATTCAGTGGCAACAGATCCACGTACTTGTGGATTTTATCAGAGCTCAAGGTCAAGTCTGGCACTGGCATAGTCTTCCTATCTGATCTTTCCATGTCTGGAAACAGATTTCGTCGAAAGAGCCTAAATGTAGTCAGTTCCTACATGTCACTGTCATCAGGCCTGGTGGAAACAGGAGCTGGCAGCATATCATGATACAGACAATCTCTTGTATCCTTGCCAGCTCCTGGCAGACCAGTTCCATTTCCTCTTATTCCCATGTAGTCCCTGCAAGTAATTATCTGAGTGAATGGCTGAAAGATTTGCTGAGAGATTGGCAAAAGCTGTTTAGCACAAATACTTTATGTCAAAGTATAAAGAAGTTTTTGGAACAAAATGATGATACATTTAAGTATTGATGTGCAGATAATATGGGGCAACAAAGTCGATACCTGTGGTATCTAACCAAATTGCAAATCGATCTACTATAAACCTAGATTTATACTTGTATACTAAAAACTCAGCTGGAATAAAAACCTGAAATAATTCAGGCCATTGGGAAAAAGCATCATCAACTGAGTGGGCAGCAATAGCATGGCATTATCAGTGACCTATAAAATCATCTGGCTCCGCATGGATTGTAAAGTGAGCTGTAATAGAGTAGTAGATGAAAATTAATTCACTTCTGTCCAAACCTCAAAGTTAGTACACTGAGTTAGTAAAAGTGAAGATCTCTGGTTAAACCTGGCTAAACAAACAAGCCAACACTACTTGACAATTAACAATGAAAGTGATGTACTGGTATTCCAATCTACAGTAAGGACTGTCATGTTTGTGCAATCAAAATTACATTCAGAGACTGGCTTTGAGTTTAGATGTTTTCCTTAACATGATTAAGGAGGTTTAAAAAAAAAATAAAAGTGACTTCTTACAGAAGGAAGACATTTAGTTAATTTGGTGAGATGAAAATGTACAGTAACCAATCTAAAAGGAAGTCAAGACCATCATTAGAGCTAGGAAACACAAAAACGTTACTGCACTCTGATCATTTCTATCCATGACCCTATACTCTGCTACATTTCTACCTGATATTCTGCCTAATGTTCACTTCTTCAGAGATAGTATTACTAAAATTAGACCATTTTTGGTCAATTTCTTTGGCTGTAGAAGTTCTAAAACAGATTAGAGCTATAATATTAGCAATCAGGAGCCATGAACCCACATGCAATACAGTAAGAATCTTTTGTGTGATGCATTTCTATTAATGGTGGTGCTAGTGAAGCCCAGCAACTACTTATTGGCAGCAAGCAAAACAAAGAATGCAAAAAAAAATTTCATTAATGACACTTCTTCTTGTAAAATTACTGGTAAATGATGAGCGCAAACAATTGAGAGGCAAGTTGAGATGAAGCAGTGTCAAGGCCCATCTGCGGAAACCAAGAGTGTAGGAAAGACCCAGGATTTGATCGATCTAAGGGCCAGATTGATTTTAAAAGGTTGGGTACAAGCCAAAACATGGCAACAGGGTCTTGGACCAGAGTGTATCAAAGTGACAGGGCCTAGGTGCTAGAATGAGGAATGACCCAATGTTTTCATTGTATAAACTTTGGGCCAGATTGAAAAGGCAGTGCATCAGGACCAAAGGCAGGGATAGGGCCAGTTCTGCTCGCTGCCCCGCAATATTTCCTCAGCACTGCACTGCACTGGGGCTGAGGCTGGGGCCTACCCCAACTGCTTCGGGCTTTGTGTCCAGACCCACTTTCATTCTGAATGCTATCTGCTTATTTTTATTGTTTGCACGATTTGTTTTTTCTCTGCACATTATGTGTTTGACAGTCTGTGGGTTACTTTGCATTTCTATGTTTTGTGGTTGCCTTTAAGGAAATTTTAAGGTTCTTTAATATATACATCTTTGATAATAAATATACTTTGAACTTTTGAATTTGATGAGATGGATAGCTGAAGTATCACAAGGGGGATGATTATCTTATTGTTGTTTGAAAAATACTTCGTATTTCAATAATTGCATTTAGGAGCATATCTCAGTGAGCCTTAAGCAAATCCACACTTATTGCAATTTGGTCCCAATGTTAATTCATCTGAAGTATTATCTTGATCTTTCAAGACAAATTCAAAGATGATATTATCATTGTTTACCAAAAGTTCAACCATGAAATCCGCCGATGCCATTTCGAGATCTTCAAGAACATTCCTAACATCCTGTGCAAGAAAACTACTCCCAACAGTCCTCAAAATTATTACAGGTCCATATCAGTTAATACCTGTCTACCATGCAAGAGCAGAAAATAAGTCTACCATCTTATTATATTATATCAAGCAGAATGCCCTGTAGAAGTGTGAAACACCAAGACAGTGCATGGAGAATTAACCTTAAAACAAGAGCCAAAACTTTACATCAGTTCTGACAGAGCTGTAGAGCAGAAGGACAGATTATTTTTTAACATAATACACCACATTGACATGGCTCAAAGGATTAAAGCTAGCTTTAACAACTATTTGTTTTGCATGGCTGGCAATCTGTTGCTGATTAGGCTGCATGCAGCAGACAGTCCTCAGTCCTATTACACTGATTGATGCCAACTGAGGGAGCAGGTTTACAACATGTAGAAGTGAGCTCATTTCCCCATCCCTCTGATAAGCACCTTGCTGTACAACCATTATCCATGACCAGATTGCAGTTTACTGGCTGGTTGTTCTGTGGGATTAAATTCACATACCTGGGCTACAAAATTTTTCCACATAAATCCAAGTTAAACATACTAGTGCTCTTGAAAATTTGATTAACCTAAAACAAACCAATACTGTGCATCTTTCAGAGTCCCTGAGAGGCCATTGGAAAATTCATCTGAACATTTTTCAATCTGATTTTCTTTAGCACTTTTATCCTGTTTAAAAAAACTATTGCACTGAGTTAAGTCAACAGTGCAGAAAAATCATAGGCAATGATATTCTCACCCTCACTAACTGAGAACTGATAGTTAATGTTGTGTATTTAATGTCGGAAAAATGTATACAATATACACTCTTAAATTCTTTTTCTTTGCAGACATCCATGAAAACAGAAGCGTGCCCCAAAGAATAAATGACAGTTAAAATGTTCGAACCCCAAAGCCCCCCCAAACTCTCCCTCCTACGCACAAGGAGCAGCAAGGTAACAAACCACCCCCCCCACATCCACCAGCAAAAAAGCATCAGCACCCCCCCCCCCCCGAGCATTCCATGCAGCAAAGGATCAATAACGACATACTTGCAGTACCCCAACAACTATTTATTCACCCAAAAATTCCACATGCCGCAAGCACTCTCTCTCCCTAATAAGGGAAAAAAAGGTGTCCCCATTTCACAACAAAAAGGGAGACTTAACAAACAACTCACTGATTTACGATGTTTATGCGATGAGTCTGTTGCGTCAGTTTTTCCGAGCTCTGCACCCAGAGAGCTGGAACCAAAAAGGCGCAGCTCTAGAATCAGCACATCCCTAGAGCCATGAAATCCCGGAACCCTGAAGTCGTGCTTGTCTTCCAGGCTGCGTCCTTGGGATATGAAAAAGCGGCCGATTGTGAGGCCCTGAGAGTGGGTCCCATTCCTGCAAAGAACAAAAGTCAGAGTGTAACTCCAGGTCAGGGTCTTCAACAGAACGGCCCACACTCCAAAAGGGGAAAAACAAGAGTTATCAAAGATAAAATTAAAACTATTTCCAAAGATGCAAGCAAAGGAGTAGCTGTTTAGTGCCATCATAACTTCACCCCAACTTCTTCAGTTCCAAACATAATCTTGTAAATATATAGTTTGGTTAAACATTCTTGTTCATTTAAATAATTAACTACAAGTTGTATGCATAAATACATGAATTGCATATGTCTTCATGCAACCATGTGACATGTGCATGCCTCGTTTTAAGTAAAAAATTTTGGATTCCCGTGTCTTGCTTTGAATTAGTTTAACATTCTGAAGTTACAAAACACAACAGTTAATATCCCTCATCCCCTTGAAACAGTGATGTAAAAACCTATTTCTCAGACTGCTACATTCTACGGACTCTCAGCTGTGTGCCTTGTGACTGCTTACCCTTTGGAATTCATGGTCAAGGTCACTCTTTTCTTTCAACTGCTGTTGATCTCAATCATATCCCACAGTTTCTTGCTGACTGTGGCTTTAGGGAGTTTGTCTAAATTCCTTAATCAATGAACCAATTCTCCATCTAGAGTGAGTACATTACAGATTGCATTACAGGCTTTCTCAAAGAGCATACATTTCTTAGATTCCTTACTGAGACTCCCTCAGCTACCTGCTTGGGCCAACTGGCTGTAGCCCAGGAGGATTGCTGTGATGTACATGCTCAAAGAAAATGCCTCTCGTGTTCTGCACCAGCTATGCGGATCTCTCTGGCCTGAGGGTGCTCTCTTCTCCAATCCCCTCGCAACATTTAATTGCATCTATTGACTCCGTAGAATTAATCCCCTTAGAGTTGGATGAGTAGCAAGTCTCCTTAAAAACAGGCTGCAGAGGATGTTCTCCTGAGACTATGTACCATCATCTACAAGATCTTGCTGTATATCCATGAAAACGGCTGTGCTAAATCTGACAAGGTAGCGTTAATCATTGAAATCCAAAACAAAACTCTGGGAATCTTATAACTGAAGATCCTTAAAGGAATATAATTTTGAAAGCAGTGTTGGGGTCATAGTCTTGAATGAGAATCTTCTAAACACAGCAAATCAATTTCTATATTATGATCAGAATTATGTAACTACTATCCATATCTTATATTTTGTTTCTATGGCCTACAGCAATGTTCCACTGATTTATGTATAGAAGAGAAATTGATCTGCCTTTATCAGGAGAAGTTTGAGTTCTATAGGCTTACTGAGTGCTATAGCTTGAGAGGATTGTATCTTTATAGTTTGTAAATAAACTTTCTTGACGGATTGATATTTTGTTTGGACATGTACTATCTGCAATTCTTTGGCTGACTATTTTGTATTTACGATTCCCATGGACAAAGTATACCAGCCTGAAAATTCCTCCTGAAATTAAAAATTATTTTGTTACCATAAATGTTATGATGAATCCAATTGCTAAATATTATCAGGAACTTAATAGCAGCAGCATTATTACTAGCGCACATTCACATGTATTGATAAGAGCAATGAGGATGGAGAAGTCCGCATGGAATTTGGTAGGTTTTTTGTCATGGTTCCACATGGCTGACTGGTCCAAAAAGCTGGAGCACATAGGATCCCGAACAAGTTGGCAATTGGATCAGAATCAGATTTAATATCACTGGTGTATGTTGTGAAATTTGTTGTTTTGCGACATACATGACTACCAAGATATTAATTACAATAAGAAATATATAGTGGGAAGATGAGACTGAATGGATCTAGAGAGATTGGAAAGAGGGAGGGGTAAACAGACAGCATAATAAAATAGGGAGGTGAGGTAATATGCATACTGTAGGCCGATTATCCATTCAAAAATCTTACGGCTGTGAGGAAGAAGCTGTTCTGATAACATGGACTCTCCTGTTTCATCTGCAGCTTTTGGTTTGGGTATGTTCTCAAAACCACATACTCATCCACACAGAGCTTGATGAAGTTGATGATGATTGTGACATATCAATTCATATTCAAAGACGTCTCTCTGAGGCCTCCGTCAGTCAGAGTTGACTAGATATTGCATCCTAACTATCTAGACATGAAAGCCTGGGCAGTACGATGTGGAGAGCAAGCTATGGCCCATGTAGCAACTCCCCCTCTCCACGCATCTGATGAACACAAGTTAGCAGCAGCATTGCAGGAGTTACCAGTCAGCAATGAACTCAATGTAGAACTTCCTTAGGAACTCCCGGTCTGGATTTTTCCCTTGGAGTTTATTCCCAAAGCCTTCCCCATGAGTGTGTACAGCTGCAAGGCGGTGGAGGTTTGAGATCAGAGTTTTCCTTTTCCTAAATGAGCTGCCAACTACAGCTGATGAGCCCCATCTGCCCAAAGTGACTGTTTTCTGGTTTTAAGGCACCAGTAATCCGCCTTTGCCCCTTCTCCTGTCAAGAGAAACAGATATACCGGGTTTAGTAGCTAAGTCACACATGAAGGCCAGGAGCTGGACTTGGTTGTCAGAGGCTATTTGTGGTGCACACCATTGGGAGCATTTAATAAGTACTGAGAGCTTGTCCCCATTACCACACCTAGCTCTAGCTAAAGCATCCTTAAGGGATCATTCAAAGATGAATCCCTGAATATTGGACCAATCCACCAATTCAAAGCTGTCCTGTAAGCACTCCTCCACCTCCCTTGCCCATACCTTCATGGTCTTCACCACAGGTGCTGCGGTCCTTACCAAACTAATTCCAAATTGGCTTGGTAATCAGATGTAGAGAAAGAGAGTTGGATGATTCATTTTATGATATGTGCATTATGAAGTTGGATATGAACATTGAAGATATAATTATTAAGTTTGCAGAAGACATGTAAATCAGAAGAGTTGTTGATCATGAGGAAGATAACCATCAGGTTCAGGATGATATGTATCAGTTGTTAAGTTGAGCACAACAGCAGGTGGCAGTTAATCCTAACAAATGTGAGGTGATGCACTTTGGGAGGACTAAAAATGAAATGGCAATAAAGAGGGAACTTTGTGTACAAGTCCAACAATCTCTAAAAGATGCTGGATGGTTGGATAAAAGAGTGGAGATAAGATAGATAAGGTAATACTCATAGAGCAATAAGAAGGAGAAAGAGTGAGCAATTTCAAGTTCCTGGGTGTCAATATTTCTGAGGATCTATCCTGGACCAGCTACTAAGAAGGCACAACAGCAGCTATATTTCATCAGGAGCTCGAGGAGATTTGGAATGTCACCAAAGACACTTGCACATTTCTACAGATATACCATGGGGAGCATTCTAGCTGACTGCATCACTGTCTGGTATAGGGCAGGGTCCACTGCACAGGATCAAAACAAATCTGCAGTGAATTGTAAACACAGTCAGCTCCATCATGGACACTAGCCGCAGTTGTATCCAAGAGGAGCAATGCCTCAAAAAGACATCATCCAGGTCATGCCTTGTTCTCATTGCCACCATCAGAAAGGAGGTACAGGAGCCTGAGGGCACACACTCAATGATTCAGGAGCAGCTTCTTCCTTTCTGCCATCCAATTTCTGAATGGACCTCAAATCCACGAACACTACCTCACAACTTCTTAATTTCTATTTTTTCACTACTTATTTAACTCTTTCATATATACTTCCTGTAGTTCACATTTTTTCTATGTTGCATTCTACTGCTGCCACAAGGACAACAAATTTTGCAGCAAATGCAGGTAATAATAAGCTTGATTCTGATTATGGTTGGTGATGAAGGCTTCTTTAACCTGGGTGTAGAATATAAAAGAAGGATGGATATGATACAACACTGGGGAGAGAACAGTGCTCTGTACATTTCTGGTCACCATGCTATAGGCAGGATATAACTGCACTGGAGAGGGAATTCACCCATGTTGTCTGAGATTAAGTATTTTAACGAAGAAAATGAGCTGGATATTCTGTGCTTGGTTTTCCTCGCTATGGAGAAGGCAGAAAGTAGACCTGACATAATCTGGTATACAAAATTCTGAGGGGTTCCGAGAGTTGGAAAGTTTTCCCCTTAATAGAGTTATATATAACAAAACAGTTCAGCATAAAGTATAAGAGATTTCAGAAGGATCTGAAGAAGAATTTATTCACCCAGAGAATGGGTAGAATCTGGAACATACTGTCTGATGCATGATGTTGCCAGATATTCTCAAAACACTTAAGAAATATGTAGAGCACTAAAAGGTCAAATGCACTGACCTTGCTGGTAAATGAGATAAGTATAGACAGGTCGGTAAGTTTAGGCCAGTAAGTTTGACATCAGTAGTAGGTAAATTATTGGAAGGAGTACTAATATGTAGAGTAGAGCTAATAGGACTTGATGTTTCAATCCCAATGATAAAGTCGGCACTCTCGATATTGGCAGTGGCTTGGAGTGGTAATGAGGAGGGTAGCTACATCATCAGGTAGGCACCCTCTTTCTTTGATGTTTCGTTGATAAGCCCACAATATCTCCAGAGGGCTCAATGGTGCTACCTGGCATCCCAGATACATGTCTCAGTTCCGTAGCCTCCTGTCTTCATCTTGCAGCCCAGTTGTTGTTTTTCCTTTTAATCCAAATCCAATTGCTGCTTTCCTCTGCTGCATTTGACAAAGACAAGGACTTGATTGCTTGTTGGAGGGAGACACCCCTCACCCCCAGTTTCTTCAGTAGACTGGTCATGTATATAGCAACGAATCCCCTGCATCCCGCTTCCACGGGGAAAATATTGATCTTCCAGCCGTTCTGAGTAGTTTCAGTTGCTAGTTCAGAGTACTTGGTCTTTCTCCTCTCTTAAGCTTCTTCAACACCATCTTCCCACGGTACTGTCAATTCCACAACATATGCCAGCTCGGCTGTTGTGGACGACAGGACTATGTCTGGCCAAAGTGTTGTAGCCTCAATGTCTGGGGAAACACAAGCTTTTTCTCCAAGTCCACGTCCATTTTCCAGTCCTGAGCAACCTCCAGAATGCTTATATCCTTTGTTTCTTGGTGTCCTGGAGGTTGGCCTGCTGGTACAAGTCGTGTAATGTGGATATTTCCTGCCAATGTTTGTGGGAGCGCGTTTACGGTGGATTGCCTCTGTTCCAAGATTGATGCCAGCTGTCTGAGAACTTGGTTATGCTGCCAAGTATACCACCCCTGGCTGAGGCTCTTGGTGCATCCTGTTAAAATGTGCCTTAGTGATCCAGCTACTTGACAAAGAGAGCAAGTGGGGTCTTCTCCCCTCCACTGGTTCAGGTTTTGGGGTGTTGGTAGGAGGTCATAAGAGGCTCCGATGACAAAACTTAGCTGAGGTCCCTCCATCTCCCAGATGTCACGCCAACTGAGTTTCCTCTTTTCCAGGCTCTCCCAATTAATCCATTGGCCCTGCTTGGCCATTGAAACGGCTCTGGCCACTCTGCCTCCTCCTGTCTCCTCACCTCCTCCACCACGAGCCATCTCGTCTGCACTGATGTTGCCTTGTGCCATTGAGGAGCCTTTGGGACAAGCCTGAGACCAGCTCTCCCATGTTGGACTTGGCCAACCACATCCCTGAAATGAAGAGCAGACCTAGCACTCTGAACGGCTTCAGATGGGGTCCACTTCCTCCCCGTTGCCACACGGGGGGCTGCTGTTCGAATAACAGTATCTCCAGATTCGGTGAGGGTAATCACCAACCTTGCTTTGGTGCATTTGAATTCTTCCACAAGACTTGTAATTGGTAATTCCAATTTGCTGTTCCCGTACAGTCCAACAGGACTTAAGCATCGTGGAAGTCCAAGCCACTGTTCCACACATGTGCTGATCACTCCTCCGAGCTTTTCCACCTTGTTGATAGGGATTTCATACACTGTTAAATGCCATGTGAGTCTTGGGAGTATATCGAATTGGAAGCACCACAGCTTGAGTTTTCCTCACAGCAAGGTCTTGTTGATGTGAGCTATGTACGTGATGGTATCTTCTTTGAGTTGTTTAAACTGCTCGGTGTCCTTGAGCTTAGCATCATACCATCGACCCAAGCACTTCACTGGCGTTTCTCAAACAGTTGGGACAGGTGTTCCAGAGATAGGATCTACAAGTATTTAAATAATCAGGGACTTATTAGGGAGTGTCAACACAGTTTGTGCATGGTAGGTCATGTTTAACAAATCTATTAGAGTTTTTCAAGGAGGTTACCAGGAAACTGGATGAAGAGAAGGCAGTGGATGTTGTCTACATGGACTTCAGTAAGGCCTTTGACAAGGTCGCACATGGAAGGTTAGTTAGGAAGATTCAGTCACTAGGTATACATGGTGAGGTAGTAAACATATTAGACATTGGCTCAGTGGGAGAAGCCAGAGAGTGGTAGTGGAGGATTGCTTCTCTGAGTGGAGGCCTGTGACTAGTGGTGTGCCACAGGGATCAGTGCTGGGTCCATTATTATTTGTCATCTTTATCAATGATCTGGATGATAATGTGGTAAACTGGATCAGCAAATTTGCTGATAGTACAAAGACTGGAAATGTAGTAGACAGTGAAGAAGGTTTTCAAAGCTTGCAGAGGGATTTGGACCAGCTGGAAAAATGGGCTAAAAAATGGCAGATGGAGTTTAATACAGACAAGTGTGAGGTATTGCACTTTGGAAGGAAAAAACCAAGGTAGAGCATACAAGGTAAATGGTAGGGCATTGAGGAGTGCAGTAGAACACAGGGATCCGGGAATACGGATACAAAATTCCCTAAAAGTGGCGTCACAGGTAGATGGGGTCGTAAAGTGAGCTTTTGGTACATTGGCCTTTATATATCAAAATATTGAGTATAAGAGTTGGAATGTTATGGTGAGGTTGTATAAGGCATTGGTGAGGCCAGATTTGGAGTATTATGTGCAGTTTTGGTCACTGAATAACAGGAAGGATATTAATAAGATTGAAAAAGTGCAGAAAAGGTTTACAAGGATGTTGCTGGGACTTGAGAAACTGAGTTACAGAGAAAGGTTGAATAGGTTAGGACTTTATTCCCTGGAGCATAGAAGAATGAGGGAAGATTTGATAGAGGTTTATAAAATTATGATGGGTATAGATAGAGAGAATGCAAGCAGGCTTTTTCCACTGAGGCTAGAGGAGAAAAAAAACCAGAGGACATAGGTTAAAGGTGAAGGGGGAAAAGTTTAAAGAGAACATTGGGGGGGGCTTCTTCAGACAGAGAGTGGTGGGAGTGTGGAATGAACTGCCAGATGAAGTGGTAAATGCTTTTAACATTTAACATTTAACACTTTTAACATTTAAGAAAAACTTAGGCAGTTACATGGATGAGAGGTGTATGGAGGGATATGATCCAGGTGCAGGTCAGTGGGACTAGGCCGAAAAATGGTTTGGCACAGCCAAGAAGGGCCGAAAGGCCTGTTTCTATGCTGTAATGCCCTATGGTTCTCGGTACAGGTCATCAGTCTGTTTCTGAGTTGTATGGCTCAGCTGACTCTGCCACCTTACCAGTACCAAATTTCTGAATTATCATTCCGGGTTCTCTGTGCACTTGAAGTGTCTGTGGAGGGACACATGACCACTTAACTTATTTTCAAATCATTTACATAAAACGGTTCTCTGCATTTTGTGGCCTGTGAACAGCATAAGTCCTCCACACTGTAACAAGCCATGCCTCAAAAGGTGAGACACTTGTGCATGATACAAAGGGGTGCAGGCTTACCCAGGCCTCTGCCAAGGAACCTAAATCATCCACCATCATCTGTCAGTGTCATTCATAGTCACGACACATAAAAAGAACATGGAGTATACCCACCCCTCCATCCTCTACCCTTTCTCTTCTGATCTTTTTTGTAACATCTTCCCACCAATTTCCCACCCAAACTGCTGCCAGTAAGGTCTGCTCTCTGCAGTTCACAGACAAGAGGCATTCAGTGTGTAAGGACCACCCCACCATGCACAACTACTTGGATCTCATATGAAGTAAGAACATCATTGCTGAGTGGCTCCTGCAGTAACATACTCGGAATCATGCACCTTCCATTCATTTGTTGACTAAAACATTTTGATAGCTCCACCCAACAAAAAAAGTACTCCTTCAAATTCTTAATGCAGCTGAACATTTTTTTTCTACACCACACAATAGAATTTAGTAAAGGTACTAAACACTAAATATAATCAGGTCTGTGCAGGCACAACAGGCAGTGCCTCTTTAACGCACCTCCTCGGTGCTTTGCAATTATGATTCACCCTGCACAGTGCACAGACTTATCCAGGATTACTGCCTTAAGCCACTTGTTTATTATTTTTATCGTTAGTCTTCCTTATGAAAGTATCGTTTCAAAGTAAGCTGCCTTTGCTTTTGAATGTGTCATTCTTTAAGATTAATCGACATAATTGTTCAGTATCATGCATGCCACACATTTTTTGCTCATCATTTTCTTTCTCTGAGTAGATTAGTAATTAGTTTGTCCCTCATCCATTGCAATTTGTCTATCACTGTGATGGAGTCCTTTTGCACTTAATCAATAATTCCATTGAATCGATCCATTACATTTCAACAGATGACCTTCCCTCACAAATCCTTGCAGTTTAAAGCTGGAGCAGAATTAAAATAAGCTGAAGGTTTTTGCAGCCAGGTAAATCTGGACAGTAACCAACTGAAATTGTGCAGCAGGCAGAACAACCCACAAAGAGCCTTTTACAGCATTACAGTACGATTATATTCAATGAGCTAGCAAATTACAGACAGCTCTCAGGGGCACTGCAGGCATACCTAATTCAAACTACCATATGTAAAGTAAACCTGTCATTATGCAACATATCAAATTGGGAGAATCTTATCAAAGGAGATGCTATTCCAGACTCCACAGCCATGGCTCACAGCCGCTGGGCTCCTGGACCAGTTCCTCTCATCTCAACGCTGAACTGGCTCCGTGGCTTTCAGAGACCCTCCAGTTAGTGTTCTGTGTATTATTTGTTTACTTTTTTAATTGAGTGATTTGTTCTTTTTTTTTGCACATTGAATGCCTGTTAGCCTATGTTTTTTTGTGTGGATTCTATTGTTTTGTGGCTGTCTGTAAAAAGATGAATCTGAGAGTTAAATATGGTATATATACCTTGATAATAAATTTACCTTGAACTTTATTAATTGTTCCTGAGATCTCTGGTCATTAGCTAGTCATAACAATTCATGAGAGAGAGCAGGGAAATCTTTAGGGCTCAGTCATCATGGTCAGCAGGTAAAGTTATCAACACTATTCTGAAATTTCATTATGTGACATGTTGTGACTGTGAACAAAGTCACCAGAGAGACACTGACACTGGTGGATATAGAAGTCTTTATTCAGCAAAACAAGCAGCAGGCATCTTATTCGAGACAGTCTTGGAAAAAGAGGCCTGTCTGATCCAATTGACATTACATTTTTATATGCTAAAGGTCAAAGGTAACAGCAGGACAATTCTGTAGTTACAATGTATCTACAATGCTTATTTTAAATTAAATATAATTTTTAAACACCTCCATTTTCACACCCACACTCCAGACACCCAAAAATGAATTCCCACTGACTCCAGGCTGCATTCATGCATACGCAGGCACCTGAGGTCAAATAGAGTGTTTATTTGTTTCGAATCAACCCCAGGAAGACCACTGTTCAGAGATGCATTTTAAAGTTAATCTACAACCACCTTTCAGGTCTGAAGATTGGCTGCAGTTGAAATTGTATTTGCTGTATACCATAACTCCAGAATATGCCCTAACATTATACATGATTACCTGATAATTCTTCACTGAATGTACTGTACATTGCATAATTATTGCATTTATTTCATTTCGGGGATTAGTGCTTCACAAGCAAGACCCATTATTTGTCCTTTCATCTCTTCGATTCCACCATTCAGCAACCCAAATAGGTAAGACCGTGATTCACTTACATTGCATCCAATTTACTGCACTGCATTTGGTGTTCACAATGTGGCCTCCTCCACATTGGAAAAACCGAAGTCAGACCGGGTGATCAATCTGGTTGCCTACCATTACAAACCCACTCTGATTATCGTGCACTTCTACCGTAAAGCCCAATGCAAGTCTAAGGATCTTAGTCTACCTCATTAAGGCCCTCACACCATATTTTATACCTGCCCAGCACTTGTTCTGCAACTGCAACATCATATTGTCCATTCTGTTATTGCTTTTCAAAGTTCAAAGTAAATTTATTATCAAAGTAAATATATAGGCTCCTTTCTGATAGCAGCAGTGAGAAGAGATGAATGCTGTTTTCCTGCAATAGTGCTCCTTACAAATGTGCACATTGGTGAGGAGGGCTTTACCCCTGATAGACTGGGCTGTTTCCACCACTTTTACTAGGCTTTTCTGTTTACATACCAGGCTATGATGCAACCGTGATGTAAGTGCTATGGGACAATAGTCATTGAAGAAGGTTGTCACGTTCACCTTGGGCGCTGGCAGAATTGAAACTTACTTGAAGTAGGTAGATACCTCAAACTGCTGAAATGAGAGATTAAAGATGTTAGTGAACATTACAGCCTATTGATTAGCACAGGCCTTCAGTACTCATCTGGTAATGAACTTTGAATTTGAACTTCAGATGGAGAATGGTGAATTCTCCATATTTTGGTAATTCACCCTTTCCTTCTATCTATATCAAAGCTAACTAGTTTTAACATTGTAGCCTGGGCTTTCTTTTTTTTATATATTTTGTCCTGTCTACAGGGCATATCCCACAGCCTGACCATTATCAACACACATCATGGTTAGAAAAAAAAGCCTAAACTCTTAACTGTGACCCTTATTGTCACATTAAACCAATTGGTATAATTCTGTCAGATACTGACTTCAATCTATACCCATACCCATCTACCCTACCTTCTAAAACTAACCTGGTTTCTCCATTCTCAGTTCTGATGAAGGGTCCTGGACCCTGAAAAGTTAATTCTTTCACTTTCTGCAGATGCGGCCTGACGTGCTGTGCATTACAGGTTAAGTTGTCATTCTTATTTATGTGAATATCTTAAGGTCTTCTCCTGTGCACCCACCATAACGTCATGGAAACATCATGCTAACCTTGGAATAAAGGTGCATGTTTTTCCATTTCCACCGGTAAACAAGTAGAAATTCCTGTTTCCAGAGGCGATGAATGAAATGAAATGGGTACAGAAGCTAGAGCCTCACCACAGGTGGGAATGAAAACCACGACTCGGCAAACACCCCTTGCAGCTCTATTTCCAGAAACCCCAATATAAATTAAAATCAGAATGTGTGTGTTATGTTCTGTAACTTCAAAACATTAAGTAATTCAAATGAATCACTGGAGTCCAAATACGGGTGTAGTTCGAGTTTACTTTAAGAGGTGTGACAAAATATGCAATTCATGCATTTATACGTATATTTAAATGAACAAGCATGCTTAATCAAACAACATACTGTATATATACAATGCTGCTCAAGTGTAACTGAAATATTAAATGAGCAACAGTTAATACCATTGCATTAAATAAAGATTAACTCCAATCGGTCTTAATCTTAATTCCTATAATCTAAAGCCATTGAAGACTGATTTTTTAATCCCTCCAGACCTAAACTGGTTCGAAATGATGGAAATCCTGATTAATGGCTCTATTGTGAATCCAAACAGCATTTAGTTTAAACTAACTTGAGTAATTAATCACAACAGCAGCGGGTCTGGGGAGAAGATAATTAGTGGAATAAGAAAATTATGTCTGAGTGAAATGACAGGGCTATTAACAAGTTACTCACAACCACAGGACATGAATTTAACAAGCTTTTTATTAGTTGCAAAAGTCCATCTTCAGCATTGGTAAGAACAGCGTTAGCTCCCTGTGGGGCTTAGACCATCGAGGTCCTCCCATCTCTATCATCCTCTGAAGTCAATGGTGTGGTTGGAGTTCATCAATATTTCTGTAATCCACTGTACAGGGGACTGACCTATACAGCTTCACCAGAGCCCTGTTGGCTGGACCTCTCACAACGGGGAAGTAGGGCTGGACTTTGAGAGGCAATCTGAGTGCTACACATCATAGGACACTATGGACACTAAGCAAAGAAAACAGAAATCCAGAAGGTTCTAGCCACTACATTCCAATCCTCCTTAGGAAGTAGATAGTTATCGGAGGACTATAAGAATGCAACTATCCACTGGTAGAATGGAAGGAGTATAAACCAGAGACTTAAAGGTCAGTTAGCATAACTTCAGAAGAGAAGGGGAGGTAGTTCAAATGGTCTCCTCAGGAAGCAAGAGCCCCTTGACTATACAGTAATGCCATAAAAGGCTGACAACCCTACAAGTTATAAATTTATCCATGCATACACTCACACCAACTATTAAGCATGTGAACTCTAATTTAGTCCATAACCCCTCAAAGTAACCCATCCTCTCTGGCACATCTTCACCCTGCTATTGACTTTCCACCCAACCATACCAAGATGAATCCTCAAAAGGTCGATTATGGAATTTATTGCCACCACCATTTAGGCTGAGTGCATCAGAGCAAGTCCACCTTTGAGGGAGGATGCCCCTCTGAGATTCACTACTCCAGCAGCCTGTAGAAGTTCACCTTCCTCCTGAGCGTGCCCCTCAAATCTGTTCCACCATTCAAAATGATCTTGACTAATCTACCCAATACCTCCTCTCCCATGTCAATTTCCAATAGTCTCGATGCTCCTGATATTTCAAATATTTATCTAACTCCTCTTTAAACAGCTCTAGTGCTTTAGCCTCCAGAACCCTTCAGAGTCAACAACTCCAGAGATTGACCACCATCTGTGAGAAGTAATTCCTATCTGTTAGTTTTAAATGACCTCCCCTTTTTCTTATAACCATGTCCCTTCTTACAAAACTCTCTCGCTGATGGATCTTTTCAACATCTTCCTTCTCATACCCCTTTCAGATTTAAAGTTCCAATAAGATCAACCCCCATTTTTCTAAGCAGTAAAAATTAAAAAGATAGAACTTGTTTAACAACTCAGGGTAAGACAAACCCCTTATCCAAAAAATTATCCTAGTGAATCTTTTGTGGACTACCTGTAATTCTGGTAATTATTTTCTTAAAATCTTTAATTTAACTTACCTTTCATTTAAAAAAAATTAAAAGATAAAATCTTTTGGCAAGATGGATCCATCAAACATCGGCAATTCTTTGCAGACTGCAGGAGATTGTACCAGTTTTCCCCTTAAATATTCTTCTTTTGAACTACACTGTGGCAGGTAAATTTCCTCTTAATAGTGGACTACAAAATTACATCAATGATCTTCAAATCTCACATTCGATGATTAAATGCAGAGCAGTTAAGCACAGTGCCTTTAAGGCCATGGCCACAAACACAGCAGGAGAAGGGAATTTCAAATCTCCCCTATCTGGTACCTTATCTGGAAAATAAGACTGACTATCTCAGAGCAAGGCTGCTGTATCAGTTGTCTGTTGCACTGAGACTTGGTTAAATGCGGACACTCCGGATACAGTGATACAATCAGCAGGTTTTACGATTTTCAGAATGAATCAAACCTCAGTTTCCGGTAAGGAAAGGTTGGTGTGCATGCCTCTTAGTCAATTCTCATTGATGCACGAACATTGGGATTATGTCAAGTTCTTGTTCCCCTGACCCAGTAAAACTAACAATTAAATGTATACCATTCTACTTACCTCATCCATGATACTGACAGCAGTTTACACACCACCAGTAAACAGCCGATTAATAAGCCAGCACTCGCTGAACTGCATGATGTCATCTGCAGGCAAGAAACAGCCCCGACGCATTTCAGATTACAGTCGGTGACTTCAACCAGGCCTGTTTAAAGAAAACCCTACCCAATTATCATCAGCATGTAACCTGTTGCACCAGAGCTACCGACACACTAGACCATGGCTGCACTACAATAAGGAATGTCTATTGTTCCTTCCTGAGACCGCATTTTGGCAAGTTGGATCACTGGCTTTACTGCTACTACCTGCATGCAGACAGAGCCTAAAGAACAGGGCTCCAGAAATCAAGAAAACCCAGAGCTGGTCTCAGGAGGTGGAGGAATGGTTACAGGTTTGTCTTGAGTCAGAGGACTGGGCCGTGTTCAAGAACTCATCTGAGGACTTGAATGACCACACCAGGGTCATTACAGTCTTTATTAAAACAGCTGTGGATGAGTGTGTCCCCACAAAATAACTCCCCAATCAGAAACCTTGGATGAACAATGAAATCCAGAATCTGCGGATAGCCAGATCAGAGGCATTCAAGTCTGAAGATCAAGAATGCTACAAGAAGTGCAGGTATGATCTCTGGAAAGCCATCGCTCAGGTGAAGTAGAGATTCCAGACTAGACTGGAATCAACGCGGAATGCTTGAATGCTGTGACAAGGTTTGAATGCCATAAATTCCTACAAAATTAAATTTTGCAACAGAGGGGACAACAGAGCTTTGCTTCCAGAGGAGCTCAATGCCTTCTATGCTCAGTTTGAACACCAGAACAGGGAGGAACCACTGCGCAACCCCATGTCTCCGGATGATCCTTTAGTCTCAATATCTGAAGATGATATGCGGGCTGCTTTCAAGAGAGTGAATTCAAGGAAAGCATCTGTCCCAGATGGAGTACTTGGCCAAGTACTGAAGACCTGTGCTGACCAACCAGCTGGTGTATTCACAGATATCTTCAATCTCTCACTCCGGCAGTGTCTGGTTCAAGCAGGCTTCAATCGTATCAATGCCCAAGAAGCATATGGTAACCTGTCTAAATGACTATTGCTCAGTGACACTTACTTCCACAGTGATGATGTGCTTTGAGAGGTTGCTGTTGAAGCCTATCAGCTCCTGTTTGAATGGTGACTTGGATCTGCTCCAGTTCATCTACCGAAGTGACGGGTCTACAGCAGATGCTATCTCATTGACTTTTCACATAACTCTGAAACTCTGAAACAAAGAAGCATACATCAGGATACTCTTTATTGATTACAGCTCAGCATTAAACACCATCATCTCATCATCTCCTCAAAACTAATCAGTACTCTCCAAGACCCAGGCCTCAATACCCCCTGTGTAATTGGATTCTGGATGTCCTCACTTGTAAACCCCAGTCTGTTTGGATTGGCAGAAACATCCTCTCCACAATCTCCATCAGCGCAGGAGAACTGCAGGAATGAGTACAGCCCCCTGTTCTATTCACTTTACACCTGTGACTGCATGGCTGAGTACAGCCCAACACTAGATACAAGTTTGTTGATGACACCACTGTTGTGGGCTCTATCAAAGGTGGTGATGAATCAGCATACAGGAGCGAGATTGAACATTTGGCTGAGTAGTGTAATAACAACAACCTTTTACTCGATGTCACTAAGACCCAGGAACTGATAATACACTTCAGGAGAGGGAAACCAGAGGTCAATGAGCCAGTAATCATCGGAGGATCAGAGGTGGAGAGGGCCAATAACTTTAAATTCCTGGGTGTCACTATCTCAGTGGACCTGTCCTGGACCCATCAGGTAAATATAATTGTGAAGAAAGCACAACAGCACCTCTGCTTCCTCAGGAGCCTGTGGAGATTTGGCATGTCATCAAAAACCTTGACAAATTTCTATAGATGTGCAGTGGAAAGTGTGCTGACTGACTGCATTACAGCCTGGTATGGGAACACCAATGCCCTTAGCAGAAAATCTTACAAAGTGTATTGGATTTGGCCCACTACATCACGGGTACAGTTTCATGAAACCTTACTGTAGAAGAGCAGCATCCATCATCAAAGATTCTCACCACCCAGGCCATGCTCTTTCCTCACTGCTGCCATCAGGTAGGTACAGGTGCCTCAGGACTAGCACCACCAGCTTTAAGAACAGTTACTACTTCTCAGACATCAGGCACTTGAACAAAAGGGGATAACTACACTCATTTAGGGACTCTTTTATCTTGTTATTTCATGCTTGTTACTTATTACTATTTACTTATTATCTGCAATTGCACAGTTTGTTTATAGTTTATAGTTCCTGATGTTTACACTGTACAGATCCAATTTACAGTCACTGTTCTATAGATTTGCTCAGTATGCCCACAGAAAAAGAATCTCAGGGTTGTATGTGGTGACGTGTATGGTTTAGTTTAATCCTTTTCGCTCCTTATGGAGCATAGTGCCTCAACAAAAGTCCTCCACTTCCTGCGATCTCTAGCAGATGTTTTTGCAGTCTCCCAAGTTTGGCTGGCGGCTTTCAGTTCATCCAAAAGCCTATGCCTCCAGGTTTGCTTTGGGCGACCTCTTCTTCTCTTCCCTTGTGGATTCCATTCGAGTGATTGTCGAGTGACATTCGACTGGCTCTTCCTCAAGGTGTGGCCGACCCATCTCCACTTCCTCCTCCTTATCTGGAATACAATGGGCTCTTGGTTTGCTCTCTTCCATAGCTCTAGGTCTGACACTCTGTCGTACCACTTGAGGCGGAGGATCTGCCGGAGGCATTTGTTGAGAAAGGTCTGGATCTTGTTGCAGCTGGTGTTAGTGATTCTCCATGTTTCGGATCCATATAGCAGGATGGCTTTCACATTGGAGCTGAATATACAGAGCTTAGTTTTGACAGAGATGGCCGTAGAGCTCCAAACAGGTCACAGGGTTGTGAAGGCATGTTGGCCTTTTCTGATCCTTGCTCTGATGTCCTCATCTGTACCTCCTAATTTACTGATTTTGCTTCCAAGGTAGGTGAATTTGTCTATATCTTCAACTATTTGTCCTTCAATCCGTAATGGTTCCTCTTGTTTGTTATTAATGCATAGAACTTTGGTCTTCTCCTGACTGATCTTAAGGCCTACTGACATGTATGAACTCTAATCATAATTTTTACTTTGTACTTTGAACTCTTAAATAAGAAGACCAGTGCTGTGCACAGTATCCCAGGTGTGACCTCACCAAGACCCATTCAGTGATGAGAATATTTCCTTATTTCTAAATTCCAATCCCTTGAAATAAAGGTCAAAATAGTGTGTGCCTTCCTATCTACTTACTGCATCTACCTACTAATGTTTTGTGATTCACACATAAAAGATCCATGTTCTTATGAGCTCTGCTCAAG
This sequence comes from Hypanus sabinus, assembly GCF_030144855.1. Lineage (NCBI taxonomy): Eukaryota > Metazoa > Chordata > Chondrichthyes > Myliobatiformes > Dasyatidae > Hypanus > Hypanus sabinus. The sequence goes on along the minus strand of NC_082708.1, from coordinate 112,086,078 downwards.
TGAAATTCCTCTCCATTTAGAAACATAGAAAACCTACAGCACAATACAGCCCCTTCAGCCCACAATGCTATGCCAAACATATACTTACTTTAGAAATTACATAGGGGTACCCCTAAACCTCTATTTTTCTAAGCTCCATGTACCTACTGTGTACGGGAGTCTCTTAAAAGACCCTATCATATCTACCTCCACCACCGTTGCTGGCAACCCATTCCGTACACTCACTACTCTATGTAAAAACTTACCCCTGACATCTCCTCTGCATCTGCTTCCAAGCATCTTAAAGTATACAAGTAACCAAAGAAGAGTAATGTGGCCTTCCTTAACAACTATCGTCTGGTAGTACTCACATCTACAGTGATGAAATGCTTTGAGAGGTTGGTTATTCCTAGTCTGAACTCCTGCCTCAGCAAAGACCTGGACCCATTGCAATTTGCCTATCGTCACAGTAGGTCAATGGCAGATGCACATGGCTCTTCACACGGCTTTAGACCACCTAGACAACACAAACACCACAGTCAGAATGCTGTTCATCGACTATAGCTCAGCATTTAACACCATCATTCCCACTATCTTGATTGAGAAGTTGCAGAACCTGGGCCTCTGTACTTCCGTCTGTAATTGGATCCTCAATTTCCTAACTGGAAGACCACAGTCTGTGTGGATTGGTGATAATATATCCTCTTCACTGACAATCAACACTGGCGCACATCAGGGGTGTGTTCTTAGCCCACTGCTTTACTCTCTGTACACACATGACTCTGTGGCTAGGCACAGCTCAAATACCATCCTCAAATTTGCTGACTATACAACCATTGTTGGTAGAATCTCAGGTGGTAACGAGAGGGCGTACAGGAGTAAGAAATGCCAACTAGTGGAGTGGTGCCACAGCAACAACCTGACACTCAACGTCAGTAAGACGAAAGAGCTGATTATGGACTTCAGGAAGGGTAAGACAAAGGAACACATACCAATCCTCATAGAGGGATCAGAAGTGGAGAGAGTGAGCAGCTTCAAGTTCCTGGGTGTCAAGATCTCTGAGGATCTAACCTGGTTTCCAACACATTGATGTATTCATAAAGAAGGCAAGACAGCGGCTATACTTTATTAAGAGTTTGAAGTGATTTGGTATGTCAACAAATACACTCAAAAATTTCTATAGTTCTACTGTGGATAGCATTCTGACAGGCTGCATCTGCATCAATGTCTGGTATGGAGGGGCTACTGAACAGGACCAAAAAAAACTGCAGAAGGTTGTAAACCTAGTCAGCTCCATCTTGGGCACTAGACTACAAAGTACCCCGGACATCTTTAGGAAGCAGTGTCTCAGAAAGGCAGCGTCCCAGGGCATGCCCTTTTCTCACTGTTACCATCAGATAGGAAATACAGAAGCCTGAAGGCACACACTCAGCAATGCAGGAACAGCTTCTTCCCCTCTGCCATCCGATTCCTAAATAGACATTGAAGCTTTGGACCCTACATCAATTTTTAATATACAGTATTTCTATTTTTGCACATTTTAATAATCTATTCAATATACATAATTGATTTACTTATTTAGTTATTATTATTATTTTTCTCTCCATCTCTGCTAGATTATGTATTGCATTGAACTGCTGCTGCTAAGTTGACAAATTTCACGTCAGATGCTGGTGATAGTAAACCTGATTCTGATTCTGACAAAGATTTGCCTTTCGATTCTGTGTACTATAATACATAACCTTCCATGTTCCCACGTTAACCTCTAATTATCAATTTTTCATCCACAAACTCAATCTTGCTACATTCTGTTTCAGAGGCTTCATCTTCATTTGTCTTCATTTCAACATGTCCCCCACCAACTTCAGCATCATTGGCAAACCTGGAAATGTCACACTTTGCTTCCTCCTCCAATCATAATATGAAGCATAAATTTTTTAGGGCCAAGAATTGGTCTTTGTTTTTAACATGCTTACCCCATATCATGAGTTTTTATTTTAGGCATCACCATATGTAGCACTTCGTCACCACTTTCTGCAAATCCAAATACGTGACATCCTTAAGATCTCTTTGTTGACTCTACTTTATCTAGCCTCGAAGAACTGAGCAAATATGTCAAATGTGATTTATCTTTAATAAACCCCATTGACCTGTTGATTACATTAAGTTTTATACCAAATGAAGACCAGTTTGTGATTCATCAAAGGTACACTTTGTAGTAAGTTATTCTAAAAGCACTCTCAATATTCAAATCTATCCTGCAAGGTCTCAACCTGAAATATCATCTATGTCCTTTCCATCACAGATGTTGCATGATCCAGAGATCCTTTCAGCAGTTTGATTTTTGCTGCAGAGTACAGCATCTTCAACCTCTTGTGTTTTCAAATGCATTCTAACTTATGGCATGTAACACCACTTGATGCGCAGAGACAATTCGCACTGGTATACCATATGCTGATGCCACTCAGCTGAAAGACAAGTGAAGTCACATGCCTGAGTAAAATGTCAATTGCCACAAGATGCTGAATGATACTTTTCTATTTTAAAAATATCCCCTCATTTCAGTAAAACATATAAGTATGCCATAGTTTGACTAATGTCATTGCAGTTCTCTCACATTACTCTAGCAGTAACTGTGTTTGGCTTCCTACGTCATGATGATTCCTTTCTTGGGGTTCTTCTCCTCTGTTTGGTTTACTTTTATGATATTTACCATGTCGACCTTTGAGAGAATGAAATCTATGAGGTTGTCTATTAGAGTAAGATCGCATGGTAATAGAAATATCGGATCCATATTTCTCAACCTCTAGGAGTCCCCCTTCCCACTCTCCACCATCCCTGCCCCCATCCCATTTATCAATCAGATTTCTTCAGTTCTTACACAGTATGAGAGTTGGAATAATCAGTTGGCACAACAGCTTAAAATTAATCTCACTGGGAACTCCATGTGGAACTTCTCAAAGATTAGCTCTTTGACATGTTGTATCTCCCTCCCAAATGAACTCACATTTGTTAATTTATAGTAATATAAATTTCTCTCAGCTAGATTAAAACCATCCTTTTAGAACCACTGGCCAAGTTCTCAGTTACAGTTTCATCAAAGGACTGGAGATCCTCTGAGAAAAGTGAATGTTGTGCAAAAAGTCAGTATTCATTCCAATTCTTCAACTGAAATGTAAGATAATCAGAAAGTTAATGGGCGCTGCAGCAGTTCACTAAGTATTGGAGCAAGGATTCATTCCTTAATGTCATAATAATCAATAAAGGTAGAAATGCACAACAGGACACGAATGAATAACATGCATAAAACAGGCTTCCCTCTTTCCCACTACCACTTTTGTTGGGATCTTGTTCACTTGTGACAAATTGGATTGGGTATTTTGAGGTACTGTTGGTGATGATTGGTGAGGAAAGGACATGGTGGATGGCCTTTACATGGATTTTAGTAAAGCTTTCTGCAAGATCCCTCAGTGTAAGATGACCAGAAGACTAAAGCACATGGTGCCTTGGAAGAATAGATTCAAAGTTGACTTGGCAATAAAAGACAAAATGTAGTGGTGGAAGGGTGTTATTCTGACTGTTGGTTTATGAGCAATTATATTCCACAAGGATCAGTAATAACTTCGTAGTTAATGATCTATATAAATGATTTGGATGAAAATCTAGGTAGTCTAATCAAAGAAATCTGCAGACAACACAGAACTGGAGGAGTTGTGCATGATGAGGAAGGTTGTCAAGGACTTCAGCATTATATGGGCCAGTTGAAAATATGGACAGAGAAATGGTAGATTAATTCAAAGTGGTCAAGTATGAGGTTTTGCACTTCAGAAAGACAAGTATCAGAGGGAAGTATAGAGTAAATGACAGGACTCTGAGGAGCACTGATGTATAAAGGGATTTTGGGGTGCAAGTTCATAACTCCGTGAAAATGGCAACAAAAGTAGACAGGGTTGTAGAGAAGGTGTATGGTGTTAGAGTGATTTTTATGTTTAATACATTTACATTTAGCAAATGACTTCTCAGCCACCAATCCTTAAATCTGAATGTAAATTGTAGATTCAATTTAAATGAACAATAGGTTCTTAGAAAATAGTGAATCAGAGATCAGAAAATGCTGATTAAAATTCATTTAAATATTTGTGGTGTGGGTGCGAATCAGGGGCTGTAAAGTTTGTGTGTGGTTTCAAAGAAAGCATTGTAAATATGGAGTTGCCCTTTGATGTTTAGTGCATAAAATATCAAGCCCCACATTGGGCCAGTGAGACATTTCTATTGAAAGTGTCTCTATATGATGCCTGCTGTACCTTGTTGAATAAAGAAGCTTCTTCATACTACCAGTCCTTTTCTCCAGTGACTTCACTCAGGCAACAACATTTGGTGTCAGGAGTGGGATGCCTTCATGTGACCCATTGTGTGGCCAGTGATCTTAGCAGCATAAGTGGGTGAGTATCTTTAAAACTAGCACTCACATTTGGATCTGTTTGTGTTGGTGGTGCATGGGAACATGAGGTATCACAAAGAGAGCTGATAAAAAAGTCGAGTGTGAGCATGCATGTACGTTTAGGTAAAAGACAAAACTTTGCATGCTCATTTGGTGAGACAGAGCTACCAGTTGCAAAGGGTGGTTATTGTAGCTTGGCATGCAAGTAGGAGCGTGTATACTCATTCCGAGGGCTGCATTTTAGCATATCGTATTGTGTGTGTGTGTGTAGAAATATATATATCTATCTCTTGGGGTAACAGTTAAAAGCAAAGATGTACAGCATCATGAGTGGTAGATTTCAGAGTACACACTCTGGATTTAACTATGTGCTGTTTAACTGGTACCCATCATTTATATTTTGCACAGTGTGGGAATTAGTGTGGAGATACTTTGAGGAGAGGTTTTACCCAGATACATCTATCAGTATGGCACCTATTGAGATCAGGCAACATCAGGCTGAGAACCCTCAAGATCAAAACCAGACCTTGACTCTGATTATGACCCTTATTATACACCCTTCACCCCCTGGGGAAAACGGAGGGCAACTCTGACAAAATGCTCCCTTAAAGTCATAAGCTCAAGGAAATGGTTGAAATTTACCAGAAGCACCCAAAAAATATACATGTGCTGATAAAAGCAAAGCGCCCAAGGAATACACAGGATGATGTGGACCGAGGGGTGCAGGATGGTACATGGGAAATTCCCGGGTTCACCAGCAATGAAAAAAAGATACAGCTCTTTTAAAAGGGAAGTCAGGAAGCAATTAGGGGGAAGTGAGAGTAACTGGGTAACAACGATGTCCGTAGTTCAGACAGCTGATGAGCCCGTAATGGATTATACAGAACGTGAATATTAAGCATATGAGCAGTATTCTGGGTTGGATAATCCAGGGAGGGACAACCAAGTCTTCTGAAAATGCTGAAGGAAGGCCTGAGCTCAGTCCACCTGGAAGCTTTAGGTTTAGTGATAGTGGCAGGGTCGATCTACTCTGCAATAGTTTTGTGGGCCAGTGAGATAAACCAAAGCGTGTGGAAGAAAAATTGTGAAGTGGCGATAGTGGATGCAGCTGCTGGGGTGTCCCAGAGGGTTTGCTTTGTTTACCAGAGGCCAGGGCATGAAGCAAGGAACTGCTGAAATAGACATGGGAGGGTAAAAGAGTCGACATGCTACAGCTGTAGTTTATCAGGACATGGTTGGAGGCAGTGTCCAAAAAAAAGAGGAAAGAAATACAGGTGAACGTCACAGCAGACACTCAGTCTCTCACCCCATCAGACCCAGTCTGACCAAACTGACTGTCAATCAGATCATAGAGCTGGTGAAGATGGCTTCAGGGTCAGAAAAAGATGTGGTGACAGCCCCCACTGTCAATGTCAGTGACTTGCGGATATTGTTAAGGGACCACCAATGCAATTTGCTAGTGGACACACGGACACCCTTGCCAACAACCAGACAGACTGTTTATATTCGGGGTATAGAAGGGAAAACTGAAAGCAGAAAGAAGTGAGTCGCAAACATTTGAAATCGATGGAGTACAGCTTCCAGAGTACTTCCGGGTCTGTCCAATTAACGAGGGTACTATCCTGGGAACAGACTTCTTAAGGAAAGCAGAGGCAATTATAGATTCTGGAAAGGGAGAAATAATATGGACAAGTCAGGAGTAGCGAACGTGTACAACCGACAGAGAACACAACATAGCCAGCGCAACTGCACTGACAGCTGTTCAGGATAAAGTAAAGGAGCTAAAATACCATGGGATAGCATTGGGGGCGGGGAGATTGTTCCTTGCTGCCGCTTATGCTCAGGAGGGAGGGGAGTGTGGGGGGGACTTTGGGGTTCTCACATTTAACTGACGTTCATTCTTTGGGGCACCTCTCTGCTTTTGTGGATGTTTGCAAGGAAAAAGCATTTCAGGATGTATATTGTATACATCTCTCTGACATTAAATGTACTTTTGAAACCTTTGATATTCAGAGAGACTGCAGCAACTACTAACTCATCTATATGGCCAGTAAAGAAGCCTGATGGATCATATCGGTCAGCATTAGACTATATCACCCTTAATAAGACCACACTGAGATTACATCCCATTGTTCAGTACATGTAAGGGGAGTGAGGAAGGTAATGGGTCTATTTAATTACTACGGTAATGTCAAACCAGGGTTCTCAGCATTAGTGGCCCCGATACAGGCTTTGATTAAAGGAGGGAAGCCCTCTCTGGAGGAAGCAAGATGGGACCAGAGGAGGAAAAAGCCTTTACAGGTATCAAGGAAGCCCTGACCTCTGCACCCGCGGTAGGATTACCAGATGTGGCTCATCCCTTTCACCTGTACTGCAGCAATGAGGGAGTGGGCTACAACTCAGTAGTGGTGCAGGACCATGGAGACACAAGAAGTCCAGGAGCCTATTATCCATGGAAACAGACACATGTCACAGACACCCGTTGCACCAATCATCATAGAGGGATCAGAAGTAGAGAGAGTGAGCATTTTCAAGTTCCTGGGTGTCAAGATCTCTGAGGATCTAACCTGGTCCCAACATTTCAAAGTAGTTATAAAAAAGGCAAGACAGCGGCTATATGTCATTAGGGGTTTGAAGAGATTTGGCATGTCAACAAATACACTTCAAAAAATTCTATAGATATACCATGGAGAGAATTCTGACAGGCTGCATCACTGTCTGATATGGAGGGGGGGTGGGGGGGACTACTGCACAGGACTAAAAGAAGCTGCAGAGGGTTGTAAATGTAGTCAGCTCCATCTTGGGTACTAGCTTACAAAGTACCCAGGACATCTTCAAGGAGCAGTGTCTCAGAAAGGCAGCGTTCATTATTAAGGACCTCCAGCACCTAGGGCATGCCCTTTACTCACTGTTACCATCAGGTGGGAGGTACAGAAGCCTGAAGGCACACACTCAACGATTCAGGAACAGCTTCTGCCCCTCTGCCACCCGATTCCTAAATGCACATTGAACCCTTGGACACCATCTCACTTTTTTTAATATACAATATTTCTGTTTTTTGCATGTTTTTTAAAATCTATTCAATATACATATACATTTATTTATTATGATGATTATTATTTTATTTATTATTTTTCTCTTCTATATTATGTATTGCATTGAACTGTTGCTGCTAAGATAACAAATCTCACATCACATGCTGGTGATAATAAACCTGATTCTGAGTCAAACTTCCCCACTGCGTAGCAGCTTCAGACTGCGCCGCATGGGCAGTGCGAGTAAATGAACCAGTGGTAATGATGGAAAAACTCACTACACACACCCCATAACATTGTAGAGCTCCTGAATATGGGGAGGCAGAGAGCTGCCACCGACAGCAGAAGGGCAGCCTGGGAGGCAGTTGTCATCCCCAAAGACCAATTAGTAACAATAGTTAAGGACACTGGAATGAATTCCGCGAGCACCATTCTAACAGAGGGGGAGGCACATGAGTGCCAAATGGAAATAGAGCAGGAAGAAGTTATTAGTGTGAAGGGAAAACCTCTGGAAGGGGGGAGCAGAGGAAATTTTTATAAATGGGTCTCAGAGGTACATAAATGGGAAATGGACTGGGTGGGCTGTGGCGAAGGAAACAGGAGAAGAATTAGCTTCAGGAACACTGCCATGGGTTTGCTCAGCTCCTGTGGTGGCCCTGATAGAAGCTCCGCACTACAGTAAAGGCAAATGAGCAAATATATACACAGACAGCCAGTATGCCTTCAGGGTAGTGCATGGTAATCTGACAGTGTAGGCACGACAAGGATTTGTAACCTCACCAGGAGCAGGTATTCAGCACGGGCACCTAATACAAGAACTGCTGGAAGCAGTGAGCCTGCCAGCAGAGGTGGCAGTGATTAAAGTTAAAGCTCACCAGAAAGGGGAGAGTAAGGAACAGGATGGAAATGAATGGGCAGACAATAGTGTGAAGGAAGCAGAGGAACAAGTGTGCAAGTGTGGTGAACTACGTGTGCCTGTCTGGACATGCCCTTGCTGACTGCTCCTGTGGATTCTCCCACAGACCCCTGTATAAAGGCGATCTGAAGCCTATGCTCTCTCTCTGTCTCCAGGACGTAGTATGATGGTCACTCACTCCTGGTTCCTTCTTCCAGTCAATAAAAGCCGATATCTCGCCTTACGTCTCAGTGTGAGTTATTGATGGTGCATCAGCAAGAAGAAACAACTTCAGTTTAGTAAAATTGTATGAAGGGATGGAGGCAGAAGAGGAGAAATGAAGGAGAAAGAGAGCAAAGGAGGAACCAGACGGCAGCTGGGCACGCAGAGAAGAAGGAGACGTAGCCCCACCATGTATTAGGCAGATACTACTGAAGTTATACCATGGGGTGATGCATCAGGGAAAGCAGAGCATGATCACAGCCCTCCGGCAGGACTGGTGGTGGCCGGGGATGGGCGGGGACATTGAGAAATTCTGCCTCATTGTATCATTTGTGCCCAGCATAACCCTGGTAAGGGCAGAAAGCTACAGCAAGCAAATCAGCCTTGGCTAAAAGGGGACCCTAGGAAAACATCCAGATAGACTTCACAGGGCCCCTGCCAAAAGGCAGGGTGGTGGGGGGGTAAGCTATCATCTAGTAATTATGGATCACTTCACCTCGGGGTGGGTGGGGGAGGGTAGAGGCTGCACCGACAGCACTGCTGAACGAACTCTAGTTCAGGAAATCCTCCCAATGTGGGAACCGCGGTTCAGGTGGACTCGGATCAGGGAGCACATTTCAAAGGGAAAGTGATGAAGGAAATGGGCCGACTGCTCGGGATTCAACGACAGTTCCGTATACCCTACCATCCCCAGAGTTCAGGAGTTCAGGAACTGAATAATGAAAAATGCCTTTGCCAAAGCTATAACTGAGACGGGAAAGACATGGGTTGATATATTACCAGGAATCCTGAGGTGACTGCGAGCAACCCCAAACGGCATGCTGGGTCTCAGCCCCAATGAATTATTGATGGAGCGAGCAATGCGACTCCCTTATGGGGTAGTTACAGGTTGTAATGACCCTGGGGCTCACAGGGATAGAATTAAACTATATGTGAGTTATCTTTGTAACCAACTTAAAGTGTTGAAAAGCCAAGCAGTACAACAGCAGTACATTGGTGATCAGAGAGAGCCGGAGGGAAAGGAGACGGTCCTCCCACAGCCGGGTGACCAGGTCATGGTGAGGGTGCTGCCCGAAAGGGCAGGGTTTGCATCCAGATGGATGGAACTACAGATGGTACCTTTAACAAGTGACACTTGTGTCTGTGTGCAGACTTGGCAGACTTGCAGCCAGTGGAAACACGGGACTCAGATTAAATTAGACAAGTCACCTTCTTGTTGCTCCCAGAGACAGAGCAGGGATTGAGTGTACCCAGTAACCATGTAATCACAGAGAACGCTAGCCGGCCACACCAGACCCGACCACAGTTGATAAAAACACACCCACAGGAAACGCAAAGGCAGAAGGTGCCCAGAACGTGACAGAAGTCCGTGAATAGCATGCTGAAGTCTGTGGTGTGTGTGTGAATCAGAAGGTGTGAAGTTTGCGTATAGTTTCAAAGAAAGCATTGTAAATATGGAATTGTCCTTTGATGTTTAGCGCATAAAATATCGAGCCCCACGTTTGGCTGGCCCACTGAAAGCGTCTCCATATGATGTCTGCTGGGTCTTGGTCTGTCAAATGAAGAAGCTGCTTCATACCTGCCAGTACTTTGCTCTGATGACTTCATTCATGCAACAGCATACGGCATACGTACTTTCATCGGTCATGGCACTCAGTTTAACAACCTGTATAAAGCTGTAGATGAGCCACAATGGGACTATTGCAGTTCTGGTCTTTGCATTACAGGAATGGTGCAGAGACTTTTGAGAAGATGCAGAGGAAGTTTACTAGAATGTTGGCCTAGATTAGAAAGCATTAGCTAAAAGGGGAGGTTGGACCAATTTAGATGGTTTGCTCTGGAGAGTTAGAGGCAGAAGAACAGCCTGATAGAAGCTGATCAAATTATGAAAGGATATTCCAAGGGCTGTACATCAAATTTCAGAGGGCGCAGCTTTGAGATGAAAGAGGGAAAATTTGAAGGAAATTTAAGAAGAAAAATTTTTACATGGAAAATGGTATGTGTCTGGAATGTAGTACCAGTGGAAGTGGTAGAAGCAAATATAAAAACACCATTTAAGAGGCATTTAGACAGAAGCCATCCTGATGAGGGTCTTAACCTGAAATATCAATCATCCACATTGATTCCTGTTCAAGATGGTATGAGCTGCACTTTCTGTTGAGGTTGTGGCTCAGCCTTTTAAGATTTTAGAGATAGCTTAATGGACAGAGAGGACAGCTGGGGGTGGGAGATAGGTGGTTCAGGTTAGGCTTTAAAGACAGGGATGTGAAGATTTAGAGGAACAGGCAGAATTGTGGGATAAAGACCCTATCCAGCCAGATATGAGTTTAAATTGGCCTTGTGCTCAATGTAGACATTCTCGATTGAATGGCTTATTCCTGTTCTAGGTTCCTTGATATATGTTGATGGTAATGATTGGAGTGTTGAGAAAGTCATGGCTTGACTTGGAATCCTTGATTTTTTTTAGAAGCTTCTTAAGACAGGTGTCTGTCATCAGGGAGTCCTTATAATTCATGTGGGCAAAGAACTGGGAGAGTCAGTCTAGCAATGTGATGGAGGATTGCTATGTCATTTGGATTGTGGGAGGAAATTAAGAACAAGGTTGGGTGGGAGGCCACAGGAATAATTGTACTAAAGGGCATCATCAGCTGTGGGAGCTCTGGGAATTGGGACTTCAGAGATTGAGGAAAATTGCTGTGGAAGGAAAGTTAGTTTCTGAAAGTGTAGAGAGGAGCTTCAAGGATGCAAGTAATGAGGCATCTTGCACTGGAGTGTTGCAATAGTGACTGATGCAGGAAATGATTAGAAGAATTTCTGGAACAGTACAAATATGCTTGTTAACGTGTTTCACTCCGGTAGAAAAAATGTTTTTCAACTTAAATTGTTATTCAATGAGCGAAGTTTTCAACGGTAATTACAACATGATTTTAATGTTTTATTAATGTAAACAAATAATTATGACTGTGGTTAGTAAACTGTTGTGCTGTGGTTTCAACCATTTTGAGAAAAGTATGAGTTCCAAATTGTGTAATTCAACAACAATTGCTCTTTAGTTCCTACTGTTTTAAATCTTTCAACCACAATTGCCAGTAAAATTACAATTCCTACTTTTTCCTTCCTACCTTCTTTCCTAAAGATTTTAGGAATTTGTTAAAAAATCCACAATGTATGTTTGTTCTTTTGTGGTTTTAAAATTCTAGTTATGCTTTGTGATCACATCTCTTAACTCAATGCCATTTACGTTGATGGTTGTGAGCACTTTTTACTTCTAAAGGGTCCTTCACCAGAAAATTACTATTTACTAAACAACTCCTTTAAGCTGATTTTCTGTGCCTCTTGATACTGACCATGAAATAACAATGAAATAAATGGAAGTCATTATAGTTGGCTGTCAGCAGCTTGTACAGCTGCAAATGCAACGTCTTATGTATTGTTAACTTTCTACATCTAGGCCTGATCCTAGTGACAATGCTGCTATTACTGAGATTCAATAGCTATTCCTCCTGGCTGTATAATGGAAGAGCTTCCCAATACTGCCATCTCCAGGGATGAGAGATAGCCTATTTGTTTTCTCTTGTATCTCTCCTGGACAGTGGCCCAAAGTGCTCTTGAACAATAAGAACCGAGGAGCAAGTCTCTTTTTTTTTCACCAAAGCTGGTTAGGACAACTAATCATCAAGTTCCTGAAGCAGATGACTGGCCCCTTTAAAAAATAGTTACTTCTGGTTCAGAAATATGGATATCACATGTACAGTAAAAAACTTGTCTTGCATACTGTTCATACAGATCAATACATTACACAGTACATTGACATAATACAAGGTAAAACCATCACTGAATGCAGAGTAAAATGTAGCAGCTACAGAGAAAATGCAATGTAGGTTAACAATAAGGTGCAAAATTACACTGGACAACAATTTTTTTGCAAGTGCTGCTTCCTCAACATTTCCTTTTGTTTACAATAGACTTGAAGGTGAACAGAGATATAATTTTGGACTACTTATCTCACAGAGGAATTTGGAGAAACAGGGATTGAAGAATGGATTTAATTGTATTACAGTGCTGATGTTTTGCAATAGTTTAACTAAACTAAAAATGTTTTGTTGATGATTTTCATTTGTACTCAGTGTTCAAAGCTTCCTGCTTAAGTGTCCCACAATAATCAGCCGGCAATCATTGATTCAAGTTGCCCTGATACCATTTCTCTATGACCGCAATGTCCTGGTGAAGCCTTAAACCACACTCATCACTGACAACGCTAAGGTTTGCAGGGATGAAATCTAAATAGGAATGCAGAAAATGAATCTTTAGTGACCTGTGGCACTTGATGGTTTTGATATATTGAAGCATATTGTCAACCAGCTGAACATAGTTTGGTGCTCTGTAATTGCCATGAAAATTTTCAACAACATCCTTGAATGACTTCCATGTGATTTTCTTCGGTTCTGTTAGAGGTTCTTCGAAATGCCTGTCATTGATGACCTGTTTGATTTGCAGAACAACAAGAATTCCTTCCTTAATCTTGGCATCAGTTATTCTGACTTGAATTATGAATTGAAATATAGGCAATTTAAAAGAAAATGATGTGTGTTTGGGAATTTTCATGGTGATTTTCCATGAAAATGAAGCAGCTCAAAATGCATAAGATACACCCAAAAGTATTCAGGAAGCAAAATCTTTGTTGTCCAGTGTTATTAGGAGATTGATCGTGATGTCAGAAAAGCATATTTTCAAAATGTTTCAAGTAATTTTGAAAATGAGAATATTCCTTGAAAAGTGTATGTCTAAATATAGATCTGGCTAACAGCTAAGTCAATTGAAAATACCAAGCATTAGGAGGAATGGATACTGGAAAACTACTTGTACCATACACCAGGGTGCTCTCTTCAATTACCTGATGAGGTAACCGTAGCCTTTGGCCAGGAACAGATGTCATTAGGTGGTGCCCAACCTTCATAGGGTGTTTCAGCCCTTAACCAGTACACTCTTCAGTTGGCAGGTCAGCAGTGGTGGCCAAGTCACTGCCCATCTGCTCCTGACTTCCAGCTCAACTTCTGTCACCTGCTCCATATCCAGCAAGGGTCTCTTTCTGCGTTCTCCCCATCCTGTGAGCTGCTTGGCTCTTGCTCTTTTCATCAAGGTCCAGTGCAGAGAGCAATCTCCATGCCGACCTTGACACGCACCTTCTACTGCCGATCTCCAAGGGGAATAGCCACATCTGCCTTCCTTCGTCCCTACACTCCTGGTCTAGGAGTTTAGGGCCTTCCTCTCGTGGACCTCCTCACATCCTTCCTCACATGGTGCTGTGAGCTCCACCAGGAAGATTTTCTTGTCTTCAGTATGATGTCTGGTTGAAGTGTGGTTTACACCACCTCTGGGAACTGCAGCTTCCTTCCCACATCAACTCTCATCTCCCATGATTGGCAGATTGAAGCAAATTGAATTTAGACCTCTTTGATGAAAATGACTGCCCTGTTTGCCTCTCTGTCACCCGATCATTTTTAACTCCTTTCCTGCTCCAATGTGTCAGCAAGGGACAGCACCTACAGTATAACAGCCTTGTGTTAAAGCTGTTTTAGATCCTGACAGTATGTGTGCCAGTGAACCCCGCTGACCACAAAGCTTGCAGTTAGGGTCCTCTTTCATCCCCACGTGTTCAGCTGTGATGGTGTAGGGAGAGAGTTATACACAAACCACAGGATAGAATATACCTACAATATACATACCAGCCAAAAACCTCAGCCGATGATTCTTTTTCAAGAAAGAATCTTGTAATATCTGCTACCAACAAAATTAAAGCTCAACTGCTAATTAGCAGAATTTTTCTGTCAGATATTCCAAGATAACGGTGAAGAGCTTGAATGCTTGCTTCTTCGCACTGAAGTGCATTGGCTCTCAAAAGACTACTGCTTAAAATGTTTCTTTGATCTTTTTGACACCAAGGTTAAATTTTTGCTCAAAGTTGACAAGAGCTTGGAAATAAGATTGGACTTCCATGTGGAGATGTGGCATACCTAGCCAAGCTGTATGAAAAAATGAACATTCTAAATATGAAACAGCCCAGTGAGGATTACAATTTAGTCCATGCAAAAGTGCAGTGTCTACTTTTATTGGAAAATTGGAAATATATAAGCAAAATATTTGAAGAACAATGTTATAACAGTTTCCTGCCATGGTCCGGTCCGTGGATTCCTCATTCCAGTTATTTCCTTTTCACCGTGTTCCATTGGGCGCCTTATTTAAGGCACCTGATCCTCATTTTGAACTAGCAGCTTAAAAGGGATCCAGGGACAGCTATTCAGTGCTGGATCGTTCTCTAGAGGCACGTCACCGGAAGCCAGTCATCTCACCGTAGCCACTGTGGCTATGTTTATTCCGGGACTGCCAAGAATTGTGGACTCTAGTTGCTTCAGTGCCTGTGGCTGCTTAGCGAATTCAGTCGTTTTCCTGTCCAGCTGAGTTGCCGGCTGTTTTGCCGCTGCTCCAAGTAAGGTGCGAATTCTGTCATCTTCATGGACGGCTGAAGACTTGCTGACCATTTGCTGCCACTCCAAGCAAAGATACGATTGGACTGTCGTTGTGTGGTTTTGTCTCCGCGTTGTCCAAGTCTTTCCAGCTGAGTAGGTCTGGCCGTTTGCTGCTACTCTGAGTTGGGTATTCTGTTTCTTTCCTAGTACAAGTCCAAGCTCATGGTCCGAGTTCTGAGCTACAGTCAAGATCCAAGTTTCGAGTCCAAGCCAAGGTCCAGGATCCGAGTCCAAGTCAAGTCCAAATCCAGGTTCCTAGTCCAAGTCGAGTCCAAGGCAAGTTCAAGTCCAGGTTTTACCGGTTTGTTATCCAATGTTTACGTCCATGTTGACATTTAGTCCTCGCCTCCTGGCCTCCCTAGTAAATATCAATAAACACTGTTCTGTTTATATTACCTCTGTGTCCTGCGCTTGGGTCCGCTCCCAACGCCCCCTTGTAACATTTCCCTGAACAGCAAGTATGACACTCACTTTCACAAATGATGATTTGCAAAAGTACTGCTTACACTTGCAGTCACCGAAGAAGGATTTTCAGAATAGATTCAATGATTTGAACGATATGTAAATTCTGGACAGGGTAATTAACCCATTCCTTTGCAAGGTAGAAGAACATGTGGAGAGCTTGCACGAAGAAATTATCAAAATTTAGAATAATGCAGAAGGAAAAATGCTTTTCAAAAATGGCAACTGTTTTGTTATGCAGCTACACTGTCATACAAAGTTTCTTAGTCTTTTGTAAAGGGCCAAACTGCTCTTCATTGCATTTCCATCCTTCTACCTTGTTGAAAGAGGCCACAGTGGAGTGAACCACACACTCAAAAAAAACAGAAGAAAACTTGGACATTGTTACGCTTGGGGACTTAAGGCTTTAGCTGTCACAACTTAAACCAGATATTTCAACTTTTGCTAAAAACCATCAAGGATCAAGGATCACAATGATATTGAAGTTGCTGAACTATGCAGAGGTACTTTGTAAGCTAAGTTTAAAGACAAATAAAAATTTAAAGCAGAATCATTATTCTCAAGTCAGCATATGTTAGATGTGTTTTTACACTATGGGGGGAACCAGAAAGTATATTGTGCCTAAGAGGGGCATTGGCAAGCATGTAAGTGCTTTGGGCTAAACAAGGTTGGGAAACACTGACTTAAAGGAACACACTGCTGATATTGGAAGTTCTGACTGAATAGCTTCTGTATTCACTGCTGGATATTCAAACACCTTCCAAAAAGCCACAGAACAACCTGCAACTGTGTTTATACTAAATTTAGCTGCTGACATGCTCACATTCTCATCCAAAGGGTATCTCAATGGTCAGCTGCAGAATCTCTTGAGCTTATGATTTTCTGATCCACAGCATCGTCTCTTTGAAGGATGCCTAATTTGAAGAAGTTTAAATCTCTCTTAGATGGGATTTCATTGAGACTGTCGGTCAATGCTCCCGCTCTGTGATCTCTGCTGCTCTCCAACTCTCTGAGCATACACTCCCTTAGATTGTACCCCTTCCCATCCCATCTCTTTCTTATTCTGGCTCACTCCCCCTTGCTCTCCAGTACTGATCAAATGTCTCAACCCAAAATATGAGAGGGCTTACAGGAGCGATGTATACCAACTAGTGGAGTGGTGTCGCAGCAACAATCTTGCACTCAGCAGCAGTAAGACAAAAGAGCTGATTGTGGATTTCAGGAAGGATAAGATGAAGGAACACATACCAATCCTCATAGAGGGATCAGAAGTGGAGTGAGTGAGCAGCTTCAAGTTCCTGGGTGTCAACATCTCTGAGACGTAAGCTGGTCCCAACATATCAATGCAGCTCTAAAGAAAGCAAGAGAGCGACTATTCTTCATTAGGAGGTTGAAGAGATTTGGTATGTTAGCAAATACACTCAAAAACATCTATAGATGTACCATGGAGAGCATTCTGACAGGCTGCGTCACTGCAGGAGTACAGACAGGAGGTAGGAAGTACAGAAGCCTGAAGACACACACTTAGCGATTCAGGAACAGCTTCTTCCCCTCTGCCATCTGATTTCTAACTGGACATTGAGCCCATGAACACAACCTCACTTTTTCAATATATATTATTTCTGGTTTCACATGATTTTTAATCTCCAATATACATACACTGTTATGTATTTATTTATCTTCTATATTATGTATTGCATTGAACTGCTGCTGGAAAGTTAACAAATTTCATGACACATGCCAGTGATAATAAACCTGATTCTTTATTCCCTTCCATCAATGCTTCCTGACCTGCTGAGCTCCTCCAGCATTTTGTGTGTGTTACTCTTATGGTAACATCTTCAATGTTCAGTTTGCTGTGAATCAGAAAAAAGAACCTCCTCATAAGAAATGCCATGTTCTAGGAAATAGGCATGATTCTTTCTTCATGAGTCTACAAAACCAGGCATTTTCACTGGGAGGTTTGGATCATAGAACATAGAACGTAGAGCAGCACAGCACAGCACAGCACAGGGTCTTCAGCTCACAATGTCATTACGACCCACATAAAACTATTCCACAATCAATCTAACTTTTTGTGACTACACAGATCACAACCCTCCACATTTCTTACATCCACAGATCCTAAGGGGAATGAACACTAACATTTAATCACATAGCTGTTTCCACTTGTCCACTCTCCAGGTGTACCAGTGGACACCTGCATGACTGCATCAACGTCCCCGTGATGCTGCGGCACGAAGCTTGTCATTGCACCTGTACCTGGGAACATGACAGAACAGATAGGCTGAGAGCCACCAAAGCCCATTCGATTACTAGATATAATAGTCCATTGCCTATGGCAGTCCAATGCACCTTACTCTACCAGCCAATTGAATGTGGAGACTTCATCGCATGCCATATACTTCAATGAAGCTGCAGATAGTAGTGGACATGAGCCAATACTTCACAACACATTCCTTCCCACATTTGTAGGCAGCATCGATCATCGAAGATCCCCACCATCCAGACTCTTCCAGAAACCAGAAGTTCCATGCTACCAGGTTCAAGCATAGCTACTTCCCTTCAACTATTTGGTTTTCGAACCAACCAGTACAACTCTAATCATAAGCTCAAGAGATCTTATAGATGGTGGAAGTCTTTGAGCAACGCACACAAAAAGCTGGAGGAACTCAGGCAGCATCTCTGGAGTTGATGTTTGGAGTTGAGATCATTCATCAGGACCTGACTCTCTGAGGTCAATTAGCATTTGTGTACATCATTCAACTCTCATCACAAGAGTTTAGGAACAAGATGACCACTTTGCACTAAAATGAATCTTTTTGTTTAAATTGTATTTTTTCTTGTAAAAAAAAGTGTTTAATTTATATTTTTCTTGTTGAAGTTGTGCCTGTCATGGTGCTGCAAGTAAATTGTTCATTGCAATAGTGCATACATGTGCATGTGACTTTAAACTTGACTTTGACATTTTCCTATGAACACAAGACACTGAGCCAGAAGGTCATTAAGCAAAACATTAAACCAGCAGGAGCAAATGGAGCCAGAGAAGGAAGCAACTAGCAAGGGATTTTCCTACTCAATGTCCACAGCCTCACCTCCCAGCTGACTAGAGGAGGCGGTCACTGATTGTGCAAGATCTGAGAGAGTCCTTACTGGAATGATAACAAGCCTATTGATCTATAGTGCCAGTGTAAACCAAGTAGACCTTTCCACCCTTCAATGGTTACCAGCATTACAGTACATTAATGATAAAATCAGAAAATGTTGAAAGCTCTCAGCAGCTCAGGCAGCACGTCTAGAAAGTGAAACAGAGTCAATGATTCAAGTTGAAGATCCTTCATCACAATAGAGATAGAAGGGAAACCAAGTCAGAAGCAGAATCAGGGTTAGTATTGCCGCATATGCAAGTCAATGTTGGCTCAGAAATCAGTTTGCAGAGGGGGAGAACCTGTCCTGAATCATTGATCATGTGCCTTCAGGCTTCTGTACCTCCTACCTGATGGTAAAGATGAGAAGAGGGCATGTCCTAGGTGGTGGGTCTTTAATGGTGGGCGCCATTTTTCTGAGGCACCGCTCCTTGAAGATGTCTTGGATACTATAGATGCTGGTGCCTATGATGGAGCTGACTAATTTTACAACTCTCTACAGCTTATTTCAATCCTGTACAGTAGCCCTTCTCCCCCATACCAGACAGTGATGCAGCCCGTTGGAATGTTTTCCACAGCATATCTGTAGAAATTTGCGAGTGTCTTTGGTGACATACAAATTCTCCTCAAACTCCTAATAAAATACAGCCTTCTTTATAGCTGCATCGATATGTTGAGACCAGGTTAGGTCCTCAGAGATATTGACACCCAGAAATATGAAATTCTCACTCCCTCCACTTCTGATCCATCTATGAGGGTTGTTATGTGTTCTCTTGTCTCGTCACAGACAGGTAATGGAGAATGGACAGGACAAAAGAAATATCTCTATTAAGTTTGCATTGCCCTGGGAAAGAGCTCTTGATGAGTAACCTGATTAATGGATTATTGAGAGCAGTCAGATATGAATAACAGAACATGTTTGTGCAAGAGAGTCCAGATGGCATTTAATAACCCTTCACATGATGCTTTGGTTCACCCACTAATAGAAATAAATAAATAAACAAATATCTAAGCCAATTATTTAAAGTGTTTACTACAACAGTTTAGTGGCCTGCAAACTCATTTCCTAAGGACCTGAGATGGGTGGAAGTTGCTACTGTAGGAGGGACAGCTGGAGTCACCTCTTAGCAAGCCCTTCTAAAGTGACCTGGCCTCCTTATAAGCAATACCTGCCCTGGTATTTACTGATGGGAATGTCCATCTCTTTCTCATGAAGTTTTGGGACTTCCTTCCTCTTCCTCTCCTTGGTTATTTCTGTCTCCTCTGTGGTAGCCACAGAGAGCCCCTGCTGCCTGGCTGCCTAGGAACTGTCACTTGAAGCATAGAAATTTTGTCAGATGCTGCTTTCAATTGAATGTGGTTCTGTCAGGAACTGGACAGGTCCTGTTTCACTGTATCACTCTGGGTGTAAAGCACTTAATGTTGATTTAGTACCTCTTTGGCCAGTTGAACTATGTCTTGCAGGGGATCTAAATTGACAATGGTGTTAAACGAACTCAATTTTCTGCACCGAATAGATAAGTCTGAGTTTCAAGGCAAGGTTATCTGAGGTCTGTGAAACTTACCACAAGATTAAAATTAGGCTACATTACTCCAAAGAAATTCAGTTTTGGTGACCTCGATATATGATGCAGGATGAGTTAATGAAGAACCTGAAAACTAAGTAATTATTTTTCCCCAGGTTGATCTGTTCTAAAATATATTGCAAACTTAACAACATTCCAAACATCCTAACATTATGGTTGTTGGGCTCCTGAGACCCTGACATGTCTTTCCTAACATTATTATCTCACAGCAAAATCATGTCTAAAGTCCAAAAAACCCAATTCTGTTTAAGATAATGTACAACAGATTGCAGATTTAACACACATTTTAAGTGATGCATTAAATTATATCTGTGACACATATGCACCCAAAACTGCATTTGAATGATTTACAAATTTATGTTGTGAATTTACATTGGGATTTAGTTTATGAGCTGATACATCAAATGCAAGAAAAATATCGATCTAAGCCCATAAGGGATATGAATGGGGAGATGGAGAGTGGGGATAATAGATGTGTACTCTGCTTAACCAGCTTTTGGCTAACAATGTCCCAAGCACCACTACTGGAGATTATACCACTATTTATAATGATTTAAAGAAATGGGTCTCCCTTTCCTCTTCTAAATTTGATGATGAGGCTACATAGTGTTGATCAGAATTGCTATAGTTGGACAGAATGTTCTAGAGAGAGTTTGATAGATTAGGAGTATAGCCAAAATTGTAGTAGGAGTTCAATGTAGCAATGTGAGACACAATCCATTCTGGGTTTCAGATTTAGCTTTCCAGATAGAGTGAACTCTGAAAGTCAATGGCCTGATTGAAAAAGGACTAATTGTGGTTGTTCTTTACCTCTTCCTTTAATTGTTATGCATGGATGATAATCTCCCAGGCATTAAAATGTTTAGACCATAAGACATAGGAGCAGAAGTAGACCAGTTGGCCCAACAAGTCTTCTCCATCATTCATCCATGGCTTATCCTGTTTTCCCCTCCTCAGTCCCACAGAGGCACATCAATTTTAAAATGAAATGAATTTTTTTGATTTGAACTCTCTGCAGGGCTTTATGGAGGATGAGAATTCTTTGGGCCTCAAAAGAAAGTGATCACCCTTCTTTGAGAGTTCAGGGCATTAAGAGGGTGGGTATCTCAAAGGGGAGTAAGAGGCAGGAAGGGCAGGGATCTTCTGGCTGTGTGCTACGTACAACCTGAGAGATTGGTGGGAAAGATGACAACTTCAAGGCATGCAGGCTAGAACATGAAACCATGTGACAATGGACAGCAATGGGAAAAATAGAACTGCTATAGGTCACTTATTGTTAGATAGAGGAAAGTGCTATTGTAACAACCAGTATGAGTCTACCACTCCATTTTCTCTGCAAAATGCTCCAAACCTACTTGCAGGAGAGTGAACAAAAAGTTATCACCCACTTACAGACCAACAGCCCCAGCATGGAAGCCCTAAATGCACTTAGCCAGCACCATTGGGTCAAATTATTCAGTTATTTGACAGCAGACCCCAATAAGGTCCCACCACTTCAAGTTCTACCATGGCAAAGATTACTGGGTGGTCATCGGGAAGATCTTAAAGATGCTCTCAATACTTCCTAGATAAACCCCATTGATTGTTGGGAATCCTTGAGTGCTCAAAGTGGAGTAGGTTGCAGGGTAACGTCCATTATTAAGGACCTCCAGCACCCAGGGCATGCCCTTTTCTCACTATTACCGTCAGGAAGGACATACAGAAGCCTGAAGGCACACATTCAGTGGTTCGGAACAGTAGCTTCCCTGCTGCCATCCGATTCCCAAATGGACATCGAACCCACGAACTTTTTAATATATAGTTTTTCTGTTTTTGCACAATTTTTAATCTATTCAATATATGCATACTATAATTTATTTATTTATTTATTATTATTATTTTATTTTGTTTTTTTCCTTCTATATTATATACTGCATTGAACTGCTGCTGCTAAGTTAGCAAATTTCACGTCACATGCTGGTGATAATAAACCTGATTCTGAAACGACTCCTCAGGAATGCCATCCCCTTCCACACTCGCTTCTCTGCTGCAACATAAAGCATCCTTTGCCCCATCTATGGTAGTGCCTGCAGTTCCATTTGACTCCACTGCCATCTCAGAAAACATTGAATTGGAGCAGAAGTATTCTCAGGGATGAAAAAGGTAAGACAGCAAAGGTTATATTTCAAAAGTAATTTATAGGTAAAAATACATTTAGGGATGTACTAATTTCATGGAAGTTGATACATAGCTATTTCCTTTTTCAAAATAATTCTAATAAACCATTAAATGTTGTAATAGTGGAGATGTGAATGATCTGTTGAATTCAAGATTTACTTACAGAGACATAGAACAATACCGCACAGAAACAGGCCCTTCAGCCCATCGAGTCCCTGACAAACTGTTACTCTGCCTAGTCCTATAGACCTGCACCTGGATCATACCCTCTCTACACCTCCCATTCAT
Source organism: Hypanus sabinus (assembly GCF_030144855.1). Classification (NCBI taxonomy): domain Eukaryota; kingdom Metazoa; phylum Chordata; class Chondrichthyes; order Myliobatiformes; family Dasyatidae; genus Hypanus; species Hypanus sabinus. Next base: position 112,063,340 of record NC_082708.1, on the reverse strand, counting down.
GAGACTATCCAAATTTCTCTTAAATGTTGAAATCAAAATTGCAATCATCACTTCTGTTGGCAGCTCATTCCAACCCTTCACCACCTTCTGAGTGAGGAAGTTCCCTTCAGTTTCCCCTTAAGTATTTCACCTTTTACCTTTAACCTATGAGCTCTAGTTCTAGTCTCACCCAACCTCAGTGGAAAATGCCTGATGGCATTAACTCTATCTTTACCCCTCATAATTTTTTATAATTGTATTAAACCTCTCCCCATTCTCCCACACTCCATTGAATAGAGACTTAACCTATTCAACCTTTCCCTAAAAGAGCTTATGAGCTCAGGCCTAGCACAAATCTACTCAGTTCAGTGAACTTGTAGCGAAGAAAAGTGAAAAATGGGTTTAATTATTTATTTTTCAATATACCAACTGAAAAGAATTAGTAAAACTATTATAATCAGTATGTTATGATCAGAGAAAACCATCATGCTTATATGAAAGGGAAATCAAATCAGATCAAGTTGTTAGCAATATTGTTGTAAATGCTCCCTATATATTTTATTGATATTTTTCCTGAAGGTGGGTGACCAGAACTGCATATAATACTCCAAATTAGGTCTACCAATGTCTTATACAACTTTAGCATAACATCCCAACTCCTCCACTCAGTACTTTGACATGTGAAGGTCAATGTGCCAAAGTATCTCTTTACAATCCTATCTACCTGTGAAGCCGCATTCAAGAACTTATAGATTTGTACTCCCAGATGCCTCTGTTCTACTGCAATCCTCGGTGCCCTGCTGGTCACTGAATAACCCTGGTTTGTCCTTGCAAGGTGCCACACCTCATACATCTGTATTAAATTTCATCTGCCATTTTTCAACACATATTTCCAGCTGGTCCAGATCCCATTGCAAGCTTCGATAGCCTTCCTTGCTGTCCACTGTGACCCCGCTCCCCAATCATCCAAAAAATTGCTGATAAAATTCCCCACACCAATCCCTGTGGCACCTCACTAGTCACAGGCAACCATCAATTACCACTCTCTGGTTTCTCCCACAAAGTCAATATCAAATCCATTTTGCTACCTCATCCTAAATGCCAAGCGACTGAACCTCCTTGACCAACATGGCAGATGAAATTTAATACAGACAATATCTACTGCTAGATTTTGTCAAAGCCATGTTAAAGTCCATGTGGACAACATCCACTGTCTTTCCTTTATCAACTTTCCTGGAAACCTCCTCAAAAAATTCTATAAGATTGGTTAGATATGACCTACCACATACAAAGCCATGTTGGCTATTCCTAATCAGGCCCTAGTTATCCAAATATTTTCAGTTTATACCCTGTTGAAAGTTCAAAGTTCAAATTAAATTATAAAAGTGCTTATATGTCACCATATACTATCCTAAGATTCATTTTCTTGTGGGTATTCACAGTAGAGCAAAGAAATACAATAGAATCAATAAACAACTACACAGAAAGACTGACAACCAATGTACAAAAGAAGACAAACTGGGAAAGTACAATAATAATAATAATAATAATAATAAATAAGTAATAAATAATAACATTGAGAACATGAGTTGAAGAGTCCTTGAAAGAGAGTCCACAATAGGTTACGGAATCAGTTCAGTGTTGAGGTGAGCTGGTTCAAAAGCCTCATGGTTGAAGTATAAAGCAGAAGTAAATCAAGGCAACTGGACTTGCTGTGTTGTCTAGAAGATGTTTCACCACTCATCCAAAAGGCTTCTTCAGTTCTGACCCATAGTGTAGTTTTCTGGCTCATAAACTGTGAGTTGTTTACAGATATAGCAATCACCTAAGGGTTGTTAAGAGTCATAGAGGTAATGAGAGGGTCATTAGTCTTAACTTTGCATGAATGGAACTGTTGTGGAGATGCAGGTTACATCCACAGTAGACTGGATAATTTTGAAAGCGCCGGTTTTGCGTAAAAACGATAGGCGTCCACACTATGCATTTTTAAAAATATCTCTGTCCACATTGAAACAGAGATTTCAGTGAATCTCCTCCTACTGCGCATACGCAGGACACATCTACTGAAAACAAGTGACATGTTTGGTGTCAAATCTCACGTGAAAGATTTGCTGTGCGTTTTTTCCAGTTACAGACTAGAAAAACTTAAACGACGGACAGCTGTTGGCTCTCGCGCAGGAGAACTTAAAAGTAAAAAAAATACTGAAGCGTATGGAGGCAACCGACAGGGAGTTCATGGACTGTATGACCCGGCTGATGACGAACTCTTTTGTATTATTAAAGCACCTTGTTAAATGTGTAAAACATGTCTGCATCAGTGTTATCTTGTATTTCCATACAATGTTACATTAGGCTGTTACACATCTATTGTCAGAGAAGTACTTGTATAAATAGGTAAACCACCTTCATCCAACCAAGGACAGAAAACAGGGCAAAGTGGGTATACTTATTTATTCAGTAAGTTATGGATCAAAGTATTTGGTGAGTACATTTCTAACTCTTCTGGCTTCAGTCTCATTGCCATCTGTTCTGAAATTGTTAGGTTGCTTTCAAGAAAACAATGAAATGGTGCGCTGCTGTCTGACAGCGTTTTCAGATTTCTCTGGTTACAAAAATACACACTTCAGAGAGCATTTCTGAAAAGCTCCAGTTTTGGGGGATGAAAACGCCATTTTGGTGTGGACGGAGGGTAAAAACGAAGAAGCTTCAGTTACGGATTTATTCAGTGTAGTGTGGACGTAGCCGCAGTATAGAGATATTAGGATTGCATTGTAAGTAGCTGATAGGTGGTGTCATACCCCTCCCCCTCTGCTCAGTGATGGGTTTTCCAGTTTGACAATGATAGCTTCTTTAACCCCTCTATCAAACCATCTGCCACCCCCCCCCCCGTCCAAAATGTGCACATTGTTATCATCAAAGGAGTGTCCCTTGTCCTTTAGGTGTAGATATACAGCCGAGGTTTGAACTGAGGTGTTAGCTCTCCTATATTAGGCGTTCATGAAGTGGTTGTTCTGTCTCACCGATACACAGATCTGTGCAGTTCTCATTGCATTGGATAGCATATACAATATTGCTCTGTTTACATTTGGATATAGGATCTTTGTGGTGGACGAGTTTCCATTTGAGTGTGTTTGTAGATTTGAAAAACACGGGGGTTTTGTATTTGTTGTAAATCTTTCTGAGTTTCTCTGAAACTCCAGCTACATATGGGATGACTCTGTTTTTCCGTCTGCTTTGCTCCTTATCTCTGTCTGTTGGGCTGATGTCCCTGCTGTTTTTGTTGCTGTCTTGATGAAGGCCCAGTCAGGGTAGCTGCAAGCATTCAAGGTTTCTCTCAAATACTTGCACTCCTTGTCTTTAGCTGCAATGTTGGCAGGCACACTTTTGGCACGGTGATGTAGTAGTGAGTGATGAGAGTCAAACCGTAGATACTGACCTGCGTGGGCTGGTTTCCTGTAAACTTCAATATCTAGATGTCCATTTTCTTTGATAAGTGCTGCTCAGTCTATTGTTCTCACCATCTTCACATGTAAAGTTGATGTCAACACCGAGTAGTTACCCATTGCTGACGTCAGGCTGCATGCTCAGCCCACTGCTGACACATAACTGCACTACTAGATCCAATTCAAACCAAATCACCAAGTTCGCTGATGACACAATGGTGACTGGCCTCATCAACGACGATGATGAGATGACATACAGAGAGGAGGTGGAGCAACCGGTAGAACGGTGCAAGCAGAACTTGTGTCTAGGCGTGGACAAAGCCAAAGAGATGATTATGAACTTTAAGGCTGACCACTCCTCACTGCAGATAAACAGCTCCTCCATGGAGAGAGTTGGGAGGACCAAGTTTGTGGGAGTACACATAACAGATGATCTCACCAGGTCCCACAGAAATCACCTCTTTAGTCAAGTAAACACAGCTGTATTTCCACTTTCTGGACAGATCGAAGCGAGTGAGGCTCCCTCACCCCTCTCCCAACTGCATCATCATCATCTAGTAGGGGAATTGCAAGGCACCGAACCACAAGACCCTAGAAAAGATGGCAAGGACTGCTGAGAAGATCATTGGCATCCTCTTCCACTTCTGAGGTATTTATCAGGAGCATTGTGTATGCAGGACTCTCAGAATTGTTAATAATCCCTCCCATCTGTCCAAAAATCTTTTTGACCCCCCTACCATGAGGTATCAGGGATGAGATCCCATAGCATTTGGACAAGGACAATTAGGATAGGAAACAGCTTCTTCCCCCAGGACATGAGACTGCTGAACTCATGGCCACCGCCCCGGCCTCATCACTTATGAAGCACCAGTAGTGTTATATTGATATTTTTTAACTTGTGTAGTAAGTGCACCGTATTAATTGTTAAGTTATTTGTGGTAATATTATTTAAGTGTTGCGCTTGAGTTATAAGTACTGTGCTGTGCACTTTGGTCCAGAGGAGCGTTGTTTTGTTGAACAGTCTATATGTATAAGGTTGAATGACAATAAACTTGAACTTTATCAATTATTATTGATGTAGATAGCAAACATAATATCTGGATGTACAATGGCTTGGTATGGCAACTGCTCTTGCATGTAGCCACAAGAAACAGCAGAGACTTGTTAACATATCTCAGTACATCACAGAAACCAGCAGCAGAGTCAGAGAGAATGTGATGAAGGCTTATGAATCACAAGGGTTTTGTCTAGAAAAGATGTAAATAGGTGAATGTGAATGTGGTAAACTATGTATACCTGTCTGGACATGCCCCTCTGCTGACTGCTGCTGATGCTCCTGTGGCTGCTCCCACAGACACCTGTATAAAGGCGATTGGGGCACTGCTCCTCCCTCAGTCTTCGAGATGTCGTGCTCCCTTTTTGCTGTTAAAAGCCTATCGTTCACTTCCAGTCTCCTGGAGTTATTGATGGTGCATCAGAGAGAAGGAAATCCATTTGAGCTGTGAGCTATGAAATACTGCATTTTTAAGACATTTGAAATTAAAAAAATGAAAGCTGGAAGAGACTAGTGGAATTAATAATCCAGTTCAATACACCTCCAGCTGCGCTCACCAATTCACACACAAGTTAGTCAGAATTGAGTGTTAATTCCTGAGCCAAAAATTGAGATGATGTTGGACATTGGGACCGTGTAGCAAGCCAAAGCCAAGGCATGGGTGGATAGAGAGTGATAAGCAACTGCAATATGAGAGTCACTCTTACAGACTGAAAAGATGTTCTCTACTAAACAGACATCCAGTCTCCAAAAGGCTTTTTCAGTATAGAGGAGATCTCAAAATCTGCACAGAATGAAATAACTAAACTGGAAGAAGTGCCAATGAACTACTGCTCACCTGATGGAGTGTCTAGATCCTTGAAAGTGAAAAGAGAGACGAAGGGTCTTGGACCGAAACGTCGACAGCGCTTCTCCCTATAGATGCTGCCTGGCCTGCTGTATTCCACCAGCATTTTGTGTGTGTTGTTGTTTGTATTTCCAGCATCTGCAGATTTCCTTGTGTTTGCACAATAAAAGAGCACATGGGAAACTGGGGTGAAAAGGGCTGTGGACTCACTTTCGTGAACTTCAACGTGTTCAGACGCAGGGGCCTCTTTTTTTTTTACGAACCAATAAATGTATGTTGAACTTTGAACATCCAAAGTATTATTGAACATCCATTTAATTTCCTGTAAATATGACTATGTAGCAGCTGAGTGCTCCATATTGTGGCCATATTGTGTTTTGACCTCTAAAAGTACACATCAGTGCTAGCAGTCATACTGGTATCTGGTCAATGACATTACTTAGTTACAATGACCTGTAAGCCTTTTGGTATAGCATTGCTTTGGTTCAGTAGAAGCATTCTCCATTCAAAAATGTTTGATTTACAATATTTTGCTATAACTCCATTAATTTTTAAACCATGAATCTGTATATTTATTTTTCATTGCAATAAATAGCATGCTTCTCTTCAGCAACATGCTGTACAAAAATATCCATTATGCACTTCACCCAGATTTTTCAAAATGTTATTTACACACCCTTTTCATAAATTGTGAGAAGGCTGCATTTTACAAAATTTGTCAAGAACGTACTGAAATATTATGAGCAGTAAAGGATAACTCCAGGACAATTTTAGCATCTCAACACTGGACATCAATAACATGCTGTTGCCATCAGCGACAACAGAACTGCTTTCTATGATGACTAAAAGCAAAAGAAATAGGAAATACTCTGCTGGTGGCAACATCTAAAGAGGCAGAGCGATATTAATATTTGAGGCTGATAACCCTTCAAAACAGAGTAGAGCTAAAGGCAAATCGAGTTTTAGGTTCCAGAGAAAAGAGCAAGCAACAAAGATAATGGAAAGTAAGACAGAAGACTGGAGAGATGATTGTGATACAGGAGAGAGGGGTGCAGAAAGCAGGTGGTCAACAACCTCTGAGGAGGTGATAAGAAGGGGAAGCACTGACATTGGAAAATAACAGCAGGAACAAGTCACTTGGCAGTTTCAGTCTGTTCTGCCATTAATGTGATCATGGCTCAACCTCTATCCCATTATGATATCTCCCCTACTTCTGCTGTGTATATAGTTCTTGGACATTTTTGTATCTAGAAATCTACATTCTTCTTCATTATGTTCTGTTACTTGGCCTCCAATACTTTCTGTGGTAAAGAATTCCACAGGGTTATTCAGATTCAGTTTATTGTCATATATAAACAAATACAATGCAGTTAAAAAATAAGACAACGTTCTCTGGAATGAGCATCCGATACTTTCTGTGGTAAAGAATTCCACAGGGATGAACTTAGGATTAAAAAAAATCCTTCTTACATCAGTGCGAAAAGTCTTACCCCCTTATCCTGAGAGTGTAACCCTGCATTCTAAAGCCCCTTTCAGCAGAAATAGCCCAGTCACCACCAATTCCCCTAACTCGCTTTTCTGTCTGATACCCCAGTTTTCACTTTATACCAGGGTAGTTTCCAAATCCCTTATTCCTTAATTTTCCACACTTACCTCTTATGTGAGACTTTAACAAAAACATGCAAATCCAAATACACCACAGCCACTGGTTCTCCTTCAGCCATTTATCAGTTAAGTCCTCAAACATTAGGTTTGTCAAGCACAATTTTCTGCTCACATATCCAAGTTCAAATGATCTAATCTAATTTCTCAGCTTCTGTTATCATATCCCTTATAATGGACACCTGTATTTCTCTACTACTAATGTGAGGTCACTCATCTCTAGATCCCTGCTTTCTCTCCACTTCAATCCTCCAGTATATGAAAAGTGGTCCATAACCAGTGGGACTTTCGAAAATGACAATTGATGAATCTGCTGTTTATATCCTTTACTTCTGAAAAATGCAAATTACCAGATATTGGAGATTCAAAGGCTTTCAGTGTCACAAGTTTCTCCAATATGATTTTTATTGCTAATAATAGATCCTTTGATTTCTCATTTTCATCAGAACATAAAAAATGGGGCAGTATATACTACCTTTATTTGTCTGCTATGTCATGTAGCAAGATTGTGGTTCATCTACCTCAGGATCATCTTACCCCAAAATCACAATATCCCTTTATTCACTCAATGCCCAGAAGTCTGTCAACCTGTTGTTTTGAATGAGCATAATGACTGCTCATTTGTTTTCATTCAGGTTAAGAAAAGTTCACTGCTCCCTGAGTGAAGGAATTTCTCCTCCTCTCAGTTCTCATCAGAGAAACATGCTCACTGAATCTAGCCTATCAAGTCATTTTGCAACTTTGTGGAAGTTGTTGAGACCTCTTCTCATTCTTCTGAACTCTATAATATACAGACTCAGTCTGGTCTATCACTCCTCTACTGGTGAACCTACCGCCTCTGAAACCAGCTGAGTGAATCTTCACAACACTTCCTGTCTGGTATGTGCACCTTTCCTGAAGCAAGAAGATCAAGCCTATACGCAGTCCTCCAGATGCAGTCTTAATGAAGTCCTATACAACTGCAATCTGATCCCGTAACTCCTGAAAATGGTGCAGCCCGTGTGTGCAAGCACAAAAAAGTCAATGAAGGGCAACATGCAAGTGTAGCAGACCCTTAAATGAACTAATGATGTGTTAGCTTAGCATATTACATGCTATATGACATGATATATAATATACCAATACATACGTTCTCTTAAAGGCCTGCTGCATTTGTATGTTGGCCTTCACACTTCAATGACTTAAATCTTTTGAACAGTGTCCTTTGAACGCTGACACTGCCCAGCCTCTCACCGTATAGTAAATACTCTGACTTAGCTGTGAGGGGCACCAAAGCAGATGACCTTAGCACACTGCATTCCCATTGCCATGGACTTGCCCACGTTCTCGGATGCCACTTTATAATCCCAACTACTTTGATATTAGCGGTAAACCTGGATGATCTCCCCTGGTCCCTTAATGTCACCTCCCTGAACAAGAAGGCATAGAAGTGCCTCCACTTCCTAAGAAGATTGAGGCAAGCAAGACAACAGCCACCACCACCCCCCCCCCCCCCCACCATATTAACCCTGTTTTACGGAAGCACAATTGAGAGCATCCTGACAAGTTGTATCTCCATCTGATATGGCACCAGTTGAGCATCGGACCTGAAGTCCCCACTGTGAGAACAGCTGAGAGAATCTTAGCGGCATAGGAGTCTCTCTACCATCCATCGGGGACATTTATGTGAAGCGCTGCACACACAGGGGCCTTAGTATTATTAAGTATCCCACTCATCCATCCAGCATCCTCTTTGACTTTCGACCATCAGGCAGGAGACTATGTAGCACAAAAATAAGAATGGTCAGGATGAGAAACCGTTTCTTCCGCCAGGCCATTAGGTTTCTGAACAGTTGGCCTCATCGTTTTCAAAGTGTTATAAAGTAATCAGTTCCGTACCTTATAATATTTAAAATTAATACACTTTAGTTTGTTAACTATGTGTAATTCACCTATAGATTTTATCCTTACCATAAGTTAACGTGTGTTATGTACTTTACACCTTGGTTTGAAGAAATATTGTCTAGTTTCTATATACATTATATGATTAAATACGTCATATGCATGTACATAGTTAAATGACAATTAACTTCACTTCACTTCACTTGACTTAAACAAAGAAATATGACATTTCATTTCCCCCAGCAAAATTATTGAAATAAATCTAACTAGAGCCTAAGACCTATTCCTGAGGCATGATACCAGTTGCAAATCTGTCAAATGGAGAAGGTTTTGTTTATTCCTATTCATTTACTAGTGTCCAATTCTAATTCCATGTCAGTATCTAACCCCAACTCTATGTGATTTTACCAGATTAACCAATCTCCTGTGCAGAACTTAATAATAAGTCTTCTGGAAATAGGAATACACCACATCCTTTGGTTTTCTCCCTACCTATTCTGCTAACCAAAACCTCAAACTCTAACAAATAAGTCAAACATAACTTTCTATCTTTAACTTCTGTTATAATGAACAACAACTGGAGTAACAGGAGAATGGAGTTATTCACTTTAAGAATAATTGAATGATGGAAATGTGACATACTAGATATGGGAATAGGCCATTATCTAAAATGGCAAGATCAATGTTGAGTGTTGGAAGCTGTAACATGTTAAGTTAGAAGATGTTTAAGTTTAAGCTGAGTTTAAGCTAAATTTAAGCTAAATTTAATTTCATGTTTAAGTTTAAGTTTAAACATATAAGATGTTTATGTTTAAGATGTTAAGTTTAAGCTGTTGTTTGAGCTTCACTGGGTGAAGGACAAAGTCACGTGGGATAGAGTGGGAGAGTGGACTGATTGGAGATGATCTGCAAAATGCTCACCATTCTGCATTTGTCTTCCCCAGTATGGGGACCACAGTTTGAGCCTCAAGTGCAGCATAGCTAAGTGAAGAACCATAATAACATATATAGAATGTAGAACACAGAACAGTGCAGCACAACAGAGGCCTCCAAACTAACAACACTGCCTTGACCTCTTAACCTACTCCAAGATCAATCTAACACCTGTCTCCCACAAAGCCCTCCATTTTTCTTTCACTGATGTGCCCATCTGAGTTTCATAAATGTCCCTAATATATCTGTCTCTATCACCACCCCGGCAGTGCAATCCATGCACCCACCACTTTGACATTCCCCCTATACTTTGCTCCAATCAACTTAAAATTATGTGCACAACACACCGGAGGAACTCAGCAGGTCGGGCAGCATCGGTGGAAGTGAGCAGTCAACGTTTTGGGCCGAGACCCAAGGTTCCTCTGTTCCCTCACACTGCTAAATATCCTGCCATCAATCTTGTAGTCGGCCTTTAAGTTCAACCTTCCAAAGTGGGGTAGTCACGTGGGCGCTGGGCAAGATGGCTACATGCTGGTGGAGCTCCAAAAACCCACCATGAAATTCTATTAATTAGAGCATATTTATCCCACCTTGTCCGGATACAGCTGTCCCGCAGTTAGAAATTGTCTTCTTCACTAAAAATGCTAATAACAACTTTGTGAGATAACTCTGTATGATGTCAAGATCTTCTAATAGCACTACAATGAGCTGTGTGGCTACAAGACAGGGCCCACAATCTGAAATTCAAACCACACAAACGACGCAGACAGACCAAGGCTCCAATGTGGAGAATTTACTGGCTGAAGTTAGTCGTATGAGTTCCACTTTAATCGTGGTGGCTGCTGATGTATCTACTATTAAGGAAACGACAACGGATTTGATTTGAAGAACTCCGTCAATGCCATTCAAGAGAGGCTGATGGAAGCTGAGGGTCGCCTCTCCAGTGTGGAGGCCAGCACTGTGCAACTGGTGGGTGCCAGCGAGCAGAATAATAAATGCTTGGACCTGCTGTGGAACCGTGTCGAGGAGCTTGAGAACAGGAGCAGATGGAATAACATTGGGCTGGTCGGTCGAAAGAAGGGTGCAGAAATGGGCGGTCGGATTAAATGTGTGCAAAGAATCATGTCCGAGGGATTTGGCATTGAACCGAATGCAGAGTTTGAGATTGAGAGGGCGCACTGGGTCCCAGCTCCTAGGCTGGGTGGGGGTTGCCCCCCCCCCCCAGGCTGGGCCTAATACGATTCTTGAACTCTTCAGCCAGAGAGAAGATGCTGCAAGTGGCCAAAGCAAAAAGAGGAGTTGAGTGGCAGGGACGCAAAGTTTCCTTCTTTCCGGATATGTCCAGAGAATTGGCTGAAAAATGGAGGGCATTTACTACAGCTCAGAAAATGCTGCAAAAAGTCAACATGAGGCATACACTTGCTTATCCAGCAGTTCTACACTTCACGTGGAAAGGAAAGAACAAGTTCTTTACTACTGCTGCAGAAGGAGAGAAATTCATTCAGGAAAAC